>NC_136492.1:143409518-143854518 GCF_053919585.1 Euprymna scolopes
CTGGGTCGGGCATAAGACGTCTGACATTACCAGAGACACTGGCTATGCTCCTAGGACTGTTTATCCTGTTGTAGCGAACTTAAATGGATAGTAAAGGCATCCATAAGATGGCTCACAGGTTTCTCGGTGGCTTGAGACGGCTCAATGAAGCACACTCATCACAGTCAATATCTGAACTGGTGAAAAAGTGGAATGTGAGTAAAATGACCATTTCTAATGCAGTGCGGAAAATTCTTGGAATGAAATTATATTGAAGACAACGTCGTAACATTATTACAGCGAAATCTAAGAACATTTGTAAAGAGGGAAGACTTTTGCTACTCAGTCACCTGAAATACCATTGTGGTATCGTACATTTTTGTGGAGGAGAAAAATTCGTGGTAGACGAAGTCTCCAACCAAAGAAGCTAGAGAGTTATCGGCAATGACCATTCTGGTGTTTCTCCAGTCATACAAAGTAAACATCCTGCCTCTTTCATTGTGTTTGGAGCTGTTGCCAGCGATAACAATGTCATACCCGCTCGCTTCATTGAAGATCAATATGGCGGAATATTTGAAGATTCTGAAGGAAGTTTTCTTACCATGGATTAAGAAGAAAAGTGATCCCTAGTAAATGATGTTCATACAGGACTATGTACATGTTCATGGGTTAAAAACAGTCCATATCTTCTTGAAAAGTGATTGTCGCTTTTTTTTTTGCCCTCCTATATCTGGCCCTCTAGCTCGCCTTATTTGAAACCCTGCGACGATGGTTTATAAAGCGGTGTTGAGAAAGTCTCTAATGCCCGCCCTTATAACAGTGTGGTATACCTGAAGACCTTTATAATGCGAGCATTCCACGCCATAAAGGCAGAGTCAGATGGCAACGCCTGTCATGCATTTAGGGTTCGCACTCAGCAAGTTGTGGGTGAAGAAGATGGCGCGTAGAATAAACTGTTTGTTTGTTTTTTGTTTTGTATTTAATAATACAGTTACATAAACACACACACACATCTTTTAATGCCGATTATTTATCAAGGTTTAATATGGGAGATCTAAAACTGTCAGTTTACCGTTTACACCTCATATATATATATATATATATATATATATATATATATATATATATATATATATGAATAAAATTAAAATAACAATACCAGCGATGGTTTATGTTATGTTGTTTTGAAAAAAGAAAAACCGAATTAATTTATAAAATGGTGATCAACGTTTCGCCCCTTATTGCAGGGGACATCTTCAGGATATATGTAAAGGAAAAGTGCAGAAGAAAAAAACGATCATAGACCATACGTAAGTGAAAAGGAAGCGGTGTTAGAATCCATACCCATATCGGGAAGGAAAACTATGGTCTATGATCGTTTTCTTCTTCTACATTTTTCCTTTTAATATCCTGAAGATGTCCTCTGCAATAGGGATGAAACGTTGATCACCATTTTATAAATTCATTCGGTTTTTCTTTTTTTAAAACAACATATATATATATATATATATATATATATATATATATATATAGGGTGACCCAAAACAAAACTGGCCCCAGCTCTAATTAGGCCCCGTTTTTTAGTGTTTTGTCCGAACGGAATGAAACTTTGGTTATAACTAGTTTATTATATTCAAAACATCACATCAAAACACAAGGGTCTTTGGCCTTTTTTTTCTCCGTTCTACAGCATATGCTCTAGATGGCCTCCTTTTAGCTTTTGTTTTTTTTGGGGGGGGTCACCCTGTATATATATATATATATATATATATATATATATATATATATATATATATATATATATATATATATAAACTTGTTTGTAATATACTGAATTTTACTGGTTACGTATAATTCACTAAATTTCATATACCAATGAATTTTTAAGCCAAACGGAGATGACTTAAAATGTAAGCTACAAATTATCATATTTCATAATAGAGCATTCATATACTGTATTAACAAAACCAAGACTTCAAAAAAAGGAATTGATAGCAATAAAAAGTGTATTTCATTATAAGTTACAATTGTTTCAAGACTAATTGGACAATTTCAAGCATTAAGGAGTCTGAAAATTTTCACATAACCAGCCTTTCTTCAGACTTCTTGAATAAAAAAACACTTTAACAATAGAACATTATTTTTAAAAAAAATTCCCTTAAAGGAAAAGAAGAATGTGAAACATTTATTCTGGACAAACCCTTGGTCAAGAGCTATTGTCACGCACATTAAAAATAGATTTTTACGTATCTTACACCGCGGTCCACTGCATCATTATTTTTAACTAATTATCTTTAGTCTCCGATTCTTCTGATATATTGATCTGTCTGGATTAAACTTGTAGATACGTCTATTTTTCGGGGGGGGGGGATTCTTACGCTTTTATGTAACGTATTTTAAACCTCTACTGCAGAAAAAAACACAAATCGGTATTTTGTGGACACAAAATATATTGAAAAAGAAGCCAATAATACAAATAATGATAATTATACGTCAGCCCGACTGCTGAGTGCTAATGAATTATGCATAACTTGTGTGTTAAAGCTGACATATTCTGCTGATCTTTTTAGTGAGTAGAAGCATGCATTGTTATCTGTAAGGAAAAAAATAATTTTTAGGTAAAAAACAGACATTATGATTTTATTTGAATAAGAATTTATATTAGCTTAAACGAATGCAAAAAGATGAAGATGCAAAAATCCATAGGATTTAAACTGCAATAAAAATAAAATATTAATCATAAGTGATTGTTTTCAAAACGTTTCTTGTTTATTAAGGACATTTTAATAAGTTTAACTGCTTGAAAAAGTACATAGAAATACAAAGCAGTATATATATATATATATCTATAAGTTCGATTTCGACTAAATATAACACCATAACATTTTGAAAAGAAATATAAATAAAAAATAAATAAGATCGGGAAGGAAAAGAAAGTTTACGGAACCAATTATAATTAACCACAAGAGAAAAAGATATTGAAATCTACACGACTTAAAATCTTGGGAGGGAGGTGTTGTGGAGACTCCCACTAATTAACATAGGTGGGTGAGTGAGATATATAAAGGTATCAATCACCAATACCAGGGGAATTCTGCAACGACAGCCAAATAGGCAAGATGCATATGTTGCCTCCAGTAAGACATGCAACACGCCACCTGCCGGAATATTTACAACTGAAGTATATCTGAAGACATGTAAATATGTATATAACTTTTTGCCTAATATATTATTGTTATACCTTTACTTTCCGTGTTCTTGTTAATTATTTGTGCAGACACAACAATAATAATGACAATAATAATAATAATAATTATTATTATTATTATTATTATTATTATTATTACTATTCAATTTTTATTAATTAATTTTATTGTTTACAATTATTACCCATTATTATTACTATTATTATTATTATTATCATTATTATTTATTATTATCATTATTATTATTACTATTGTTATTATTACTATTATTGTTATTGTAATTAATCATTATTATTATTTATTGTTATTATTCATTATTATTATTATTATTATCACTATTATCATTATTATTATTATTTATTATTATTTTTATCATTATTATTATTATTACTATTAATATTGCTATTATTATTATTGTTATTTTAATTCATCATTATTATTATTTATTGTTATTATTCAACATTATTATTATTATTATTAACTTTATCATTATTACTATTTATTATTATTATTATTATTATTGTTGTTATTATTATTATTATTATTATTATTATTATTATTATTATTATTGTTATTCATCAGTATTATTATTTATTGTTATTATTCATTATTAGGGAGGGAGGTGTTGTGGAGACTCCCACTAATTAACATAGGTGGGCGAGTGAGATATATAAAGGTATCAATCACCAATACCGGGGGAATTCTGCAACGACCGCCAAATAGGCAAGATGCATATGTTGCCTCCAGTAAGACATTCAACACGCCACCTGCCGGAATATTTACAACTGAAGTATATCTGAAGACATGTAAATATGTATATAACTTTTTTGCCTAATATATTATTGTTATACCTTTACTTTCCGTGTTCTTGTTAATTATTTGTGCAGTATTATCATTATCATTATTATTATTATTATTATTATTATTTATTATTATTATTATCATTATTATTATTATTATTATTATTATTACTATTGCTATTATTATTATTGTTATTTTAATTCATCATTATTATTATTTATTGTTATTATTCATTATTAATATTATTATTATTATTATCATCATTATCATTATTATTATTTATTATTATTACTATTATTATTATTTTTATTGTAATTCATCAGTATTATTATTTATTGTTATTATTCATTATTAATATTATTATTATTATTATTTTTATTATTATTATTATTATCATCATCATTATCATTATTATTATTTATTATTATTATTACTATTATTATTATTGTTATTGTAATTCATCAGTATTATTATTTATTGTTATTATTCATTATTATTATTATGCACAATTATTGTTATTCTTATCATCCATTATTAGCAATTATTAATTTTAGTAGGAGTGGTATTTATTATTATTTATAATAATTTTTTTGTTTACTTGGGAATCACGACTTATCAAGGCCCGAACATCACACGAGGATAATGTTTAATTAACGTAAGATGGTAGTGCAGTAATCGTTAATGGTGTAAGTTGGGTAGAATCTGATTATTTATGAGGAGGCTCAACAAGAACTTGTTTACATTGGACTTGAAGGCTACTATGTAATATTAAACCCGAATAGGTTTCCAGAATCGGATAATTCTCAATAAAGAAGCTTTGCTCATGGAATCAGTATTTAAATTCGGCCATAAATAGAAAATGGGGGAAATCTTTTATAGTGGTTTTAGTAAGTCGAGTGCTTTTTTGTTAAGTTTTGACCAAGGGGAAACTTAGATTGGAGTTCAATCAAGCACGTGAAATGGAAATAACGATAGAGCACAAACAGGCTCGCAACGTCCCTTCTGTGAAGAAGAGAGTTCAAGGAAGAGATAGGTGTATCATGTACTAGGTTTCGAAGATGGTTCTGAACTTAATCAATGTTGCATAGGGCGAACCGAGCAGCTCCTGCCTATATGTTACAACAGCACTATTTAGGGTGTAGCTGGTTCTTATACAGATAGAGGATTGCATAAGTAGTGGAATACATACAGGAGCAAAAGAGTGATCTAACCATTTTTTCAGCGATGTTTGCAACAGATTTAATGTATGTGTTCCATTTCAGATGAGGATTGAATGTCATCGCCAAGTCGAGAGCCGTTCATTTTAATTGGGGCGTGATGGAGGTCAGGGGAATTATAGTGGAAGTGGAGAAGCCTATTTTCGATATATTGAAATTAACCAACAAACGTTATGCCGCATTGCATCACGTTCTCGAAATCACAGGAAAGAGAATCAGAAAGACTTTGGCCATTACTTGCCTTTGAACGGCATACGAAATGATTTATGAATATGCTTTTGGAGATCACTAATGAAGATCAGAATAAGAGTGTGGCCCAGGATAGAATCGTGAGGGATACCAGCGTTTATACTATGAGCTTCTAATTTTTGCTTACCAACGACAACTCTAATAAGCCCATCAGAAAGAAAGTATGTAATAATTGAGAGGATATATCCAATTGTTCGATAGCTGGCAATCTTGATGATTGACCTTTATGCCATACTTCACCCATTCTCATAATTCTTATTATTCATCATTATTATGTTAAATTATATTTTATTTTTACTATATTTTTTTATTATTAGTAGTAGTATTAGTAGTAGTATTAGTATTAGTAGTAGTAGTAGTAGTAGTAGTAGTAGTAGTAGTAGTATGTATTGGGCTAGGACCAACTATTATGAAAGATCATAACTCGAATTTTACCATACAGATTTTTCTCTTCGTAACTTATGAATGGCGTACGTTAGGTGATGCATATATAATAAATGAAAGATGCGTAGACTTTCATTTACGAATTTATTAGACAGAAATTTATTTCACTACAGAGAATGCCCCTTTCTAACATGTCAGCAACTGTCAATGAGTTGGCTAAAAACATTAATTTCGAAAGTCACCCCCTATTTTCGATTGACTAACCTTAACTTTAATCTTCGCTACTTCCGGTTTGGCGATGGACGCAATGGTAAAGACATCAGGGGTTTTTTTTCACGTTCTTTTCCCCATTCGGGTTCGAGCTTGCCTGCATAATACCACTTTTTTCTGCTCAACACACCTCCAAACACCGGGCTAGTCTATTATATAAACCACACCTGTCTGTTTAAATGAATGTATGTATGTATGTATGTATGTATGTATGTATGTATGTATGTATGTATGTATTTCTCGCCAAAGTTTTCGACAGAGGAGACGTCTCCTGACAAGATCGGTATCATTTTGAAGATCGACGTCTCAGACGACAAATATCGAAAAATTAGTCAAAAACATTATTTCCTCCACCCGAAACAAGGAGGGGTGGATTTCTTTTATTTTTTGCAAGTCAATGTATCGGTTGGATTGAGTTTGCCAAATTTTAATGTTCCCAACTTTAGATCGCGTTGTGGAGTATCGTTAAGATTATTTTTCGCTTTCTTTTCTGTCTTCGCGTCACGGGTTTGAGCCTGCCTTCCTACTGCCACTTCTTTTAAAACTCTCTTCACCCTGGCTGCCTACTGTTGTTTTGATTCCCTCCCCACACTACTATCATTTTTCTAACACCTCCCTCCAAATGTTGTTTTGATTATCCCCACCTACACACACCCAAACAACGCCGAGTACTCCCCTCGCTACTACCACTTTTTACCCCCCTCTCCGCTCGATCTGCCTACTGTTACTTAACCACCCCCGCTACTAGCACTTTTTAAACGCCTCTTTCCACCCTGACTTCCTACTGTTATTTTAACCTTCCCCCGCATACACCTCTCCACACCCGGGCAAGGCCGGGTACTTCCTCTATAATATAACTCTCTGCTGTCTGTTTAAATGTACGTATGTATGTCTGCATAAAACTTTCGACAGAGGCAACGGATTATCACGAGATTCGTATTGTTTTCAAGCTCGACCCGTCGAACGACAAATTCCGAAAAAATGGCTAAATATATTAATTCCTTTACCCTTACCGGAGCACTTTTCTACAAGGAGAGGATTGGGTGTTTTCGCCAATATTTTCGAAAGTCATCTCTTTGAATTGTCTATCCTTAATTTCTACTTCCGATTTGACGATGGGCACAACAGCAAAGACGGCACTTTTTTTTCACGTCCTTTTCCTTCTTCGTGGTACAGGTTCGAGACTTCCTGCCTACTACCACATTTTTTGCTGAACATTCCCCCCCCCCAAAAAAAACACCCGGGCAACACTAGGCACCTAGACTAGTCTAACATATATAAGACTAAATGGGCACGAGCGTTTTTGTATATCCGCGAAAGGCTTTTTGCATCGGTGTTCTCGCCTCGGTTATATTCCACGAGAAGTTTTTGCATACTTCCTATATCGTAATATCTCAGATTCGCAAACAGACACCGTCTCTATCCTATTTATTTTTTTTTTTTGATCGAGTTAAACAAAATTCCCACCGTGGCGTCATCTCAGGTGTTTGTTTAGCTTTTGTGTATAAAACGAACTGTTCAAAAAAGTGTACGTTCAATTGACTATGCTTTAATTTGACGCACGCAACTTCTGCTCGCGCGATGGCGTCATCGGTTTACCCGTTACGTTCTTTTTTACCTTCTTCCCCTCCTTCGCGTTACAGGTTGTGGCCTGCCTGCCTACTACCATTTTTTAAACTTCACCTTCTTTTCCCTCATTCACGTTACTGGTTATAGCCTACTACCACAATTTTAAACACCTCTCTTGACCTTGTTGTTTCTCTTCCCCTACAGGCTGCTTTATATTACCACTCTTACTATACGACCGCAACAGACCCTTGCAACGCCGAGTACCCTCGCCAGTCTCTCTCTCTCTCTCTCTCTCTATATATATATATATATATATATATATATATATATATATATATATATATGTGTGTGTGTGTGTGTGTGTGTATGTGTGTGTGTGTATATATATATAAGGGCGATAAAAAGAGCCCTAAAAAATTGCTTGCTCACCACTTAACTTGTCAGCCCGCTACAGCTGTCTGGTTATGCAGTTGCGCAGTCAGAACAATAGAATACGACAAAAAACCTCAGCAAAGAATCTCTCAATAGGGTGTTGGAATGTTCGTACCCTCCAGGATAATGATGCTGCACCCGAGCGCAAGACAGCCCTTGTTTCTCTTGAGTTACAGAGGTATGATGTTGACATTGCTGTCTTATGTGAAACTCACTTGCCTGGCAATTCTCAACTTCGAGAGGAAAAGGGTGGATATGACTTCTTTTGGTCAGGAAAGGCAGAAAATGAACCCCGCCAATCAGGCGTTGGTTTTGCCATTAAGTCCAAGATGGCAAAGTCCTTATCGTATTTGCCCAAAGGCATATCTGATCGTGTGGCAACTCTTTCCCTAGAGTTAGAAGGAAACACCAGGGTGACGCTAGTTAGTTGTTACGCCCGAACTTAGCCAGTTCAGATCAAGAGAAGGATGAATTCTACGATACCCTCCGTGATGTTCTCTCCAGAGTTCGACACCATGATAAACTCGTTCTTGCTGGCGATTTCAATGCTCGTGTTGGTAGTGACAATCTGTCGTGGACCGGTGTACTTGGTAAGCATGGCATAGGCAAGGTAAATGCAAATGGTTTACGACTTCTTACAATCTGTAAGGAGTTTGATCTCTGTATTACCAATACCATATTCCAACAACCTGTGCATCGGAAGACGACATGGATGCATCCTCGTTCAAAGGACTGACATCTTATTGACTTCGTCATAACAAAGCGGAAGCACATGAGTGACTTCAAAATCACTCGCTCTTTCCACACTTCTTGCTATCTTTCGGATCACGCCCTTCTCAGAAGTAAACTGTCGTTGCATCTGCGAAGGCACAGTTACAAGATCAACAGTCCCCAAACGCATTGATGTGCGGCCGCTTAAATCCAGGGAAAAGAGAACTGGGTTCTCCAATAAGCTTGATGAAAACCTTGAGGGTGTTGATGTAACTGATGATGTTGAATCTTCTTGGAAAGCATTGCGAGAAGCAACTCAAGCTGTAGCAGTAGAAGTCCTTGGAATACCGAAAAGAAAACACCAGGATTGGTTTGACGAAAGTGACGATGAAGTTAAAGCACTGATTAACCAAATGCACTCATCTCACAAATCTTGGATTGAGGACAAAAACTCAACAGTGAAGCACACAGCCTACAAACAATGTAAAGGTGAGGTACAGCGAGCTCTCCGAGCTATGAAAGAACAATGGTGGTACAATAAGGCAATTGCACTGCAGAGAGCTGCTGACAGCAAGAACACGAAAGCATTCTATGATGGTCTGAAAGAGGTATTTGGTCCTCAGAAAAGTGGTGCTTCCCCATTAAGCACAGCCGATGGAGAGGCATTGCTGACTGATAAATCAGATATTCTCAATCGTTGGAAGGAGCACTTTGAAACCGTCTTAAACACCTCATCTGTCATTGACAGAGATGTTGTGTCCTCTATTCCTCAGAATCCAGATATTCCAGAATTGTCATTGGAACCTGCTTATCAGGAGGTATGGGACTCCATCAAACAAATTTCTTCTGGCAAGTCCCCATCACCAAAGGATCCAATTCCGCCTGAAGTGTACATACATGGTGGGAATGTGCTGGTAAAAAAGCTCCATGCTCTCCTCGTTAAGATATGAAAAGCAGGCCGAGTTCCACAGGACTACAAAGATGCCTGCATCAAACATCTCTACAAAAATAAGGGATTCAAGGATGTCAGTGACAACCATCGGGGGATATCTCTGCTTTCAATTGCAGGAAAGATTTTAGCTAGGCTCATTCTAAACCGAATCATAAATCGTCTCGTTGATAAGGTTTATCCAGAGTCCCAGTGTGGGCTTCGGTCGGGTCGCGGCACCATTGAAATGATATTTTCCTTACGTCAGGTGGCAGAAAAGGTTCGTGAGAAAAATCAGGAATTGTATATGGTGTTTGTTGACCTGACGAAAGCCTTCGACACTGAATCGCGATGCTCTTTGTCAAGTTTTAAGAAGGCTTGGTATTCCAGAAAACATGCTGAACGTGATCATTTCCTTTCACGAGGGGACGAAGGCCAATGTTGTCTCAGATGGTATGATGTCTGATCCATTTGATGTTACGAATGGAACCAAACAGGGATGTGTAATGGCGCCAGTCCTCTTTGCGCTCTTCTTTTCACTAATGCTGAAACATGCATTTGATGATTTGGACACTGGTGTCAAGTTTCAATTTTGGTCATCCGGTGGCTTATTTAACCATCAACGGTTTAAGGCCAAGACTCGTCTTCGCACCGAAATTATTCGCGACTTGCTCTTCGCTAACGATGCCGCACTGGTAGCCACGTCCTTTGAGGAATCCCAGGTTCTTCTTGATCGATTTTCAGCCGCGTGCAAGGCCTTTGGCCTGACAATTAGCATAAGGAAGACTGAGGTAGTGCATCAGCCACACCCTACCCCAAAACAAGTTGAAGGCGTAAAGCAAAATCCACAAGAGTATGTGGAACGAAAGGGGTATTCGAGTAGACACAAAAATCCTTGTCTACCGTGCTGTTGTTCTTTCCATTCTTCTTTATAGATCTGAGTCATGGACTCCATACAGACATCACATTAATCAGCTGGACGTTTTCCACAAAAGCTGTCTACGCTCCATATGTGGTCTTAGCCTCCGCGACAAGGTATCAAATGCCGAATTATTCACAAAATGCAAAATATCTGCCATTGAATAATTCCTTATTCAATCGCAATTGCGGTGGGCTGGTCATGTATTTAGGATGCCCGATGACAGAATTCCAAAAATTGCGATGTACAGTCAATTTGAGAGCGGTAAAAGAATTGTCGGACGTCCTTGGCTTAGGTACAAGGACAAGTTGAAGAGTAACTTGTCTGCAGTGAACATACCATACAGGAGTCTTCAAGATGAGGTGAATGACCGAAAAGGATGGAGATTAAGGTGTTTTTAAGGTCTCCAGAGGTTTCAATCTGAAAGCTTAAGGCAACTGAAAGAAAACAGAGTAAGAGCAAAACGACTAGCAGCCGCACCAATATCTGCAGCGTTAAATCCACATTCATGTTCTATTTGTGGCCTTGTTTGCAAGTCCCTTGCTGGACTAAAAAGTCATCAGAGGCAAAAGCATAAATGAGTTTTAGAAATATGGGTTGTCCGAAGCTCATACGTCGAAATCGGCGGGAGAGTCCATCATATAAGAAAAATGTGTGTGTGTATGTTTGTATATCTACCATAAAATTTTGAGAGACACGTAGGAACATGACCAAACCGGTATCGTTTAAACCCTTGGTTCTTCGGACGACAAATATCGAAAAAAAATGGCCACAAACATTAATTTATTCGCCCTCAACTGGGCAGTTATATACAAAGAGGGGTCGTTTTTACGTCACCATTTTTGCAAATCATCTTTTCCTTAATTTCAACGTTCCGTTTAGTCGATGGAGACATCGACTGAAACGTCAAGTTTTCCCTCCTTCATATTACGGTTCAAGCCTCCCTTTCTTCTCCCACTTTCTTTTAAACACATCTCCCTACCCGCTTGTTGTTTTATTTTTTTATTTTTTACTCGACGCACCCAGGAAACGCCGGATTTTTTTTTTAAATTTATTTTTTGTTGAAAGATTTAACATTTATGTGATTTTTCCGTTCGCTTCTTCACCCCCCACCCCTCCGCTTAATATCTTTACTACACAACGTCTACACACTCGGGCAACGCTAGGTACCCGCTAGTATCTAATAAGGAGACCTCATTTGTTGGCGTCCCAGCTTAGATGTAAAGACAATATACCATACATGGGTAAATTGTTACTTTTTAGAAATATAGAAAACTGACAGGTGTAAAAAGGTTTTCAAAATTTCCAACCTTCTTTGTTGAAAACTTAGCAGTATATTCCATGCATCTGTTCCAATTGATATTGTTTGCGAATATTATGTCGGATCAATAATTATAACAACTTACCGGCCGGTTAGCCGCTGATGATAAATGATATCTAGATTGTTTTATATAAATAATGTCATATACTACCCTGCTCCAGTTTATATCTACAAAGATGTTCACTGTTAGTATATAGTAGTGCGTGATATCTTAATGTTTTTTTTTTTATATTTGCGTTGTTAACAACTGCAAAGTGTAATTAAAGGCAAGAAAAGTTATGAATGAAAATTTATATTTTTCCCATGGGATTATCTATTCCTGTTCCGTATTATAAAGCTATCGTTTATTTGTGAAACACAGAGGAATCAATATCATTAGGTAGAAAACTGAAAGTAGATATACACAAAATATGACCGTGATAATAAGCATTATTAAATTTAGAGATTATAAGAGAGGATCGACAGCGTATTTCACTCTCAATCCTTCCTCTTCCCCTTTCTCTCTCTGTATATGCATATATATGTATAAATATATATATATATATATATATATATATATATTTATATATATATGTATATATATATGTATACATATGTATATATATAAATGTATATATAAATGTATATGTATATATATAAATGTATATATATGTATATATATGTATAAATATATATATATATATATATATTTATATATATGTATATATATAAATGTATACATATGTATATATATAAATGTATATATAAATGTATACGTATATGTATATATATAAATGTATATATATGTATATATAAATGTATATATATGTATATATAAATGTATATATATGAATATATAAATGTATATCTATGTATATATGTGTATATATAATGTATATATATAATGTATATATAATGTATATATATATGAAATGTATATATAAAATGTATATATATAATATATATATATATATATATAATGTATATATATAATGTATATATATAATGTATGTATATATATAATGTATATATATTGTATATATATAATATATATATATAATGTATATATAATGTATATATAATGTATATATATGTATATATATATATGTATATAATGTATATATATATATAATGTATATATATATATAATGTATATATATAATGTATATATAATGTATATATATAATGTATATATAATGTATATATATATAATGTATATATATAATATATATATAATGTATATATATAATGTGTATACATATAATGTGTATATATATATATATATATATATATATATATATATATATATATATATATATATATATATACTTAGTATATTATAATAATTCTTCAGCTTCCAAATATCTAAATATCTAGTTCTGTCAGTTGGGCATTTATTACTTTTCAAAATGTATCCATTACAATATTGTTTCGTATTGCTACTAACAAGTCTGCAAAATTATGTTATTTCTGCATATTTAGTCACGTTGAGATGTTTAGCCTTAAAAATCATATGTAAACACCATTTTAGACAGCTTACATGATTCATATATATATATATATTAGAAAGACGCCCGGTGTAGCCCACTCGTATGATGTTTTAATTTTTGCAAATTTCCTATTTATTATTTTAGAGCAAATTTCTTATGCATTATTATATTCTAACCAATGTATATAGTAATCCTTTTATAAATAAAAAATGACTAGTGTCATCAGCTGGAATTGAAACTGATACAGTCAGCGCTACAGCCTTAGTTGATATTTATATCTGATAAATGTTTCTTATTCCGCGAAGAGTCAAAGAATGCCTTCTTTTCCTCAGAGGAAAGGCATTAGCAAAATGATATATATGGATAAACTATAATTTTGATGTTTAGCGTATGAATTTAAACTAAAACATATGAAGCGAAAAGATAACGAGAAATTTTCAGAGAATCCGACAAAACATTGGTGAAAGGATATTTAAATGGAGTCCCGATAAATGTAGGAGACATGAGGGTTAAGGAAGTGTCCGTATAAAAAGCCTCAAGTTGATACTCCGGGTATGTCAAGAAGTAAATTTAAAATCCAGGTAGTTTAAAAAAATAAAATCCAAGTTGTAATAATATATTGATATAGAGGATTTTTAGGAAACAAGTTTTCGGTAAAAATATATGTACATTGCCAAAATGCACGACTGGCAGAAAGCTTCCATGTCCAGAATCACTTAAAAGTTAAAAGTGGGGTTAAACGTATTCAATCTATTTTTAGACCAAATAAAAATAGTGTTATACATAAATGTCAGGATGACCCAGACAAACGAAGACAATAAGAAAGCATTATCTATGAAGCAAATCAAAAACTGCGTGGGGGAAAACTTAACAGACTATGTTAAAAATCTACCGTTTTGAATGGCCTACTTTTTGAGACAGCTTAATTTATTGTGGAATTAAGTTGATTTATTGGAGAATTAACATGCTGATATTAATCAAACAGAAAAACGAATATTATAAATAATGTTTAACTTTCTATATTGAAAAATGTTTCCGAAAACAAGCTTATATAATATGTCCGTGTGTTAGAATGTTTTCACCTTAAATTCTACGCAGCGATGCTAACTATTCATAAAAAGAATTAGGGTAGTAGTTAAATGCAATTAACCATACAATATAAATTATAAACCATACAAAATAAATAATTAATTAAGTAAAGCTCATTTTTCGAAAGTATATGCAAATTAGTTAATCTTTATGATTGAGTATATTAAAAAGTTATATTTAATAAATTTGAAATAGAAAGAAGTAGATGTTTGATATCAATATCAAAGCGAGAAAAAAACCTCAAGATATATATATATATATATATATATTGAAAGAGAGATAGACATTGATAGAAAGCGTAACAGTGTGAAAAAAGATAAAGTCCGAGATATATCTATGATTTGAATTGATGAGTACAATTATTGATGGTATATTATGAAAAGTATCAAATATTTCATGTTGCAAGTAGTTTTTCATACTTTTTTTGTTCAGACAAAAGTTAATCTTTTCTTAAATGGAATGGTTTTTGATTGAAAATAACTGCTTTGCTTTTAGAGCATCACGAAATACTTTTAGTTTTAGCAAGTGTTAATTGCATACCGAAAAATGTGACACGGGGTCGTTTTTAAAGTGGGGTTAAACCAGCTCCCCGAAAAAAGGGAAAAGGGGCACTCTGGTTGGGTCCAAGAAAAGGGTATTTATTTGCTCCCCCACCGAGCAAATTAGGCACAGTGCCAATTTTTTATGTGAGGAGTGAAGGGGAAATGGGGACAAACTCCCCGGGGAGTAGGGGAGCTGGATAGTGAAAATTGGTATGAAGGGTTGCCCCTACATTGACCAAGGTCTTATATGTGGGGTTGCTCCCACATATAGTCTTTGCTTGCAGTATCTACCGGAACAGATACCACACTTTGAACCCGGCCCGAAGGCCAAGAACAACAGAAAAAAGGCAAGGTATTTATTTGCTCCCCCACCGAGAAAATTAGGCACAGGGCCGATTTTTAATGTGAGGAGTGAAGGGGTAATGGGGACCAACTCCCCGGGGAGTAGGGGAGCTGGATAATGACAATTGGTATGGAGGGTTGCCCCTACATTGACCAAGGTCTTATATGTGGGACTGCCCCCACATATGGTCTTTGCTTGCAGTATCTGCCGGAATAGATTCTACACTTTGATCCCGGCCCGAAGGCCAAGAACAACAGAAAAAAAGGCAAGCCTCTTTTTTATTTATTTGAAAAGAAAATACAGTGTTCTTATATATGGATTGTGGAATTGCATTCTCTAGCAAAAGCTCTAGCTTATTTGCATATTCTTTTAAGCATTCATTTTAATTAATTCCCAATTATTTCCTTCAGTTTTCTAATGGGATAATCGTCTTTAGTTAAATATTACGTGTAATTATATTCATGCAGACATTCTACATGATTTATACTTGCATAATATTTGCGTAAAAAGTTTATAGTAAACACAAAATTGTTTCCATATATATTTATGTATACGCATATATTTTTCGCTAAAAAATTTTGCCTACCAAACTCCTCCTAGAGTTTTTAGTCTACAGACATGAAACTTCATATACAAGGTATTTGAATCAATGCAAAACTTTATATTTGGGGTTTAGCTCGGAAAAAATCGGTGCAAAATGTGAAAATTTAAAAAAATGAAATTTTCCAGGTGAAGGTCGAACGCCGACATTACGAATGCATAACGTAGTAGCTATTGGCTCATGTTTTAATTTTAGCCTTGCAGTAAACATGTTTTCATAGCCCAGTCATCGACAACAGAGGCAAAATAAATCGTGAACGTTTTGGTTTCGATTCTCGGTGGTGACGCATGAGTCTTTTTTTAATAGTTTTTAAATCATTAATATATATTGCATCCAATCTATCTATCTCTATGTCTATAAAAGTAAAAATGTCTCTGTTTTTTTCTCTATGGTAGTTAAGGAAGACTATTATACAGAAAAGCATTACTTTACATATTCACACTTTTTAATATATGCATATGCATATAAACTTATGAACAGTACACAGGACCCGAGCAAAGCCGGGCGTAACAGCTAGTATATATATATACATATATATATATATATATATATATATATGTGTGTGTGTGTGTGTGTGTGTGTGTGTGTGTGCATGTGGACGTATATATAGTAAAGTTAACGGCTAAGTAACGACATATCTCTAAGATAAACTTAATACAATACATTTTCAAGAAAACTGTTCAATACTAAGAATAGTGTAGTATTTATGACATGAGCATTCATTCGAGTTCAAAACGATAACGCAATAAAAATGGAATGATGAGAAAAACAAACCAGAAATTAGAAAAAAATAATAACCACAATAACAGGGCAGCAGGTTGCAAGTTATCTCCTCAATTACACGATCGTATTGTCAAGCTACTCAAAGTATCAGTCCGGCCCCGACAGGATAAAAAACCGACTTCGAAATCTGGTGAGTGATGCCCTTTTCTCTTTTCTGCTGTCTCTTTCTTACGGTAGACACGTTGTGGGACGGTATCTGCTCTATCGTTATTGTCATGGCAAATGCTTCACTGAGTTTCGCTCTATGATTTCCTCCGTAACTCTGCTGTGGCAAACACCTGACAAGTTACAAGTATCAATAATTTCAATTATTTTTCTATATGCACCCAAATCTAGCATTTCCTAGTCGTTCCAGTTTTATTTAAGAAAGGATTAATTATTGTGAGGTCAAATACCAGATTGAGAAACTGGTGCGGTCTATCTTTCTCTCGAGGGTATATGGGACTCTCTTAAGCCGTAGTAGGCAGCTATCGAGTGATGACGTCACGATAAAAAATGCCCTTGATAGCCCTGGCGAAGCATCAAGTATTTAGCTACCGACAAGATTTGAATGACGCTACTAGCTCGTGCAGTGAGTTCAATCTCGGCTGCAGCCGCGCTGGATTGGTTCCAGGTTGACTATGACATGGTCGCTTTTAATTCAAGTTTAACATGGTTCTTGAAGAGCCGCCCTCCAACCTGGAACCAATCCAGCGCGTCTGCAGTCGAGATTGAACTCACTACACGAAATTTCTATTACAGTATTATAAACCCTTATCCTCGAGTGTCCTCCTGACCTTGAAAAGTGGTGACTATATAATGCAAAATAGGGTAAGTTGTTTAGGTTGCAATTAAACTCTCTTAGTTGACTGACAGCATTATGGGAACTAGATTATATTAAACCGTGATATGTCATACAAGATTATGAGCGGAACCGAATGTTAAACATGTCACTTTCGGCTACAGAGGTAAAAGTTCATTTTCTTTTAATTTATCGTTATTTCTTCTTCGCATTCATTTTGTTTATCTTCCATTGCAAGAAAACATAGAGATGTGTTACTTTCCGTTCCATCTGATTTAATAAATGTTTACCTAGTATTATTAATATTTTATTGTCGATATACACATACATACACGCATACATATACATATTTATGCATATATACAAAAATATATACAATAATATGTACAAAGATGCGAGCCGTTAATAAGTATAACAGATTTGAAAAAAGAATAAAAAAATTAACTGTTTGTCTTTTAATTTTTTACGTTTTTTTTTATTTTTCATTGTGTTTACTCTTAATTACTTTATATAATAGACGCCATTAAAGTATTTTTATAATACACTAGCGTGATGAAGGCTCTGCCCGGTCGTAAAATACGCTTAAATATGCTATTTTAATTTGTCAAGATTTCGTATATATTATTATAGAGTCGTGATTTCAAAAATTAAAAAAAAGTATTTGGGTGCCATCACGTCGAATTGAAACCGAAAGTGCAACTGTAGCATTGCAAATCTGGTAACTTTACCACTGTAACAACGTAACACGCCAATAAACTGATTAAAATTAAACTAAAATGAATGTACAAATGTATAACTTTTTTTTTTCATATTCGACCCCTGTTTTTACCTCTTAAAAAATGTTTATACTGGCTAAATATCTATAAAATAAGAGTTCATGAAATACAATAATTTGAGGCGCCAAGCGCGGCTCTGCGACTTTTAGTTTAGGGAGAGATAGAGTTTAAAAATATAGAGACAGACAGACAGAAAAATTTCCTTTTATATATAAGGCTAGCGTGGTGGGGTGGTGTCCAGTTTTGTTCTTTCATAAAATACACTTAAATATGATATTTTAATCCATCCAGATTTCGTATATATTATTATAGAGCCGTGATTTAAAAAAAAATATTTAGGCGGCATCAGTTAGAATCGAAATGGAAAGCTAAATCATAGCACCAAAAGCTGATAACGTTACCACTGTAACAAGGTGACACGCAAATGAGCTTCCTAAAAATAAAATGAATGTATAAAATGTATACCATTTTTTTTTTTTTAATTTTGGCCCCGTTAAAAAAAATTTTATCAAGCTAAAAACTCATAAAAAAGGCTCATAAAAAATAAACCAATCATTTGAGGCGCCTTGCTGTCCGACTGTTATTCTCGGGGGAGACAGAGTTTAAAAATATAGAGCCATACCGAGAGACATAGTGAGTTTTATTAATTAGTCTAGTGGGGGGGGGGGATTTGCCCAATCGCAAAATGCACTTAACTATGATGTTTTACTTTGTCCAAATTTTGTATATTTAATTATAGTGTCGTGATTACAAACTTAAAACAAAGTACCTTGGAGCACGTAGCTAGAATAGAAACCGAAAGCTAAACAGTAGTATAAAAAGCTGGTGACGTTACCACTGTACCAACGTGACACGCACGTGGGCTAGCCAAAAATATCTTAAGATGAATGTACAAAAAGGTTAACAGTTTTTACAAATTTTATCCTTTTTTGACCAACATAAAAACTATTTTAACCGGCTAAAAACCCATGATAGGACGGTACGTAAAAAAAAAACAATTATTTGAAGCGCTTAGCTCCGATCTAAGATTTTTAGTTTCCAGAGGGATGGAGTTTAGAAATATAGAAACAGACAGACAGACATAGTTCCTTTTAGATATTAGACTTGGGGCCGCCTAGGTTTGACTGGTCGTAAAATATGTAAAATATAATATTTTAATTAGTCCAGATTTCCTATATATTTTTATAGAATCGTGATTTCAAAATGAAAAAAAAAGTGTTTGAGTGCTATTAACTAGAATCGTTTCTGAAAGCCAAACTATAGCTTTCACACCTGGTGACGTTACCACTGAAACAAACGTGACACGTATATGAACTCATTAAAAATAAACTTAAGTTGGATGTACAAAATTTATAACGATTTTATCAATTTTAACCCTTATTGAACCCTTAAAATCTATTTTAACCAGCTAAAGACCCATAAAAGAACGGTCCATTAAAAATCCAATCATTTGAAGTGCCTAGCACCGCTCTGCGATTTTTAGTTTCGGTGGAGATAGAGTTTGAAAATATGGACAGACAGACAGGCAGACAGTGCCTTTGACATATTACATTAAAGGAGAGAAAGAGAATAAAAGAGAGAGTCATTTCAAACAATTATGTCAGGGCTCTGCTAGAAAGATTGGTAAAAAATAAAAAGCTCTGAACTATAAAATATGAAGAAGTTCGAATATTGTCGTATTGGCCATCTGTTTATTAATGTCACACGAGACATATAACTAAAATATTTATGGACGTTGCTCGATCAGAGAATTGCTGAATTATCTTAAACAAACACTCACACATAGACACTCACACGCACACACATATATATGTGTGTATGTGAATTCTATGAACATTTTTATTCACGTAAATATTGTTAAAAATAACAAGATACGAATTCTTTATTAAACCTTTTTATTTTTTTTTTTTCTATTTATTTTATGATAATTTTTGTTTTAAAATGAAATAAATGCAAGATTCATATATATCACGAATATGTTCAATTCTTCGTCGAATTATCCTCGGCGAAAATGCAAATGAACGATAAAGTAATTCGTCGAAGCAGCTTCCGACGGCGATTTTTTCAGAAGCTGAAGCTTTTATATATATTTATGACTTTTTATATTAGACTTGCATTTTTACATATTTGCTAACTTCATAAGTTAAAGGAAATATAAACCCATTCTAATATGCAATGTAAAATATAGCTGAACACAATACTCATGGAAATTTATTTATCTGAAATCCTATTAATTGTCATTATTGAGGAAAGTTAGTATTTGACTGCACTTTATATAGTTTAAACTATATAATGTTGGTTTGTGCAAGTAAGATATATGTCTGTCTGTTTCCATATTTTCAAAATCTATTTCTTTCGAAACTAAAAGTCACTAGGAGCCCCAATGATTGGAATGATGTACCTTCATCTTTGTTTATTTTTTTTTTTCATTTTTAACTTTTAATCAGGTTCATGTGTTATTCACGTTGGTACAATGGTAACATCACCAACTTTTAATGCTTAAATTTCGGTTTCGATTCTAGCTGATGGCACCCAAATACTTTTTTTTTACTTTTGAATTCATGATTCTATAATAATGTATACGAAATTTGGATAAATTAAAATATCTTATTTAAGCGTATTTTACGACTGTTCTAAGCTAGGTGCCCCCCTTTAGCTAGTATAGACTATAACAACACAAATAAGGCCGACACTTTGCTATAGAAATACATATCGTAACTAAAGTTACTTCTCGTTGGGTAAAACATTTTAAAGAGATTCTACATCTTTTGCACACAATGCTACGTTTTATCTTTTTTTTTTTTTTTACACAGAGATCACCACTTATCAAGGCCCGGAAGCCACTCAGGGATAAGGGTTATTGCAAGTACATTACGTTAGTGAGGAGATTTGATGAAGTGTTTACTTAAGGGGGCGGTTCATTAGGAATTTGTTAACATTAGATTTGAAGACATCCAAGTTGTAGTCCGGAGGGAAGCAGGCAGACGGAACAGAGTTCCACAGGCGTGCAGTTCTAAGAAAGAAGCTTTGTTCATGAAATCCGCGTTTTGATTTAGGCACAGATATAGAGTGGGGGAAATTTTTCACAGTGGATTCAGCTAGACGGGTGTTTTTCGTGAAAGATTGGCGAGGGGGGACCAGGGATTGGAGTTCAGACGAGCACCTGCCATGAAAATAACGATAAAACAAGGATAGGCTTGCAACGTCTCTTCTGTGGGAGAGGGGTTGCAGGGTAGAGAAAAGGGCATCCCCCACTAAACCACGAAGTCTATTTTGTACTCTGTCAAGGCATGATAGGCTGTTTTTGGCAGCTCCTGCCCAGATATGGCAACAGTATTCAATCCTTGGCCGTACTTGGCCGTACTTGAGAAATTCAATGAGAAATTCGAAATCAAGAGAATAAAAAGAGAGATGAATTAGAGAAGAAAATGCGGGAATTATTATAACTATTAGTATTAATTGATTATGACTATTAGTATAAATTTATTATTATAACTATTAGTATTAATTCATTATAACTATTAGTATTAATTTATTATTATAACTATTTGTATTAATTTTTATTATAACTATTAGTATTAATCTATTATAACTATTAGTATTAATTTATTATTATAACTATTAGTATTAATTTATTATTATAACTATTAGTATTAATTTTTTATTATAACTATTAGTATTAATTTATTATAACCATGTGAGACTAACCGTAGCCCTCGGCGCAAGAGGGTCCGTGTGTGCCTGGCGTGTGGGGTGGTGGCTGATCCTGTGGTCGGGGCAGCGGAAGAAAGAGTTTCAAGATGGCGCCTGCCTGCTTTTATTAGAGACGGAATCTCGCAGGATCGCGCGAGATCTCGCGGGGATGCAAATTAGCTAGGCCATCTTGAGTAATAAAAATCGGTCCATTGGAGGTGCGAGTCAGTCGGGTTCTGACGTTCGTGGCGATCAGTACAGTGACCGTTGGGTTCCGTGTCTATTCGTGCAGTCAGCTGAGCTTTGTTAGTTGCCTTCGCGCCGTGGCTGTCATTGTTTGTTGGTTTGCTGTGTGTTGCCGTGGTTCTTCAGTGAAACGCTTCGTCGCCCACGACGAGTCTCACCGTCTCCTACACAAGATACTCCTACAAACCATTAGTATTGATTTATTATTATAATTATAAGTATTAATTTATTATTATAACTATTAGTATTGATTTATTAGTATAGCTATTAGTATTGATTTATTATTATAACTATAAGTATTAATTTATTATTATAACTATTAGTATTAATTTAATATTTTAACCATTAGTATTAATTTATTATTATAACTATTAATAATAATTTATTATTAGAACTATTAGTATTAATTTATTATTATAACTATTATTACTATTTTTTATTAAAACTATTAGTACTAATTTATTGTTATAACTATTAGTATTAATTTAATATAATAACCATTAGTATTAATTTATTATTATAACTATTAGTATTAATTTATTATTATAACTATTAGTATTAATTTATCATTATAACTATTAGTATTAATTTTTATTATAACTATTAGTATTAATTTTTTATTATAACTATTAGAATTAATTTATTATTATAACTATTAGTATTAATTTATTTATTTTTTTTACACAGGCATCACCACTTATCAAGGCCAAGAGGCCACTCAAGGATAAGGGTTAAAGAGTGTACAGTAGACATTGGACAATATAGTAATCATTAGTAATGAAAATTTGGTAAATTTGATAACTTATATAGAACGGCTCATCAAGAACTTATTTACGTTAGACTTGAACACAACCATATTGTAGTCAGCCGGAAAGCAGGAAAACAGAAGACAATTCTACAGGCGTGCAGTTCTAAGAAAGAAGCTTTGTTCATGGAATCTACGTTTAGGTTTAGGCACAGATACAGAGTGGGGGGAATTATTGATAATGTGTACAGCTAGACGAGTGTTTCTTGTGAAAGTTTGGCGAGGGGGGACCATAGATTAAAGCTCAGTTGAACACCTTCCATGAAAATAACGATACATCAGAGACAAACTCGCAACATCTCTTCTGTTTGATAGAGGTTGCAAGGAAGAGAAAAGGACATCTCCTACGAGGCTACGAAGTCTATTTTGAACTCTATCAAGGCAGGAGAAGTCCTTTCTAGCAGCTCCTGCCCAGATGTGGCAACAATATTCCATCCTTGGACGTACCTGGCTCTTATATAGATAGAGAATAGCATCAGTAGTGAGATATTTACCGGATCGATAGAAAAATCCCACCATTTTTCCAGCGGCCTTGGCAACAGATTTGATGTATGTGTTCCATTTAAGATCAAGAGTAAAGGTCAAGCCCAGAAGCTTGTCAAAACTTGAGGCCTCCTGAAGACGAGAGCCATTCATTTCAATTGATGCCAGATTATTATTATAACTATTAGTATTAATTTATTATTATAACTATTAGTATTAATTTATTATTATAAGTCGAGCGCCCCAAGTTATTCTAATATATAAAAGGCACAATGTCTTTCTGTATCTCTTTCTTCATATTTTCAAACATTTTTTCTGTAACTAAAAGTTATAGATCGGATCTATGCGCCTCAAATGATTGGATAATGTTTATCGACAGTTCTTTTATGGGTCTTTAAGCGGTTAATATCGTTTTAAGGGGTAGGAAAAGAGTCAAAATTGGAAAAAAAAACATTATCCATATTCTAGATTAAACTTAGTTTTATACAGTTCATATGCGTGTCACGTTGGTACACTGGTAACGTCAGCAGCTTTAACTGCTACAGCTTGTGCTTTTTGTTTCGATTCTTGCTAATGGCACCTAAATACTGCTTTTTTTCTTTTTTAAATTATTACTCTACAATAATACATCTGATATCTGGAGAAATTAAATTATCATATTTAAGCGTATTTTACGACCGGGCCAAGCCGGGCGCTACTCTAGCTAGTATATACTGTTAGGTTGGTGCAAAAATGATGTGTTGGTTTGACGCCCAACTATTAATATAAAACGACATTACTTGTGCACCAACTTAATATCATACTAACGATGTCTGAGTACGTAATGGTGTTATTTATAAATTTTGTTCAATAAAATATAAATATATGTTGAAAAATTCCTGAATTTTTCTTTTGCTTTATATTGAAAAGATCTAAATAATTGCTAATAGCAATTTACTTACTAGTTTACGTATCTTTTATTAACCCACACACTTGCACTTTCTCTCTCTCTCCCTCCCTCTCTCTCTCTCTCTCTCTCTATATATATATATATATATATATATATATATATATATATATATATTGTTTCATCGTCGTTCTTATTTGATATACTATTATTCAAACTCTCTCATAGTTTGTTATTTAATATCCGTTCAAGGTAATAAATAAATAAATAAATTTGAATGCTATTATAGAATACCTAGTAATGGTATATAACCTGTAACTGTAAAGCGAAAGAATAGATGCAGACTAAGAAAAAGAAAGATAATGAGAAAAAAAAAACATATTTTCAATAATTGCTTCGATTTACAAACAAATCATTATTAATTTTATTTATTGCGGACTATTATCCTCATCTTTTCTTACTTGTTTCACGATGTTTTTACGTTGTTTCACGACGTTTTCACGTTGTTTCACGACGTTATTCCAGAGGAATAGTTGGCCGAAACGTCATGAAACAATTGCAAAAAAATGAGGATAACAGTCTAAATAAATTTAATAAATAATATAAATCATTATTATTATTATTATTATTATTATTATTATTATTATTATTATTTATAAACTTTCCATAATTAGTGTTGTTAAGAATTATTTTCATACCTATATACAATGATGTCTATGCTTATATAATCATCAGATGTTGTATGCTTATATAATCATCAGTTTAGGAGGTGGAATTACTGCGGATGAAAAGATTCGGGCCCAGTAACAAATACACTATTGACTTCATCGACCAGCATTCTACTTCCAGGTGACCGGCAATTTATACAAATATTGAAATAATGTGTCTATAGATGTCGAGTCAGAAAGAATATAAGTAAACAGTCAGAAAGTATTCACCGACGAAATATTGCATTGACATTTTAAAAGAATATAACGAATGAAGTTACATAGGAACTTTATTCCCTTATCAATTCAATAAGCGTTAAAAAAGGGAATACGGGGGGTAACCTTTTACGCCATAGCATTTCAAATGGAGAGTAGATAATACACTGTAGATGTGTTATCGGCAGCTCCAGTAACTCTCCATTCTCCTTTTTTCCTTCATCAGTCGTCATTTCCAATGAGTGATTTTTCTGACAAAGGGTGAAGAAAAAACTGCTTTTCAGGTCGGTAGTACTTCGTGAACAGTAGCCTGAGATGTGGGAAATTTTGGTTTTCAATGTCTATCCGTGTAGTCATGTTACTAGTAAGGGTGCAAGAGGTAAACATTTCATCTGGGCTGACGTTATCCGCCTGATAGTCAGGGACACGAACCTTGGATTAACCACTAAGGAGGCTGTCCTATCAGCAGGTGCAAAGTAATGGGGCTGCTGTATTGCCATTTGGTGAATGGACTCTGAACCATGCAGTAGTTTCTGGTGGGGCCTCTCAATGCCATAATAGTGGGTAATTGTTACGGCTTTACCTTATCATATGCTACAAAAAAATTCCTGTCTATTTATCTATTACTTTTCCTCTCTGTCCTGCTCTAACCAAGTCTGTCGACCTGTTCCACAAATCCTAAAATCTCAACATGAAATATCTCCAGAAAAAACACAAATAAACCTAGAACCCAACGTAGACCCCTACTACCATGTCTCCTTCTCCAACATCAGGGGTCTACGTTCCAACCTCCCAGAGGTTGAAACACAATTACAAGAGACGAAACCGGACATATTCTTTCTAAGCGAAACTGGCATAGGGCCGACCATTTCCCTAGATGAGTTTAAAATTAAAGGATACTCTAACTTAACATCTAAATCTGACAACCAAGATCGCCATGGCCATGCATTTCCTCCTATAACAGACAACACGCTATGCAACATACAAATATCTATGCATGGGGTCGCCAAGCTAATCAAGAACCTTGATTCCAGTAAAGCAACTGGCCCTGACCGTATTCCAATTATAGTGTTGAAAAAGCTTCAACCAGAACTTGTCCTCATACTTACAAAACTGTTTAAGCGTTGCCTTAAGGAGAATGCTTCCCAACACCCTGGAAAACCTCATCAGTATGCCCTGTATTTAAGAATTCGGGTGAAAAGTCATCTCCCTTTCAGTACAGACCAATAAGTCTCCTGTGTGTTATGATTAAGCTGCTGGAATCCAAATAGAGAAGTAGTCAACCACCTCAGCAGAAATAACCTTCTTAGTGACATGCAATATGGTTTCCATTCTGCTAGATGTGCTAGCGGTTATATCTCATAGAATTAGTGAATCTCTCGGCAAAGGCTTCCTTTCTAGGGCAATTGCTCTTGACATATCGAAGACCTTCGATAAGGTATGACATAAGAGCCTACTTTACAAGATTTCCAGCTACTGTATAACTGGAAATGTTTTCTCAATTATTAAATTATTTCTCTCTTATAGACTTATAAGAGTAGTGGTTGATGGGCAGAAATTTATGCTGAAATTCCCTTAATCATACTTAAAGCATTCGTTGACATCTATGCTGATGACACGACCATCTATGGCAACACATCAAAGGCTTTAAATGACAAAGTTCTCTCTGATTCTCTCTCCTCTGATCTTGAGCGCGTGGTACAATGGGAGAAAGGGTGGCTGGTTACTTTTAATGCATCTAAAACCAATCTCCTATCTTTACGTCATCAACGCTCTGATCCCCATCTGGAATCAATTGAAATGGATGGCTCTCGTCTTGGGGAGGCTCTATGTTTTGACAAGCCTCTGAGTTTGATCTTTACTCCTGATCTAAAATAGAACACGTACATTAAGTCTGTTCCAAGGTCGCTGGGAAGATGGTGGAATCCTTCTATCGCTCCAGAACATATCTTACTACTGATTCTATTCTCTATCTGTATAAAAGCCACATACGTCCAAGGATGTAGTACTGCTGCGACATCTGGACAGGAGCTGCTAAAACAGTCTATCCTGCCTTGATATAGTCCAAAATAGATTTTGTGGCTTAGTGGAGGATGCCCTTTTCTCTTCCCACAGAAGAGACGTTGCGAGCTTGTATTTTTTTATCGTTATTTCCATGTTAAGTGCTCGTCTGAGCTCCAATCTCTGGTCCCCCTCGCCAATCTTTCATGATAAACACCCGTTTAGCTAAAACCACTGTCATCAATTTTCCCCATTCTTTATCTGTGCCTAAATAAAAGCGTAGATTCCATGAGCAAAGCTTCTTTCTTAGAACTGCACGCCTGTGGAACTCTTTTTCGTTTGCCTGTTTTCCACCTGACTACAACTTGGATGTCTTCAAGTCCAATATAAACAAATTCCTGATGAACCGCCCCCTTAAGTAAGACACTCTATCAAATCTCCAATACTAATGATTACTACAATACTATTTCATTGATTACTGTACACGCAATAACCCTTATCCCCAAGAGGCTTCCGGGCCTTGATAAGTGGTGACCTCCATGTAAAAAAAACGCTGTCACCCCTAAAGTTTGTCGATTATCACACTTATTCTACCGAATACTCCGCACGACATGTTAATTTGTCAATATCATGTGATAAATAATATTTGTTTCTAAAGATGATTCATGTGTCACTACGTATCTTTTCGTCCATCCGCTCTATCACTAACAAACATAATGATTTAAATGACAATAAACGTCATGAAACAAATATTAAAAGATTAAATACAAATAAATAATGTTTGTTTCTAAAGATGATTCATGTGTCACTACGTATCTTTTCGTCCATCCGCTCTATCACTAACAAACATAATGATTTAAATGACAATAAACGTCATGAAACAAATATTAAAAGATTAAATACAAATAAATACTGTTTGTTTCTAAAGATGATTCATGTGTCACTACGTATCTTTTCGTCCATCCGCTCTATCACTGACAAACATAATGATTTAAATGACAATAAACGTCATGAAACAAATATAAAAAGATTAAATACAAATAAATAATGTTTGTTTCTAAAGATGATTCATGTGTCACTACGTATCTTTTCGTCCATCCGCTCTATCACTGACAAACATAATGATTTAAATGACAATAAACGTCATGAAACAAATATTAAAAGATTAAATACAAATAAATAATGTTTGTTTCTAAAGATGATTCATGTGTCACTACGTATCTTTTCGTCCATCCGCTCTATCACTAACAAACATAATGATTTAAATGACAATAAACGTCATGAAACAAATATTAAAAGATTAAATACAAATAAATACTGTTTGTTTCTAAAGATGATTCATGTGTCACTACGTATCTTTTCGTCCATCCGCTCTATCACTGACAAACATAATGATTTAAATGACAATAAACGTCATGAAACAAATATTAAAAGATTAAATACAAATAAATAATGTTTGTTTCTAAAGATGATTCATGTGTCACTACGTATCTTTTCGTCCATCCGCTCTATCACTGACAAACATAATGATTTAAATGACAATAAACGTCATGAAACAAATATTAAAAGATTAAATACAAATAAATAATGTTTGTTTCTAAAGATGATTCATGTGTCACTACGTATCTTTTCGTCCATCCGCTCTATCACTGACAAACATAATGATTTAAATGACAATAAACGTCATGAAACAAATATTAAAAGATTAAATACAAATAAATAATGTTTGTTTCTAAAGATGATTCATGTGTCACTACGTATCTTTTCGTCCATCCGCTCTATCACTGACAAACATAATGATTTAAATGACAATAAACGTCATGAAACAAATATTAAAAGATTAAATACAAATAAATAATGTTTGTTTCTAAAGATGATTCATGTGTCACTACGTATCTTTTCGTCCATCCGCTCTATCACTGACAAACATAATGATTTAAATGACAATAAACGTCATGAAACAAATATTAAAAGATTAAATACAAATAAATAATGTTTGTTTCTAAAGATGATTCATGTGTCACTACGTATCTTTTCGTCCATCCGCTCTATCACTGACAAACATAATGATTTAAATGACAATAAACGTCATGAAACAAATATTAAAAGATTAAATACAAATAAATAATGTTTGTTTCTAAAGATGATTCATGTGTCACTACGTATCTTTTCGTCCATCCGCTCTATCACTGACAAACATAATGATTTAAATGACAATAAACGTCATGAAACAAATATTAAAAGATTAAATACAAATAAATAATGTTTGTTTCTAAAGATGATTCATGTGTCACTACGTATCTTTTCGTCCATCCGCTCTATCACTGACAAACATAATGATTTAAATGACAATAAACGTCATAATACAAATATTAAAAGATTAAATACAAATAAATAATGTTTGTTTCTAAAGATGATTCATGTGTCACTACGTATCTTTTCGTCCATCCGCTCTATCACTGACAAACATAATGATTTAAATGACAATAAACGTCATGAAACAAATATTAAAAGATTAAATACAAATAAATAATGTTTGTTTCTAAAGATGATTCATGTGTCACTACGTATCTTTTCGTCCATCCGCTCTATCACTGACAAACATAATGATTTAAATGACAATAAACGTCATGAAACAAATATTAAAAGATTAAATACAAATAAATAATGTTTGTTTCTAAAGATGATTCATGTGTCACTACGTATCTTTTCGTCCATCCGCTCTATCACTGACAAACATAATGATTTAAATGACAATAAACGTCATGAAACAAATATTAAAAGATTAAATACAAATAAATAATGTTTGTTTCTAAAGATGATTCATGTGTCACTACGTATCTTTTTTGTCCATCCGCTCTATCACTAACAAACATAATGATTTAAATGACAATAAACGTCATGAAACAAATATTATAAGATTAAATACAAATAAATAATGTTTGTTTCTAAAGATGATTCATGTGTCACTACGTATCTTTTCGTCCATCCGCTCTATCACTGACAAACATAATGATTTAAATGACAATAAACGTCATGAAACAAATATTAAAAGATTAAATACAAATAAATAATGTTTGTTTCTAAAGATGATTCATGTGTCACTACGTATCTTTTTTGTCCATCCGCTCTATCACTAACAAACATAATGATTTAAATGACAATAAACGTCATGAAACAAATATTAAAAGATTAAATACAAATAAATAATGTTTGTTTCTAAAGATGATTCATGTGTCACTACGTATCTTTTCGTCCATCCGCTCTATCACTGACAAACATAATGATTTAAATGACAATAAACGTCATGAAACAAATATTAAAAGATTAAATACAAATAAATAATGTTTGTTTCTAAAGATGATTCATGTGTCACTACGTATCTTTTTTGTCCATCCGCTCTATCACTAACAAACATAATGATTTAAATGACAATAAACGTCATGAAACAAATATTAAAAGATTAAATACAAATAAATAATGTTTGTTTCTAAAGATGATTCATGTGTCACTACGTATCTTTTCGTCCATCCGCTCTATCACTGACAAACATAATGATTTAAATGACAATAAACGTCATGAAACAAATATTAAAAGATTAAATACAAATAAATAATGTTTGTTTCTAAAGATGATTCATGTGTCACTACGTATCTTTTTGTCCACCCGCTCTATCACTAACAAACATAATGATTTAAATGACAATAAACGTCATGAAACAAATATTAAAAGATTAAATACAAATAAATAATGTTTGTTTCTAAAGATGATTCATGTGTCACTACGTATCTTTTTGTCCATCCGCTCTATCACTAACAAACATAATGATTTAAATGACAATAAACGTCATGAAACAAATATTAAAAGATTAAATACAAATAAATAATGTTTGTTTCTAAAGATGATTCATGTGTCACTACGTATCTTTTTGTCCATCCGCTCTATCACTAACAAACATAATGATTTAAATGACAATAAACGTCATGAAACAAATATTAAAAGATTAAATACAAATAAATAATGTTTGTTTCTAAAGATGATTCATGTGTCACTGCGTATCTTTTTGTCCATCCGCTCTATCACTAACAAACATAATGATTTAAATGACAATAAACGTCATGAAACAAATATTAAAAGATTAAATACAAATAAATAATGTTTGTTTCTAAAGATGATTCATGTGTCACTACGTATCTTTTTGTCCATCCGCTCTATCACTAACAAACATAATGATTTAAATGACAATAAACGTCATGAAACAAATATTAAAAGATTAAATACAAATAAATAATGTTTGTTTCTAAAGATGATTCATGTGTCACTACGTATCTTTTTGTCCATCCGCTCTATCACTAACAAACATAATGATTTAAATGACAATAAACGTCATGAAACAAATATTAAAAAATCAAATACAAATAAATAATGTTTGTTTCTAAAGATGATTCATGTGTCACTACGTATCTTTTTGTCCATCCGCTCTATCACTAACAAACATAATGATTTAAATGACAATAAACGTCATGAAACAAATATTAAAAGATTAAATACAAATAAATAATGTTTGTTTCTAAAGATGATTCATGTGTCACTACGTATCTTTTTGTCCATCCGCTCTATCACTAACAAACATAATGATTTAAATGAGAATAAACGTCATGAAACAAATAATAAAAGATTAAATACAAATAAATAATGTTTGTTTCTAAAGATGATTCATGTGTCACTACGTATCTTTTTGTCCATCCGCTCTATCACTAACAAACATAATGATTTAAATGACAATAAACGTCATGAAACAAATATTAAAAGATTAAATACAAATAAATAATGTTTGTTTCTAAAGATGATTCATGTGTCACTACGTATCTTTTTGTCCATCCGCTCTATCACTAACAAACATAATGATTTAAATGACAATAAACGTCATGAAACAAATATTAAAAGATTAAATACAAATAAATAATGTTTGTTTCTAAAGATGATTCATGTGTCACTACGTATCTTTTTGTCCATCCTCTCTATCACTAACAAACATAATGATTTAAATGACAATAAACGTCATGAAACAAATATTAAAAGATTAAATACAAATAAATAATGTTTGTTTCTAAAGATGATTCATGTGTCACTACGTATCTTTTTGTCAATCCGCTCTATCACTAACAAACATAATGATTTAAATGACAATAAACGTCATGAAACAAATATTAAAAGATTAAATACAAATAAATAATGTTTGTTTCTAAAGATGATTCATGTGTCACTACGTATCTTTTTGTCCATCCGCTCTATCACTGACAAACATAATTATTTAAATGACAATAAACGTCATGAAACAAATATTAAAAGATTAAATACAAATAAATAATGTTTGTTTCTAAAGATGATTCATGTGTCACTACGTATCTTTTTGTCCATCCGCTCTATCACTAACAAACATAATGATTTAAATGACAATAAACGTCATGAAACAAATATTAAAAGATTAAATACAAATAAATAATGTTTGTTTCTAAAGATGATTCATGTGTCACTACGTATCTTTTTGTCCATCCGCTCTATCACTAACAAACATAATGATTTAAATGACAATAAACGTCATGAAACAAATATTAAAAGATTAAATACAAATAAATAATGTTTGTTTCTAAAGATGATTCATGTGTCACTACGTATCTTTTTGTCCATCCGCTCTATCACTAACAAACACATTGATTTAAATGACAATAAACGTCATGAAACAAATATTAAAAGATTAAATACAAATAAATAATGTTTGTTTCTAAAGATGATTCATGTGTCACTACGTATCTTTTTGTCCATCCGCTCTATCACTAACAAACATAATGATTTAAATGACAATAAACGTCATGAAACAAATATTAAAAGATTAAATACAAATAAATAATGTTTGTTTCTAAAGATGATTCATGTGTCACTACGTATCTTTTTGTCCATCCGCTCTATCACTAACAAACATAATGATTTAAATGACAATAAACGTCATGAAACAAATATTAAAAGATTAAATACAAATAAATAATGTTTGTTTCTAAAGATGATTCATGTGTCACTACGTATCTTTTTGTCCATCCGCTCTATCACTAACAAACATAATGATTTAAATGACAATAAACGTCATGAAACAAATATTAAAAGATTAAATACAAATAAATAATGTTTGTTTCTAAAGATGATTCATGTGTCACTACGTATCTTTTTGTCCATCCGCTCTATCACTAACAAACATAATGATTTAAATGACAATAAACGTCATGAAACAAATATTAAAAGATTAAATACAAATAAATAATGTTTGTTTCTAAAGATGATTCATGTTCATGTGTCACTACGTATCTTTTTGTCCATCCGCTCTATCACTGACAAACATAATGATTTAAATGACAATAAACGTCATGAAACAAATATTAAAAGATTAAATACAAATAAATAATGTTTGTTTCTAAAGATGATTCATGTGTCACTACGTATCTTTTTGTCCATCCGCTCTATCACTAACAAACATAATGATTTAAATGACAATAAACGTCATGAAACAAATATTAAAAGATTAAATACAAATAAATAATGTTTGTTTCTAAAGATGATTCATGTGTCACTACGTATCTTTTTGTCCATCCGCTCTATCACTAACAAACATAATGATTTAAATGACAATAAACGTCATGAAACAAATATTAAAAGATTAAATACAAATAAATAATGTTTGTTTCTAAAGATGATTCATGTGTCACTACGTATCTTTTTGTCCATCCGCTCTATCACTGACAAACATAATGATTTAAATGACAATAAACGTCATGAAACAAATATTAAAAGATTAAATACAAAAAAATAATGTTTGTTTCTAAAGATGATTCATGTGTCACTACGTATCTTTTTGTCCATCCGCTCTATCACTGACAAACATAATGATTTTAATAACAATAAACGTCATGAAACAAATATTAAAAGATTAAATACAAATAAATAATGTTTGTTTCTAAAGATGATTCATGTGTCACTACGTATCTTTTTGTCCATCCGCTCTATCACTGACAAACATAATGATTTAAATGACAATAAACGTCATGAAACAAATATTAAAAGATTAAATACAAATAAATAATGTTTGTTTCTAAAGATGATTCATGTGTCACTACGTATCTTTTTGTCCATCCGCTCTATCACTGACAAACATAATGATTTAAATGACAATAAACGTCATGAAACAAATATTAAAAGATTAAATACAAATAAATAATGTTTGTTTCTAAAGATGATTCATGTGTCACTACGTATCTTTGTGTCCATCCGCTCTATCACTAACAAACATAATGATTTAAATGACAATAAACGTCATGAAACAAATATTAAAAGATTAAATACAAATAAATAATGTTTGTTTCTAAAGATGATTCATGTGTCACTACGTATCTTTTTGTCCATCCGCTCTATCACTGACAAACATAATGATTTAAATGACAATAAACGTCATGAAACAAATATTAAAAGATTAAATACAAATAAATAATGTTTGTTTCTAAAGATGATTCATGTGTCACTACGTATCTTTTTGTCCATCCGCTCTATCACTGACAAACATAATGATTTAAATGACAATAAACGTCATGAAACAAATATTAAAAGATTAAATACAAATAAATAATGTTTGTTTCTAAAGATGATTCATGTGTCACTGCGTATCTTTTTGTCCATCCGCTCTATCACTAACAAACATAATGATTTAAATGACAATAAACGTCATGAAACAAATATTAAAAGATTAAATACAAATAAATAATGTTTGTTTCTAAAGATGATTCATGTGTCACTACGTATCTTTTTGTCCATCCGCTCTATCACTAACAAACATAATGATTTAAATGACAATAAACGTCATGAAACAAATATTAAAAGATTAAATACAAATAAATAATGTTTGTTTCTAAAGATGATTCATGTGTCACTACGTATCTTTTTGTCCATCCGCTCTATCACTAACAAACATAATGATTTAAATGACAATAAACGTCATGAAACAAATATTAAAAAATCAAATACAAATAAATAATGTTTGTTTCTAAAGATGATTCATGTGTCACTACGTATCTTTTTGTCCATCCGCTCTATCACTAACAAACATAATGATTTAAATGACAATAAACGTCATGAAACAAATATTAAAAGATTAAATACAAATAAATAATGTTTGTTTCTAAAGATGATTCATGTGTCACTACGTATCTTTTTGTCCATCCGCTCTATCACTAACAAACATAATGATTTAAATGAGAATAAACGTCATGAAACAAATAATAAAAGATTAAATACAAATAAATAATGTTTGTTTCTAAAGATGATTCATGTGTCACTACGTATCTTTTTGTCCATCCGCTCTATCACTAACAATCATAATGATTTAAATGACAATAAACGTCATGAAACAAATATTAAAAGATTAAATACAAATAAATAATGTTTGTTTCTAAAGATGATTCATGTGTCACTACGTATCTTTTTGTCCATCCGCTCTATCACTAACAAACATAATGATTTAAATGACAATAAACGTCATGAAACAAATATTAAAAGATTAAATACAAATAAATAATGTTTGTTTCTAAAGATGATTCATGTGTCACTACTATCTTTTTGTCCATCCTCTCTATCACTAACAAACATAATGATTTAAATGACAATAAACGTCATGAAACAAATATTAAAAGATTAAATACAAATAAATAATGTTTGTTTCTAAAGATGATTCATGTGTCACTACGTATCTTTTTGTCAATCCGCTCTATCACTAACAAACATAATGATTTAAATGACAATAAACGTCATGAAACAAATATTAAAAGATTAAATACAAATAAATAATGTTTGTTTCTAAAGATGATTCATGTGTCACTACGTATCTTTTTGTCCATCCGCTCTATCACTGACAAACATAATTATTTAAATGACAATAAACGTCATGAAACAAATATTAAAAGATTAAATACAAATAAATAATGTTTGTTTCTAAAGATGATTCATGTGTCACTACGTATCTTTTTGTCCATCCGCTCTATCACTAACAAACATAATGATTTAAATGACAATAAACGTCATGAAACAAATATTAAAAGATTAAATACAAATAAATAATGTTTGTTTCTAAAGATGATTCATGTGTCACTACGTATCTTTTTGTCCATCCGCTCTATCACTAACAAACATAATGATTTAAATGACAATAAACGTCATGAAACAAATATTAAAAGATTAAATACAAATAAATAATGTTTGTTTCTAAAGATGATTCATGTGTCACTACGTATCTTTTTGTCCATCCGCTCTATCACTAACAAACATAATGATTTAAATGACAATAAACGTCATGAAACAAATATTAAAAGATTAAATACAAATAAATAATGTTTGTTTCTAAAGATGATTCATGTTCATGTGTCACTACGTATCTTTTTGTCCATCCGCTCTATCACTGACAAACATAATGATTTAAATGACAATAAACGTCATGAAACAAATATTAAAAGATTAAATACAAATAAATAATGTTTGTTTCTAAAGATGATTCATGTGTCACTACGTATCTTTTTGTCCATCCGCTCTATCACTAACAAACATAATGATTTAAATGACAATAAACGTCATGAAACAAATATTAAAAGATTAAATACAAATAAATAATGTTTGTTTCTAAAGATGATTCATGTGTCACTACGTATCTTTTTGTCCATCCGCTCTATCACTAACAAACATAATGATTTAAATGACAATAAACGTCATGAAACAAATATTAAAAGATTAAATACAAATAAATAATGTTTGTTTCTAAAGATGATTCATGTGTCACTACGTATCTTTTTGTCCATCCGCTCTATCACTGACAAACATAATGATTTAAATGACAATAAACGTCATGAAACAAATATTAAAAGATTAAATACAAAAAAATAATGTTTGTTTCTAAAGATGATTCATGTGTCACTACGTATCTTTTTGTCCATCCGCTCTATCACTGACAAACATAATGATTTAAATAACAATAAACGTCATGAAACAAATATTAAAAGATTAAATACAAATAAATAATGTTTGTTTCTAAAGATGATTCATGTGTCACTACGTATCTTTTTGTCCATCCGCTCTATCACTGACAAACATAATGATTTAAATGACAATAAACGTCATGAAACAAATATTAAAAGATTAAATACAAATAAATAATGTTTGTTTCTAAAGATGATTCATGTGTCACTACGTATCTTTTTGTCCATCCGCTCTATCACTGACAAACATAATGATTTAAATGACAATAAACGTCATGAAACAAATATTAAAAGATTAAATACAAATAAATAATGTTTGTTTCTAAAGATGATTCATGTGTCACTACGTATCTTTGTGTCCATCCGCTCTATCACTAACAAACATAATGATTTAAATGACAATAAACGTCATGAAACAAATATTAAAAGATTAAATACAAATAAATAATGTTTGTTTCTAAAGATGATTCATGTGTCACTACGTATCTTTTTGTCCATCCGCTCTATCACTGACAAACATAATGATTTAAATGACAATAAACGTCATGAAACAAATATTAAAAGATTAAATACAAATAAATAATGTTTGTTTCTAAAGATGATTCATGTGTCACTACGTATCTTTTTGTCCATCCGCTCTATCACTGACAAACATAATGATTTAAATGACAATAAACGTCATGAAACAAATATTAAAAGATTAAATACAAATAAATAATGTTTGTTTCTAAAGATGATTCATGTGTCACTACGTATCTTTTTGTCCATCCGCTCTATCACTGACAAACATAATGATTTAAATGACAATAAACGTCATGAAACAAATATTAAAAGATTAAATACAAATAAATAATGTTTGTTTCTAAAGATGATTCATGTGTCACTACGTATCTTTTTGTCCATCCGCTCTATCACTGACAAACATAATGATTTAAATGACAATAAACGTCATGAAACAAATATTAAAAGATTAAATACAAATAAATAATGTTTGTTTCTAAAGATGATTCATGTGTCACTACGTATCTTTTTGTCCATCCGCTCTATCACTGACAAACATAATGATTTAAATGACAATAAACGTCATGAAACAAATATTAAAAGATTAAATACAAATAAATAATGTTTGTTTCTAAAGATGATTCATGTGTCACTACGTATCATTTTGTCCATCCGCTCTATCACTGACAAACATAATGATTTAAATGACAATAAACGTCATGAAACAAATATTAAATGATTAAATACAAATAAATAATGTTTGTTTCTAAAGATGATTCATGTGTCACTACGTATCTTTTCGTCCATCCGCTCTATCACTAACAAACATAATGATTTAAATGACAATAAACGTCATGAAACAAATATTAAAAGATTAAATACAAATAAATAATGTTTGTTTCTAAAGATGATTCATGTGTCACTACGTATCTTTTCGTCCATCCGCTCTATCACTAACAAACATAATGATTTAAATGACAATAAACGTCATGAAACAAATATTAAAAGATTAAATACAAATAAATACTGTTTGTTTCTAAAGATGATTCATGTGTCACTACGTATCTTTTCGTCCATCCGCTCTATCACTGACAAACATAATGATTTAAATGACAATAAACGTCATGAAACAAATATTAAAAGATTAAATACAAATAAATAATGTTTGTTTCTAAAGATGATTCATGTGTCACTACGTATCTTTTCGTCCATCCGCTCTATCACTAACAAACATAATGATTTAAATGACAATAAACGTCATGAAACAAATATTAAAAGATTAAATACAAATAAATAATGTTTGTTTCTAAAGATGATTCATGTGTCACTACGTATCTTTTCGTCCATCCGCTCTATCACTAACAAACATAATGATTTAAATGACAATAAACGTCATGAAACAAATATTAAAAGATTAAATACAAATAAATACTGTTTGTTTCTAAAGATGATTCATGTGTCACTACGTATCTTTTCGTCCATCCGCTCTATCACTGACAAACATAATGATTTAAATGACAATAAACGTCATGAAACAAATATTAAAAGATTAAATACAAATAAATAATGTTTGTTTCTAAAGATGATTCATGTGTCACTACGTATCTTTTCGTCCATCCGCTCTATCACTGACAAACATAATGATTTAAATGACAATAAACGTCATGAAACAAATATTAAAAGATTAAATACAAATAAATAATGTTTGTTTCTAAAGATGATTCATGTGTCACTACGTATCTTTTCGTCCATCCGCTCTATCACTGACAAACATAATGATTTAAATGACAATAAACGTCATGAAACAAATATTAAAAGATTAAATACAAATAAATAATGTTTGTTTCTAAAGATGATTCATGTGTCACTACGTATCTTTTCGTCCATCCGCTCTATCACTGACAAACATAATGATTTAAATGACAATAAACGTCATGAAACAAATATTAAAAGATTAAATACAAATAAATAATGTTTGTTTCTAAAGATGATTCATGTGTCACTACGTATCTTTTTGTCCATCCGCTCTATCACTGACAAACATAATGATTTAAATGACAATAAACGTCATGAAACAAATATTAAAAGATTAAATACAAATAAATAATGTTTGTTTCTAAAGATGATTCATGTGTCACTACGTATCATTTTGTCCATCCGCTCTATCACTGACAAACATAATGATTTAAATGACAATAAACGTCATGAAACAAATATTAAATGATTAAATACAAATAAATAATGTTTGTTTCTAAAGATGATTCATGTGTCACTACGTATCTTTTCGTCCATCCGCTCTATCACTAACAAACATAATGATTTAAATGACAATAAACGCCATGAAACAAATATTAAAAGATAAATTACAAATAAATAATGTTTGTTTCTAAAGATGATTCATGTGTCACTACGTATCTTTTCGTCCATCCGCTCTATCACTAACAAACATAATGATTTAAATGACAATAAACGTCATGAAACAAATATTAAAAGATTAAATACAAATAAATACTGTTTGTTTCTAAAGATGATTCATGTGTCACTACGTATCTTTTCGTCCATCCGCTCTATCACTGACAAACATAATGATTTAAATGACAATAAACGTCATGAAACAAATATTAAAAGATTAAATACAAATAAATAATGTTTGTTTCTAAAGATGATTCATGTGTCACTACGTATCTTTTCGTCCATCCGCTCTATCACTGACAAACATAATGATTTAAATGACAATAAACGTCATGAAACAAATATTAAAAGATTAAATACAAATAAATAATGTTTGTTTCTAAAGATGATTCATGTGTCACTACGTATCTTTTCGTCCATCCGCTCTATCACTAACAAACATAATGATTTAAATGACAATAAACGTCATGAAACAAATATTAAAAGATTAAATACAAATAAATACTGTTTGTTTCTAAAGATGATTCATGTGTCACTACGTATCTTTTCGTCCATCCGCTCTATCACTGACAAACATAATGATTTAAATGACAATAAACGTCATGAAACAAATATTAAAAGATCAAATACAAATAAATAATGTTTGTTTCTAAAGATGATTCATGTGTCACTACGTATCTTTTCGTCCATCCGCTCTATCACTGACAAACATAATGATTTAAATGACAATAAACGTCATGAAACAAATATTAAAAGATTAAATACAAATAAATAATGTTTGTTTCTAAAGATGAGTCATGTGTCACTACGTATCTTTTCGTCCATCCGCTCTATCACTGACAAACATAATGATTTAAATGACAATAAACGTCATGAAACAAATATTAAAAGATTAAATACAAATAAATAATGTTTGTTTCTAAAGATGATTCATGTGTCACTACGTATCTTTTCGTCCATCCGCTCTATCACTGACAAACATAATGATTTAAATGACAATAAACGTCATGAAACAAATATTAAAAGATTAAATACAAATAAATAATGTTTGTTTCTCAAGATGATTCATGTGTCACTACGTATCTTTTCGTCCATCCGCTCTATCACTGACAAACATAATGATTTAAATGACAATAAACGTCATGAAACAAATATTAAAAGATTAAATACAAATAAATAATGTTTGTTTCTAAAGATGATTCATGTGTCACTACGTATCTTTTCGTCCATCCGCTCTATCACTGACAAACATAATGATTTAAATGACAATAAACGTCATGAAACAAATATTAAAAGATTAAATACAAATAAATAATGTTTGTTTCTAAAGATGATTCATGTGTCACTATGTATCTTTTCGTCCATCCGCTCTATCACTGACAAACATAATGATTTAAATGACAATAAACGTCATGAAACAAATATTAAAAGATTAAATACAAATAAATAATGTTTGTTTCTAAAGATGATTCATGTGTCACTACGTATCTTTTCGTCCATCCGCTCTATCACTGACAAACATAATGATTTAAATGACAATAAACGTCATGAAACAAATATTAAAAGATTAAATACAAATAAATAATGTTTGTTTCTAAAGATGATTCATGTGTCACTACGTATCTTTTCGTCCATCCGCTCTATCACTGACAAACATAATGATTTAAATGACAATAAACGTCATGAAACAAATATTAAAAGATTAAATACAAATAAATAATGTTTGTTTCTAAAGATGATTCATGTGTCACTACGTATCTTTTCGTCCATCCGCTCTATCACTGACAAACATAATGATTTAAATGACAATAAACGTCATGAAACAAATATTAAAAGATTAAATACAAATAAATAATGTTTGTTTCTAAAGATGATTCATGTGTCACTACGTATCTTTTCGTCCATCCGCTCTATCACTGACAAACATAATGATTTAAATGACAATAAACGTCATGAAACAAATATTAAAAGATTAAATACAAATAAATAATGTTTGTTTCTAAAGATGATTCATGTGTCACTACGTATCTTTTTTGTCCATCCGCTCTATCACTAACAAACATAATGATTTAAATGACAATAAACGTCATGAAACAAATATTAAAAGATTAAATACAAATAAATAATGTTTGTTTCTAAAGATGATTCATGTGTCACTACGTATCTTTTCGTCCATCCGCTCTATAACTGACAAACATAATGATTTAAATGACAATAAACGTCATGAAACAAATATTAAAAGATTAAATACAAATAAATAATGTTTGTTTCTAAAGATGATTCATGTGTCACTACGTATCTTTTTTGTCCATCCGCTCTATCACTAACAAACATAATGATTTAAATGACAATAAACGTCATGAAACAAATATTAAAAGATTAAATACAAATAAATAATGTTTGTTTCTAAAGATGATTCATGTGTCACTACGTATCTTTTCGTCCATCCGCTCTATCACTGACAAACATAATGATTTAAATGACAATAAACGTCATGAAACAAATATTAAAAGATTAAATACAAATAAATAATGTTTGTTTCTAAAGATGATTCATGTGTCACTACGTATCTTTTTTGTCCATCCGCTCTATCACTAACAAACATAATGATTTAAATGACAATAAACGTCATGAAACAAATATTAAAAGATTAAATACAAATAAATAATGTTTGTTTCTAAAGATGATTCATGTGTCACTACGTATCTTTTCGTCCATCCGCTCTATCACTGAAAAACATAATGATTTAAATGACAATAAACGTCATGAAACAAATATTAAAAGATTAAATACAAATAAATAATGTTTGTTTCTAAAGATGATTCATGTGTCACTACGTATCTTTTTGTCCACCCGCTCTATCACTAACAAACATAATGATTTAAATGACAATAAACGTCATGAAACAAATATTAAAAGATTAAATACAAATAAATAATGTTTGTTTCTAAAGATGATTCATGTGTCACTACGTATCTTTTTGTCCATCCGCTCTATCACTAACAAACATAATGATTTAAATGACAATAAACGTCATGAAACAAATATTAAAAGATTAAATACAAATAAATAATGTTAGTTTCTAAAGATGATTCATGTGTCACTACGTATCTTTTTGTCCATCCGCTCTATCACTAACAAACATAATGATTTAAATGACAATAAACGTCATGAAACAAATATTAAAAGATTAAATACAAATAAATAATGTTTGTTTCTAAAGATGATTCATGTGTCACTACGTATCTTTTTGTCCATCCGCTCTATCACTAACAAACATAATGATTTAAATGACAATAAACGTCATGAAACAAATATTAAAAGATTAAATACAAATAAATAATGTTTGTTTCTAAAGATGATTCATGTGTCACTACGTATCTTATTGTCCATCCGCTCTATCACTGACAAACATAATGATTTAAATGACAATAAACGTCATGAAACAAATATTAAAAGATTAAATACAAATAAATGATGTTTGTTTCTAAAGATGATTCATGTGTCACTACGTATCTTTTTGTCCATCCGCTCTATCACTAACAAACATAATGATTTAAATGACAATAAACGTCATGAAACAAATATTAAAAAATTAAATACAAATAAATAATGTTTGTTTCTAAAGATGATTCATGTGTCACTACGTATCTTTTTGTCCATCCGCTCTATCACTAACAAACATAATGATTTAAATGACAATAAACGTCATGAAACAAATATTAAAAGATTAAATACAAATAAATAATGTTTGTTTCTAAAGATGATTCATGTGTCACTACGTATCTTTTTGTCCATCCGCTCTATCACTAACAAACATAATGATTTAAATGACAATAAACGTCATGAAACAAATATTAAAAGATTAAATACAAATAAATAATGTTTGTTTCTAAAGATGATTCATGTGTCACTACGTATCTTTTTGTCCATCCGCTCTATCACTAACAAACATAATGATTTAAATGACAATAAACGTCATGAAACAAATATTAAAAGATTAAATACAAATAAATAATGTTTGTTTCTAAAGATGATTCATGTGTCACTACGTATCTTTTTGTCCATCCGCTCTATCACTAACAAACATAATGATTTAAATGACAATAAACGTCATGAAACAAATATTAAAAGATTAAATACAAATAAATAATGTTTGTTTCTAAAGATGATTCATGTGTCACTACGTATCTTTTTGTCCATCCGCTCTATCACTAACAAACATAATGATTTAAATGACAATAAACGTCATGAAACAAATATTAAAAGATTAAATACAAATAAATAATGTTTGTTTCTAAAGATGATTCATGTGTCACTACGTATCTTTTTGTCAATCCGCTCTATCACTAACAAACATAATGATTTAAATGACAATAAACGTCATGAAACAAATATTAAAAGATTAAATACAAATAAATAATGTTTGTTTCTAAAGATGATTCATGTGTCACTACGTATCTTTTTGTCCATCCGCTCTATCACTGACAAACATAATGATTTAAATGACAATAAACGTCATGAAACAAATATTAAAAGATTAAATACAAATAAATAATGTTTGTTTCTAAAGATGATTCATGTGTCACTACGTATCTTTTTGTCCATCCGCTCTATCACTAACAAACATAATGATTTAAATGACAATAAACGTCATGAAACAAATATTAAAAGATTAAATACAAATAAATAATGTTTGTTTCTAAAGATGATTCATGTGTCACTACGTATCTTTTTGTCCATCCGCTCTATCACTAACAAACATAATGATTTAAATGACAATAAACGTCATGAAACAAATATTAAAAGATTAAATACAAATAAATAATGTTTGTTTCTAAAGATGATTCATGTGTCACTACGTATCTTTTTGTCCATCCGCTCCATCACTAACAAACATAATGATTTAAATGACAATAAACGTCATGAAACAAATATTAAAAGATTAAATACAAATAAATAATGTTTGTTTCTAAAGAAGATTCATGTGTCACTACGTATCTTATTGTCCATCCGCTCTATCACTAACAAACATAATGATTTAAATGACAATAAACGTCATGAAACAAATATTAAAAGATTAAATACAAATAAATAATGTTTGTTTCTAAAGATGATTCATGTTCATGTGTCACTACGTATCTTTTTGTCCATCCGCTCTATCACTGACAAACATAATGATTTAAATGACAATAAACGTCATGAAACAAATATTAAAAGATTAAATACAAATAAATAATGTTTGTTTCTAAAGATGATTCATGTGTCACTACGTATCTTTTTGTCCATCCGCTCTATCACTAACAAACATAATGATTTAAATGACAATAAACGTCATGAAACAAATATTAAAAGATTAAATACAAATAAATAATGTTTGTTTCTAAAGATGATTCATGTGTCACTACGTATCTTTTTGTCCATCCGCTCTATCACTGACAAACATAATGATTTAAATGACAATAAACGTCATGAAACAAATATTAAAAGATTAAATACAAATAAATAATGTTTGTTTCTAAAGATGATTCATGTGTCACTACGTATCTTTTTGTCCATCCGCTCTATCACTGACAAACATAATGATTTAAATGACAATAAACGTCATGAAACAAATATTAAAAGATTAAATACAAATAAATAATGTTTGTTTCTAAAGATGATTCATGTGTCACTACGTATCTTTTTGTCCATCCGCTCTATCACTGACAAACATAATGATTTAAATGACAATAAACGTCATGAAACAAATATTAAAAGATTAAATACAAATAAATAATGTTTGTTTCTAAAGATGATTCATGTGTCACTACGTATCTTTTTGTCCATCCGCTCTATCACTGACAAACATAATGATTTAAATGACAATAAACGTCATGAAACAAATATTAAAAGATTAAATACAAATAAATAATGTTTGTTTCTAAAGATGATTCATGTGTCACTACGTATCTTTTTGTCCATCCGCTCTATCACTGACAAACATAATGATTTAAATGACAATAAACGTCATGAAACAAATATTAAAAGATTAAATACAAATAAATAATGTTTGTTTCTAAAGATGATTCATGTGTCACTACGTATCTTTTTGTCCATCCGCTCTATCACTAACAAACATAATGATTTAAATGACAATAAACGTCATGAAACAAATATTAAAAGATTAAATACAAATAAATAATGTTTGTTTCTAAAGATGATTCATGTGTCACTACGTATCTTTTTGTCCATCCGCTCTATCACTGACAAACATAATGATTTAAATGACAATAAACGTCATGAAACAAATATTAAAAGATTAAATACAAATAAATAATGTTTGTTTCTAAAGATGATTCATGTGTCACTACGTATCTTTTTGTCCATCCGCTCTATCACTGACACACATAATGATTTAAATGACAATAAACGTCATGAAACAAATATTAAAAGATTAAATACAAATAAATAATGTTTGTTTCTAAAGATGATTCATGTGTCACTACGTATCTTTTTGTCCATCCGCTCTATCACTGACAAACATAATGATTTAAATGACAATAAACGTCATGAAACAAATATTAAAAGATTAAATACAAATAAATAATGTTTGTTTCTAAAGATGATTCATGTGTCACTACGTATCTTTTTGTCCATCCGCTCTATCACTGACAAACATAATGATTTAAATGACAATAAACGTCATGAAACAAATATTAAAAGATTAAATACAAATAAATAATGTTTGTTTCTAAAGATGATTCATGTGTCACTACGTATCTTTTTGTCCATCCGCTCTATCACTGACAAACATAATGATTTAAATGACAATAAACGTCATGAAACAAATATTAAAAGATTAAATACAAATAAATGTTTGTTTCTAAAGATGATTCATGTGTCACTACGTATCATTTTGTCCATCCGATCTATCACTGACAAACATAATGATTTAAATGACAATAAACGTCATGAAACAAATATTAAAAGATTAAATACAAATAAATAATGTTTGTTTCTAAAGATGATTCATGTGTCACTACGTATCCTTTTGTCCATCCGCTCTATCACTGACAAACATAATGATTTAAATGACAATAAACGTCATGAAACAAATATTAAAAGATTAAATACAAATAAATAATGTTTGTTTCTAAAGATGATTCATGTGTCACTACGTATCTTTTTGTCCATCCGCTCTATCACTGTCAAACATAATGATTTAAATGACAATAAACGTCATGAAACAAATATTAAAAGATTAAATACAAATAAATAATGTTTGTTTCTAAAGATGATTCATGTGTCACTACGTATCTTTTTGTCCATCCGCTCTATCACTGACAAACATAATGATTTAAATGACAATAAACGTCATGAAACAAATATTAAAAGATTAAATACAAATAAATAATGTTTGTTTCTAAAGATGATTCATGTGTCACTACGTATCTTTTTATCCATCCGGTCTATCACTGACAAACATAATGATTTAAATGACAATAAACGTCATGAAACAAATATTAAAAGATTAAATACAAATAAATAATGTTTGTTTCTAAAGATGATTCATGTGTTACTACGTATCTTTTTGTCCATCCGCTCTATCACTGACAAACATAATGATTTAAATGACAATAAACGTCATGAAACAAATATTAAAAGATTAAATACAAATAAATAATGTTTGTTTCTAAAGATGATTCATGTGTCACTACGTATCTTTTTGTCCATCCGCTCTATCACTGACAAACATAATGATTTAAATGACAATAAACGTCATGAAACAAATATTAAAAGATTAAATACAAATAAATAATGTTTGTTTCAAAAGATGATTCATGTGTCACTACGTATCTTTTTGTCCATCCGCTCTATCACTGACAAACATAATGATTTAAATGACAATAAACGTCATGAAACAAATATTAAAAGATTAAATACAAATAAATAATGTTTGTTTCTAAAGATGATTCATGTGTCACTACGTATCTTTTTGTCCATCCGCTCTATCACTGACAAACATAATGATTTAAATGACAATAAACGTCATGAAACAAATATTAAAAGATTAAATACAAATAAATAATGTTTGTTTCTAAAGATGATTCATGTGTCACTACGTATCTTTTTGTCCATCCGCTCTATCACTGACAAACATAATGATTTAAATGACAATAAACGTCATGAAACAAATATTAAAAGATTAAATACAAATAAATAATGTTTGTTTCTAAAGATGATTCATGTGTCACTACGTATCTTTTCGTCCATCCGCTCTATCACTGACAAATATAATGATTTAAATGACAATAAACGTCATGAAACAAATATTAAAAGATTAAATACAAATAAATAATGTTTGTTTCTAAAGATGATTCATGTGTCACTACGTATCTTTTTGTCCATCCGCTCTATCACTGACAAACATAATGATTTAAATGACAATAAACGTCATGAAACAAATATTAAAAGATTAAATACAAATAAATAATGTTTGTTTCTAAAGATGATTCATGTGTCACTACGTATCTTTTTGTCCATCCGCTCTATCACTGACAAACATAATGATTTAAATGACAATAAACGTCATGAAACAAATATTAAAAGATTAAATACAAATAAATAATGTTTGTTTCTAAAGATGATTCATGTGTCACTACGTATCTTTTTGTCCATCCGCTCTATCACTGACAAACATAATGATTTAAATGACAATAAACGTCATGAAACAAATATTAAAAGATTAAATACAAATAAATAATGTTTGTTTCTAAAGATGATTCATGTGTCACTACGTATCTTTTTGTCCATCCGCTCTATCACTGACAAACATAATGATTTAAATGACAATAAACGTCATGAAACAAATATTAAAAGATTAAATACAAATAAATAATGTTTGTTTCTAAAGATGATTCATGTGTCACTACGTATCTTTTCGTCCATCCGCTCTATCACTGACAAACATAATGATTTAAATGACAATAAACGTCATGAAACAAATATTAAAAGATTAAATACAAATAAATAATGTTTGTTTCTAAAGATGATTCATGTGTCACTACGTATCTTTTTGTCCATCCGCTCTATCACTGACAAACATAATGATTTAAATGACAATAAACGTCATGAAACAAATATTAAAAGATTAAATACAAATAAATAATGTTTGTTTCTAAAGATGATTCATGTGTCACTACGTATCTTTTTGTCCATCTGCTCTATCACTGACAAACATAATGATTTAAATGACAATAAACGTCATGAAACAAATATTAAAAGATTAAATACAAATAAATAATGTTTGTTTCTAAAGATGATTCATGTGTCACTACGTATCTTTTTGTCCATCCGCTCTATCACTGACAAACATAATGATTTAAATGACAATAAACGTCATGAAACAAATATTAAAAGATTAAATACAAATAAATAATGTTTGTTTCTAAAGATGATTCATGTGTCACTACGTATCTTTTTGTCCATCCGCTCTATCACTGACAAACATAATGATTTAAATGACAATAAACGTCATGAAACAAATATTAAAAGATTAAATACAAATAAATAATGTTTGTTTCTAAAGATGATTCATGTGTCACTACGTATCTTTTTATCCATCCGCTCTATCACTGACAAACATAATGATTTAAATGACAATAAACGTCATGAAACAAATATTAAAAGATTAAATACAAATAAATAATGTTTGTTTCTAAAGATGATTCATGTGTCACTACGTATCTTTTTGTCCATCCGCTCTATCACTGACAAACATAATGATTTAAATGACAATAAACGTCATGAAACAAATAATTAAAGATTAAATACAAATAAATAATGTTTGTTTCTAAAGATGATTCATGTGTCACTACGTATCTTTTTGTCCATCCGCTCTATCACTGACAAACATAATGATTTAAATGACAATAAACGTCATGAAACAAATATTAAAAGATTAAAAACAAATAAATAATGTTTGTTTCAAAAGATGATTCATGTGTCACTACGTATCTTTTTGTCCATCCGCTCTATCACTGACAAACATAATGATTTAAATGACAATAAACGTCATGAAACAAATATTAAAAGATTAAATACAAATAAATAATGTTTGTTTCTAAAGATGATTCATGTGTCACTACGTATCTTTTTGTCCATCCGCTCTATCACTGACAAACATAATGATTTAAATGACAATAAACGTCATGAAACAAATATTAAAAGATTAAATACAAATAAATAATGTTTGTTTCTAAAGATGATTCATGTGTCACTACGTATCTTTTTGTCCATCCGCTCTATCACTGACAAACATAATGATTTAAATGACAATAAACGTCATGAAACAAATATTAAAAGATTAAATACAAATAAATAATGTTTGTTTCTAAAGATGATTCATGTGTCACTACGTATCTTTTCGTCCATCCGCTCTATCACTGACAAACATAATGATTTAAATGACAATAAACGTCATGAAACAAATATTAAAAGATTAAATACAAATAAATAATGTTTGTTTCTAAAGATGATTCATGTGTCACTACGTATCTTTTTGTCCATCCGCTCTATCACTGACAAACATAATGATTTAAATGACAATAAACGTCATGAAACAAATATTAAAAGATTAAATACAAATAAATAATGTTTGTTTCTAAAGATGATTCATGTGTCACTACGTATCTTTTTTCCATCCGCTCTATCACTGACAAACATAATGATTTAAATGACAATAAACGTCATGAAACAAATATTAAAAGATTAAATACAAATAAATAATGTTTGTTTCTAAAGATGATTCATGTGTCACTACGTATCTTTTTGTCCATCCGCTCTATCACTGACAAACATAATGATTTAAATGACAATAAACGTCATGAAACAAATATTAAAAGATTAAATACAAATAAATAATGTTTGTTTCTAAAGATGATTCATGTGTCACTACGTATCTTTTTGTCCATCCGCTCTATCACTGACAAACATAATGATTTAAATGACAATAAACGTCATGAAACAAATATTAAAAGATTAAATACAAATAAATAATGTTTGTTTCTAAAGATGATTCATGTGTCACTACGTATCTTTTCGTCCATCCGCTCTATCACTGACAAACATAATGATTTAAATGACAATAAACGTCATGAAACAAATATTAAAAGATTAAATACAAATAAATAATGTTTGTTTCTAAAGATGATTCATGTGTCACTACGTATCTTTTTGTCCATCAGCTCTATCACTGACAAACATAATGATTTAAATGACAATAAACGTCATGAAACAAATATTAAAAGATTAAATACAAATAAATAATGTTTGTTTCTAAAGATGATTCATGTGTCACTACGTATCTTTTTGTCCATCTGCTCTATCACTGACAAACATAATGATTTAAATGACAATAAACGTCATGAAACAAATATTAAAAGATTAAATACAAATAAATAATGTTTGTTTCTAAAGATGATTCATGTGTCACTACGTATCTTTTTGTCCATCCGCTCTATCACTGACAAACATAATGATTTAAATGACAATAAACGTCATGAAACAAATATTAAAAGATTAAATACAAATAAATAATGTTTGTTTCTAAAGATGATTCATGTGTCACTACGTATCTTTTTGTCCATCCACTCTATCACTGACAAACATAATGATTTAAATGACAATAAACGTCATGAAACAAATATTAAAAGATTAAATACAAATAAATAATGTTTGTTTCTAAAGATGATTCATGTGTCACTACGTATCTTTTTGTCCATCCGCTCTATCACTGACAAACATAATGATTTAAATGACAATAAACGTCATGAAACAAATATTAAAAGATTAAATACAAATAAATTATGTTTGTTTCTAAAGATGATTCATGTGTCACTACGTATCTTTTCGTCCATCCGCTCTATCACTGACAAACATAATGATTTAAATGACAATAAACGTCATGAAACAAATATTAAAAGATTAAATACAAATAAATAATGTTTGTTGCTAAAGATGATTCATGTGTCACTACGTATCTTTTCGTCCATCCGCTCTATCACTGACAAACATAATGATTTAAATGACAATAAACGTCATGAAACAAATATTAAAAGATTAAATACAAATAAATAATGTTTGTTTCTAAAGATGATTCATGTGTCACTACGTATCTTTTCGTCCATCCGCTCTATCACTGACAAACATAATGATTTAAATGACAATAAACGTCATGAAACAAATATTAAAAGATTAAATACAAATAAAAAATGTTTGTTTCTAAAGATGATTCATGTGTCACTACGTATCTTTTCGTCCATCCGCTCTATCACTGACAAACATAATGATTTAAATGACAATAAACGTCATGAAACAAATATTAAAAGATTAAATACAAATAAATAATGTTTGTTTCTAAAGATGATTCATGTGTCACTACGTATCTTTTCGTCCATCCGCTCTATCACTGACAAACATAATGATTTAAATGACAATAAACGTCATGAAACAAATATTAAAAGATTAAATACAAATAAATAATGTTTGTTGCTAAAGATGATTCATGTGTCACTACGTATCTTTTCGTCCATCCGCTCTATCACTAACAAACATAATGATTTAAATGACAATAAACGTCATGAAACAAATATTAAAAGATTAAATACAAATAAATAATGTTTGTTTCTAAAGATGATTCATGTGTCACTACGTATCTTTTTGTCCATCCGCTCTATCACTGACAAACATAATGATTTAAATGACAATAAACGTCATGAAACAAATATTAAAAGATTAAATACAAATAAATAATGTTTGTTTCTAAAGATGATTCATGTGTCACTACGTATCTTTTTATCCATCCGGTCTATCACTGACAAACATAATGATTTAAATGACAATAAACGTCATGAAACAAATATTAAAAGATTAAATACAAATAAATAATGTTTGTTTCTAAAGATGATTCATGTGTTACTACGTATCTTTTTGTCCATCCGCTCTATCACTGACAAACATAATGATTTAAATGACAATAAACGTCATGAAACAAATATTAAAAGATTAAATACAAATAAATAATGTTTGTTTCTAAAGATGATTCATGTGTCACTACGTATCTTTTTGTCCATCCGCTCTATCACTGACAAACATAATGATTTAAATGACAATAAACGTCATGAAACAAATATTAAAAGATTAAATACAAATAAATAATGTTTGTTTCAAAAGATGATTCATGTGTCACTACGTATCTTTTTGTCCATCCGCTCTATCACTGACAAACATAATGATTTAAATGACAATAAACGTCATGAAACAAATATTAAAAGATTAAATACAAATAAATAATGTTTGTTTCTAAAGATGATTCATGTGTCACTACGTATCTTTTTGTCCATCCGCTCTATCACTGACAAACATAATGATTTAAATGACAATAAACGTCATGAAACAAATATTAAAAGATTAAATACAAATAAATAATGTTTGTTTCTAAAGATGATTCATGTGTCACTACGTATCTTTTTGTCCATCCGCTCTATCACTGACAAACATAATGATTTAAATGACAATAAACGTCATGAAACAAATATTAAAAGATTAAATACAAATAAATAATGTTTGTTTCTAAAGATGATTCATGTGTCACTACGTATCTTTTCGTCCATCCGCTCTATCACTGACAAATATAATGATTTAAATGACAATAAACGTCATGAAACAAATATTAAAAGATTAAATACAAATAAATAATGTTTGTTTCTAAAGATGATTCATGTGTCACTACGTATCTTTTTGTCCATCCGCTCTATCACTGACAAACATAATGATTTAAATGACAATAAACGTCATGAAACAAATATTAAAAGATTAAATACAAATAAATAATGTTTGTTTCTAAAGATGATTCATGTGTCACTACGTATCTTTTTGTCCATCCGCTCTATCACTGACAAACATAATGATTTAAATGACAATAAACGTCATGAAACAAATATTAAAAGATTAAATACAAATAAATAATGTTTGTTTCTAAAGATGATTCATGTGTCACTACGTATCTTTTTGTCCATCCGCTCTATCACTGACAAACATAATGATTTAAATGACAATAAACGTCATGAAACAAATATTAAAAGATTAAATACAAATAAATAATGTTTGTTTCTAAAGATGATTCATGTGTCACTACGTATCTTTTTGTCCATCCGCTCTATCACTGACAAACATAATGATTTAAATGACAATAAACGTCATGAAACAAATATTAAAAGATTAAATACAAATAAATAATGTTTGTTTCTAAAGATGATTCATGTGTCACTACGTATCTTTTCGTCCATCCGCTCTATCACTGACAAACATAATGATTTAAATGACAATAAACGTCATGAAACAAATATTAAAAGATTAAATACAAATAAATAATGTTTGTTTCTAAAGATGATTCATGTGTCACTACGTATCTTTTTGTCCATCCGCTCTATCACTGACAAACATAATGATTTAAATGACAATAAACGTCATGAAACAAATATTAAAAGATTAAATACAAATAAATAATGTTTGTTTCTAAAGATGATTCATGTGTCACTACGTATCTTTTTGTCCATCTGCTCTATCACTGACAAACATAATGATTTAAATGACAATAAACGTCATGAAACAAATATTAAAAGATTAAATACAAATAAATAATGTTTGTTTCTAAAGATGATTCATGTGTCACTACGTATCTTTTTGTCCATCCGCTCTATCACTGACAAACATAATGATTTAAATGACAATAAACGTCATGAAACAAATATTAAAAGATTAAATACAAATAAATAATGTTTGTTTCTAAAGATGATTCATGTGTCACTACGTATCTTTTTGTCCATCCGCTCTATCACTGACAAACATAATGATTTAAATGACAATAAACGTCATGAAACAAATATTAAAAGATTGAATACAAATAAATAATGTTTGTTTCTAAAGATGATTCATGTGTCACTACGTATCTTTTTATCCATCCGCTCTATCACTGACAAACATAATGATTTAAATGACAATAAACGTCATGAAACAAATATTAAAAGATTAAATACAAATAAATAATGTTTGTTTCTAAAGATGATTCATGTGTCACTACGTATCTTTTTGTCCATCCGCTCTATCACTGACAAACATAATGATTTAAATGACAATAAACGTCATGAAACAAATAATTAAAGATTAAATACAAATAAATAATGTTTGTTTCTAAAGATGATTCATGTGTCACTACGTATCTTTTTGTCCATCCGCTCTATCACTGACAAACATAATGATTTAAATGACAATAAACGTCATGAAACAAATATTAAAAGATTAAAAACAAATAAATAATGTTTGTTTCAAAAGATGATTCATGTGTCACTACGTATCTTTTTGTCCATCCGCTCTATCACTGACAAACATAATGATTTAAATGACAATAAACGTCATGAAACAAATATTAAAAGATTAAATACAAATAAATAATGTTTGTTTCTAAAGATGATTCATGTGTCACTACGTATCTTTTTGTCCATCCGCTCTATCACTGACAAACATAATGATTTAAATGACAATAAACGTCATGAAACAAATATTAAAAGATTAAATACAAATAAATAATGTTTGTTTCTAAAGATGATTCATGTGTCACTACGTATCTTTTTGTCCATCCGCTCTATCACTGACAAACATAATGATTTAAATGACAATAAACGTCATGAAACAAATATTAAAAGATTAAATACAAATAAATAATGTTTGTTTCTAAAGATGATTCATGTGTCACTACGTATCTTTTCGTCCATCCGCTCTATCACTGACAAACATAATGATTTAAATGACAATAAACGTCATGAAACAAATATTAAAAGATTAAATACAAATAAATAATGTTTGTTTCTAAAGATGATTCATGTGTCACTACGTATCTTTTTGTCCATCCGCTCTATCACTGACAAACATAATGATTTAAATGACAATAAACGTCATGAAACAAATATTAAAAGATTAAATACAAATAAATAATGTTTGTTTCTAAAGATGATTCATGTGTCACTACGTATCTTTTTTCCATCCGCTCTATCACTGACAAACATAATGATTTAAATGACAATAAACGTCATGAAACAAATATTAAAAGATTAAATACAAATAAATAATGTTTGTTTCTAAAGATGATTCATGTGTCACTACGTATCTTTTTGTCCATCCGCTCTATCACTGACAAACATAATGATTTAAATGACAATAAACGTCATGAAACAAATATTAAAAGATTAAATACAAATAAATAATGTTTGTTTCTAAAGATGATTCATGTGTCACTACGTATCTTTTTGTCCATCCGCTCTATCACTGACAAACATAATGATTTAAATGACAATAAACGTCATGAAACAAATATTAAAAGATTAAATACAAATAAATAATGTTTGTTTCTAAAGATGATTCATGTGTCACTACGTATCTTTTCGTCCATCCGCTCTATCACTGACAAACATAATGATTTAAATGACAATAAACGTCATGAAACAAATATTAAAAGATTAAATACAAATAAATAATGTTTGTTTCTAAAGATGATTCATGTGTCACTACGTATCTTTTTGTCCATCAGCTCTATCACTGACAAACATAATGATTTAAATGACAATAAACGTCATGAAACAAATATTAAAAGATTAAATACAAATAAATAATGTTTGTTTCTAAAGATGATTCATGTGTCACTACGTATCTTTTTGTCCATCTGCTCTATCACTGACAAACATAATGATTTAAATGACAATAAACGTCATGAAACAAATATTAAAAGATTAAATACAAATAAATAATGTTTGTTTCTAAAGATGATTCATGTGTCACTACGTATCTTTTTGTCCATCCGCTCTATCACTGACAAACATAATGATTTAAATGACAATAAACGTCATGAAACAAATATTAAAAGATTAAATACAAATAAATAATGTTTGTTTCTAAAGATGATTCATGTGTCACTACGTATCTTTTTGTCCATCCACTCTATCACTGACAAACATAATGATTTAAATGACAATAAACGTCATGAAACAAATATTAAAAGATTAAATACAAATAAATAATGTTTGTTTCTAAAGATGATTCATGTGTCACTACGTATCTTTTTGTCCATCCGCTCTATCACTGACAAACATAATGATTTAAATGACAATAAACGTCATGAAACAAATATTAAAAGATTAAATACAAATAAATTATGTTTGTTTCTAAAGATGATTCATGTGTCACTACGTATCTTTTCGTCCATCCGCTCTATCACTGACAAACATAATGATTTAAATGACAATAAACGTCATGAAACAAATATTAAAAGATTAAATACAAATAAATAATGTTTGTTGCTAAAGATGATTCATGTGTCACTACGTATCTTTTCGTCCATCCGCTCTATCACTGACAAACATAATGATTTAAATGACAATAAACGTCATGAAACAAATATTAAAAGATTAAATACAAATAAATAATGTTTGTTTCTAAAGATGATTCATGTGTCACTACGTATCTTTTCGTCCATCCGCTCTATCACTGACAAACATAATGATTTAAATGACAATAAACGTCATGAAACAAATATTAAAAGATTAAATACAAATAAAAAATGTTTGTTTCTAAAGATGATTCATGTGTCACTACGTATCTTTTCGTCCATCCGCTCTATCACTGACAAACATAATGATTTAAATGACAATAAACGTCATGAAACAAATATTAAAAGATTAAATACAAATAAATAATGTTTGTTTCTAAAGATGATTCATGTGTCACTACGTATCTTTTCGTCCATCCGCTCTATCACTGACAAACATAATGATTTAAATGACAATAAACGTCATGAAACAAATATTAAAAGATTAAATACAAATAAATAATGTTTGTTGCTAAAGATGATTCATGTGTCACTACGTATCTTTTCGTCCATCCGCTCTATCACTAACAAACATAATGATTTAAATGACAATAAACGTCATGAAACAAATATTAAAAGATTAAATACAAATAAATAATGTTTGTTTCTAAAGATGATTCATGTGTCACTACGTATCTTTTCGTCCATCCGCTCTATCACTGACAAACATAATGATTCAAATGACAATAAACGTCATGAAACAAATATTAAAAGATTAAATACAAATAAATAATGTTTGTTGCTAAAGATGATTCATGTGTCACTACGTATCTTTTCGTCCATCCGCTCTATCACTGACAAACATAATGATTTAAATGACAATAAACGTCATGAAACAAATATTAAAAGATTAAATACAAATAAATAATGTTTTTTGCTAAAGATGATTCATATGTCACTACGTATCTTTTCGTCCATCCGCTCTATCACTGACAAACATAATGATTTAAATGACAATAAACGTCATGAAACAAATATTAAAAGATTAAATACAAATAAATAATGTTTGTTTCTAAAGATGATTCATGTGTCACTACGTATCTTTTCGTCCATCCGCTCTATCACTAACAAACATAATGATTTAAATGACAATAAACGTCATGAAACAAATATTAAAAGATTAAATACAAATAAATAATGTTTGTTTCTAAAGATGATTCATGTGTCACTACGTATCTTTTCGTCCATCCGCTCTATCACTAACAAACATAATGATATAAATGACAATAAACGTCATGAAACAAATATTAAAAGATTAAATACAAATAAATAATGTTTGTTTCTAAAGATGATTCATGTGTCACTACGTATCTTTTCGTCCATCCGCTCTATCACTAACAAACATAATGATTTAAATGACAATAAACGTCATGAAACAAATATTAAAAGATTAAATACAAATAAATAATGTTTGTTTCTAAAGATGATTCATGTGTCACTACGTATCTTTTCGTCCATCCGCTCTATCACTGACAAACATAATGATTTAAATGACAATAAACGTCATGAAACAAATATTAAAAGATTAAATACAAATAAATAATGTTTGTTGCTAAAGATGATTCATATGTCACTACGTATCTTTTCGTCCATCCGCTCTATCACTGACAAACATAATGATTTAAATGACAATAAACGTCATGAAACAAATATTAAAAGATTAAATACAAATAAATAATGTTTGTTTCTAAAGATGATTCATGTGTCACTACGTATCTTTTCGTCCATCCGCTCTATCACTGACAAACATAATGATTTAAATGACAATAAACGTCATGAAACAAATATTAAAAGATTAAATACAAATAAATAATGTTTGTTTCTAAAGATGATTCATGTGTCACTACGTATCTTTTCGTCCATCCGGTCTATCACTGACAAACATAATGATTTAAATGACAATAAACGTCATGAAACAAATATTAAAAGATTAAATACAAATAAATAATGTTTGTTTCTAAAGATGATTCATGTGTCACTACGTATCTTTTTTGTCCATCCGCTCTATCACTAACAAACATAATGATTTAAATGACAATAAACGTCATGAAACAAATATTAAAAGATTAAATACAAATAAATACTGTTTGTTTCTAAAGATTATTCATGTGTCACTACGTATCTTTTTTGTCCATCCGCTCTATCACTGACAAACATAATGATTTATATGACAATAAACGTCATGAAACAAATATTAAAAGATTAAATACAAATAAATACTGTTTGTTTCTAAAGATGATTAATGTGTCACTACGTATCTTTTTGTCCATCCGCTCTATCACTGACAAACATAATGATTTAAATTACAATAAACGTCATGAAACAAATATTAAAAGATTAAATACAAATAAATACTGTTTGTTTCTAAAGATGATTCATGTGTCACTACGTATCTTTTTTGTCCATCCGCTCTATCACTGACAAACATAATGATTTAAATGACAATAAACGTCATGAAACAAATATTAAAAGATTAAATACAAATAAATACTGTTTGTTTCTAAAGATGATTCATGTGTCACTACGTATCTTTTCGTCCATCCGCTCTATCACTAACAAACATAATGATTTAAATGACAATAAACGTCATGAAACAAATATTAAAAGATTAAATACAAATAAATACTGTTTGTTTCTAAAGATGATTCATGTGTCACTACGTATCTTTTTTGTCCATCCGCTCTATCACTGACAAACATAATGATTTAAATGACAATAAACGTCATGAAACAAATATTAAAAGATTAAATACAAATAAATAATGTTTGTTTCTAAAGATGATTCATGTGTCACTACGTATCTTTTTTGTCCATCCGCTCTATCACTGACAAACATAATGATTTAAATGACAATAAACGTCATGAAACAAATATTAAAAGATTAAATACAAATAAATAATGTTTGTTTCTTAAGATGATTCATGTGTCACTACGTATCTTTTCGTCCATCCGCTCTATCACTAACAAACATAATGATTTAAATGACAATAAACGTCATGAAACAAATATTAAAAGATTAAATACAAATAAATAATGTTTGTTTCTAAAGATGATTCATGTGTCACTACGTATCTTTTCGTCCATCCGCTCTATCACTAACAAACATAATGATTTAAATGACAATAAACGTCATGAAACAAATATTAAAAGATTAAATACAAATAAATAATGTTTGTTTCTAAAGATGATTCATGTGTCACTACGTATCTTTTCGTCCATACGCTCTATCACTAACAAACATAATGATTTAAATGACAATAAACGTCATGAAACAAATATTAAAAGATTAAATACAAATAAATAATGTTTGTTTCTAAAGATGATTCATGTGTCACTACGTATCTTTTCGTCCATCCGCTCTATCACTGACAAACATAATGATTTAAATGACAATAAACGTCATGAAACAAATATTAAAAGATTAAATACAAATAAATAATGTTTGTTTCTAAAGATGATTCATGTGTCACTACGTATCTTTTCGTCCACCCGCTCTATCACTAACAAACATAATGATTTAAATAACAATAAACGTCATGAAACAAATATTAAAAGATTAAATACAAATAAACATTGTTTGTTTCTAAAGATGATTCATGTGTCACTACGTATCTTTTCGTCCATCCGCTCTATCACTAACAAACATAATGATTTAAATGACAATAAACGTCATGAAACAAATATTAAAAGATTAAATACAAATAAATAATGTTTGTTTCTAAAGATGATTCATGTGTCACTACGTATCTTTTCGTCCATCCGCTCTATCACTGACAAACATAATGATTTAAATGACAATAAACGTCATGAAACAAATATTAAAAGATTAAATACAAATAAATAATGTTTGTTTCTAAAGATGATTCATGTGTCACTACGTATCTTTTCGTCCATCCGCTCTATCACTGACAAACATAATGATTTAAATGACAATAAACGTCATGAAACAAATATTAAAAGATTAAATACAAATAAATAATGTTTGTTTCTAAAGATGATTCATGTGTCACTACGTATCTTTTCGTCCATCCGCTCTATCACTAACAAACATAATGATTTAAATGGCAATAAACGTCATGAAACAAATATTAAAAGATTAAATACAAATAAATAATGTTTGTTTCTAAAGATGATTCATGTGTCACTACGTATCTTTTCGTCCATCCGCTCTATCACTGACAAACATAATGATTTAAATGACAATAAACGTCATGAAACAAATATTAAAAGATTAAATACAAATAAATAATGTTTGTTTCTAAAGATGATTCATGTGTCACTACGTATCTTTTCGTCCATCCGCTCTATCACTAACAAACATAATGATTTAAATGACAATAAACGTCATGAAACAAATATTAAAAGATTAAATACAAATAAATAATGTTTGTTTCTAAAGATGATTCATGTGTCACTACGTATCTTTTCGTCCATCCGCTCTATCACTGACAAACATAATGATTTAAATGACAATAAACGTCATGAAACAAATATTAAAAGATTAAATACAAAGAAATAATGTTTGTTTCTAAAGATGATTCATGTGTCACTACGTATCTTTTCGTCCATCCGCTCTATCACTAACAAATATAATGATTTAAATGACAATAAACGTCATGAAACAAATATTAAAAGATTAAATACAAATAAATAATGTTTGTTTCTAAAGATGATTCATGTGTCACTACGTATCTTTTCGTCCATCCGCTCTATCACTGACAAACATAATGATTTAAATGACAATAAACGTCATGAAACAAATATTAAAAGATTAAATACAAATAAATAATGTTTGTTTCTAAAGATGATTCATGTGTCACTACGTATCTTTTCGTCCATCCGCTCTATCACTGACAAACATAATGATTTAAATGACAATAAACGTCATGAAACAAATATTAAAAGATTAAATACAAATAAATAATGTTTGTTTCTAAAGATGATTCATGTGTCACTACGTATCTTTTCGTCCATCCGCTCTATCACTGACAAACATAATGATTTAAATGACAATAAACGTCATGAAACAAATATTAAAAGATTAAATACAAATAAATAATGTTTGTTTCTAAAGATGATTCATGTGTCACTACGTATCTTTTCGTCCATCCGCTCTATCACTGACAAACATAATGATTTAAATGACAATAAACGTCATGAAACAAATATTAAAAGATTAAATACAAATAAATAATGTTTGTTTCTAAAGATGATTCATGTGTCACTACGTATCTTTTCGTCCATCCGCTCTATCACTGACAAACATAATGATTTAAATGACAATAAACGTCATGAAACAAATATTAAAAGATTAAATACAAATAAATAATGTTTGTTTCTAAAGATGATTCATGTGTCACTACGTATCTTTTCGTCCATCCGCTCTATCATTGACAAACATATTGATTTAAATGACAATAAACGTCATGAAACAAATATTAAAAGATTAAATACAAATAAATAATGTTTGTTTCTAAAGATGATTCATGTGTCACTACGTATCTTTTCGTCCATCCGCTCTATCACTGACAAACATAATGATTTAAATGACAATAAACGTCATGAAACAAATATTAAAAGATTAAATACAAATAAATAATGTTTGTTTCTAAAGATGATTCATGTGTCACTACGTATCTTTTCGTCCATCCGCTCTATCACTGACAAACATAATTATTTAAATGACAATAAACGTCATGAAACAAATATTAAAAGATTAAATACAAATAAATAATGTTTGTTTCTAAAGATGATTCATGTGTCACTACGTATCTTTTCGTCCACCCGCTCTATCACTGACAAACATAATGATTTAAATGACAATAAACGTCATGAAACAAATATTAAAAGATTAAATACAAATAAATAATGTTTGTTTCTAAAGATGATTCATGTGTCACTACGTATCTTTTCGTCCATCCGCTCTATCACTGACAAACATAATGATTGAAATGACAATTAACGTCATGAAACAAATATTAAAAGATTAAATACAAATAAATAATGTTTGTTTCTAAAGATGATTCATGTGTCACTACGTATCTTTTCGTCCACCCGCTCTATCACTGACAAACATAATGATTTAAATGACAATAAACGTCATGAAACAAATATTAAAAGATTAAATACAAATAAATAATGTTTGTTTCTAAAGATCATTCATGTGTCACTACGTATCTTTTCGTCCATCCGCTCTATCACTAACAAACATAATGATTTAAATGACAATAAACGTCATGAAACAAATATTAAAAGATTAAATACAAATAAATAATGTTTGTTTCTAAAGATGATTCATGTGTCACTACGTATCTTTTCGTCCATCCGCTCTATCACTGACAAACATAATGATTTAAATGACAAGAAACGTCATGAAACAAATATTAAAAGATTAAATACAAATAAATAATGTTTGTTTCTAAAGATAATTCATGTGTCACTACGTATCTTTTCGTCCATCCGCTCTATCACTGACAAACATAATGATTTAAATGACAATAAACGTCATGAAACAAATATTAAAAGATTAAATACAAATAAATAATGTTTGTTTCTAAAGATGATTCATGTGTCACTACGTATCTTTTCGTCCATCCGCTCTATCACTAACAAACATAATGATTTAAATGACAATAAACATCATGAAACAAATATTAAAAGATTAAATACAAATAAATAATGTTTGTTTCTAAAGATGATTCATGTGTCACTACGTATCTTTTCGTCCATCCGCTCTATCACTGACAAACATAATGATTTAAATGACAATAAACGTCATGAAACAAATATTAAAAGATTAAATACAAATAAATAATGTTTGTTTCTAAAGATGATTCATGTGTCACTACGTATCTTTTCGTCCATCCGCTCTATCACTAACAAACATAATGATTTAAATGACAATAAACGTCATGAAACAAATATTAAAAGATTAAATACAAATAAATAATGTTTGTTTCTAAAGATGATTCATGTGTCACTACGTATCTTTTCGTCCATCCGCTCTATCACTGACAAACATAATGATTTAAATGACAATAAACGTCATGAAACAAATATTAAAAGATTAAATACAAAGAAATAATGTTTGTTTCTAAAGATGATTCATGTGTCACTACGTATCTTTTCGTCCATCCGCTCTATCACTGACAAACATAATGATTTAAATGACAATAAACGTCATGAAACAAATATTAAAAGATTAAATACAAATAAATAATGTTTGTTTCTAAAGATAATTCATGTGTCACTACGTATCTTTTCGTCCATCCGCTCTATCACTGACAAACATAATGATTTAAATGACAATAAACGTCATGAAACAAATATTAAAAGATTAAATACAAATAAATAATGTTTGTTTCTAAAGATGATTCATGTGTCACTACGTATCTTTTCGTCCATCCGCTCTATCACTAACAAACATAATGATTTAAATGACAATAAACATCATGAAACAAATATTAAAAGATTAAATACAAATAAATAATGTTTGTTTCTAAAGATGATTCATGTGTCACTACGTATCTTTTCGTCCATCCGCTCTATCACTGACAAACATAATGATTTAAATGACAATAAACGTCATGAAACAAATATTAAAAGATTAAATACAAATAAATAATGTTTGTTTCTAAAGATGATTCATGTGTCACTACGTATCTTTTCGTCCATCCGCTCTATCACTAACAAACATAATGATTTAAATGACAATAAACGTCATGAAACAAATATTAAAAGATTAAATACAAATAAATAATGTTTGTTTCTAAAGATGATTCATGTGTCACTACGTATCTTTTCGTCCATCCGCTCTATCACTGACAAACATAATGATTTAAATGACAATAAACGTCATGAAACAAATATTAAAAGATTAAATACAAAGAAATAATGTTTGTTTCTAAAGATGATTCATGTGTCACTACGTATCTTTTCGTCCATCCGCTCTATCACTAACAAACATAATGATTTAAATGACAATAAACGTCATGAAACAAATATTAAAAGATTAAATACAAATAAATAATGTTTGTTTCTAAAGATGATTCATGTGTCACTACGTATCTTTTCGTCCATCCGCTCTATCACTGACAAACATAATGATTTAAATGACAATAAACGTCATGAAACAAATATTAAAAGATTAAATACAAATAAATAATGTTTGTTTCTAAAGATGATTCATGTGTCACTACGTATCTTTTCGTCCATCCGCTCTATCATTGACAAACATATTGATTTAAATGACAATAAACGTCATGAAACAAATATTAAAAGATTAAATACAAATAAATAATGTTTGTTTCTAAAGATGATTCATGTGTCACTACGTATCTTTTCGTCCATCCGCTCTATCACTGACAAACATAATGATTTAAATGACAATAAACGTCATGAAACAAATATTAAAAGATTAAATACAAATAAATACTGTTTGTTTCTAAAGATGATTCATGTGTCACTACGTATCTTTTCGTCCATCCGCTCTATCACTGACAAACATAATTATTTAAATGACAATAAACGTCATGAAACAAATATTAAAAGATTAAATACAAATAAATAATGTTTGTTTCTAAAGATGATTCATGTGTCACTACGTATCTTTTCGTCCACCCGCTCTATCACTGACAAACATAATGATTTAAATGACAATAAACGTCATGAAACAAATATTAAAAGATTAAATACAAATAAATAATGTTTGTTTCTAAAGATGATTCATGTGTCACTACGTATCTTTTCGTCCATCCGCTCTATCACTGACAAACATAATGATTTAAATGACAATAAACGTCATGAAACAAATATTAAAAGATTAAATACAAATAAATAATGTTTGTTTCTAAAGATGATTCATGTGTCACTACGTATCTTTTCGTCCACCCGCTCTATCACTGACAAACATAATGATTTAAATGACAATAAACGTCATGAAACAAATATTAAAAGATTAAATACAAATAAATAATGTTTGTTTCTAAAGATCATTCATGTGTCACTACGTATCTTTTCGTCCATCCGCTCTATCACTAACAAACATAATGATTTAAATGACAATAAACGTCATGAAACAAATATTAAAAGATTAAATACAAATAAATAATGTTTGTTTCTAAAGATGATTCATGTGTCACTACGTATCTTTTCGTCCATCCGCTCTATCACTGACAAACATAATGATTTAAATGACAATAAACGTCATGAAACAAATATTAAAAGATTAAATACAAATAAATAATGTTTGTTTCTAAAGATAATTCATGTGTCACTACGTATCTTTTCGTCCATCCGCTCTATCACTGACAAACATAATGATTTAAATGACAATAAACATCATGAAACAAATATTAAAAGATTAAATACAAATAAATAATGTTTGTTTCTAAAGATGATTCATGTGTCACTACGTATCTTTTCGTCCATCCGCTCTATCACTAACAAACATAATGATTTAAATGACAATAAACATCATGAAACAAATATTAAAAGATTAAATACAAATAAATAATGTTTGTTTCTAAAGATGATTCATGTGTCACTACGTATCTTTTCGTCCATCCGCTCTATCACTGACAAACATAATGATTTAAATGACAATAAACGTCATGAAACAAATATTAAAAGATTAAATACAAATAAATAATGTTTGTTTCTACAGATGATTCATGTGTCACTACGTATCTTTTCGTCCATCCGCTCTATCACTAACAAACATAATGATTTAAATGACAATAAACGTCATGAAACAAATATTAAAAGATTAAATACAAATAAATAATGTTTGTTTCTAAAGATGATTCATGTGTCACTACGTATCTTTTCGTCCATCCGCTCTATCACTGACAAACATAATGATTTAAATGACAATAAACGTCATGAAACAAATATTAAAAGATTAAATACAAATAAATAATGTTTGTTTCTAAAGATGATTCATGTGTCACTACGTATCTTTTTTGTCCATCCGCTCTATCACTAACAAACATAATGATTTAAATGACAATAAACGTCATGAAACAAATATTAAAAGATTAAATACAAATAAATAATGTTTGTTTCTAAAGATGATTCATGTGTCACTACGTATCTTTTCGTCCATCCGCTCTATCACTGACAAACATAATGATTTAAATGACAATAAACGTCATGAAACAAATATTAAAAGATTAAATACAAATAAATAATGTTTGTTTCTAAAGATGATTCATGTGTCACTACGTATCTTTTCGTCCATCCGCTCTATCACTGACAAACATAATGATTTAAATGACAATAAACGTCATGAAACAAATATTAAAAGATTAAATACAAATAAATAATGTTTGTTTCTAAAGATGATTCATGTGTCACTACGTATCTTTTCGTCCACCCGCTCTATCACTGACAAACATAATGATTTAAATGACAATAAACGTCATGAAACAAATATTAAAAGATTAAATACAAATAAATAATGTTTGTTTCTAAAGATGATTCATGTGTCACTACGTATCTTTTCGTCCATCCGCTCTATCACTGACAAACATAATGATTTAAATGACAATAAACGTCATGAAACAAATATTAAAAGATTAAATACAAATAAATAATGTTTGTTTGTAAAGATGATTCATGTGTCACTACGTATCTTTTCGTCCACCCGCTCTATCACTGACAAACATAATGATTTAAATGACAATAAACGTCATGAAACAAATATTAAAAGATTAAATACAAATAAATAATGTTTGTTTCTAAAGATGATTCATGTGTCACTACGTATCTTTTCGTCCATCCGCTCTATCACTGACAAACATAATGATTTAAATGACAATAAACGTCATGAAACAAATATTAAAAGATTAAATACAAATAAATAATGTTTGTTTCTAAAGATGATTCATGTGTCACTACGTATCTTTTCGTCCATCCGCTCTATCACTGACAAACATAATGATTTAAATGACAATAAACGTCATGAAACAAATATTAAAAGATTAAATACAAATAAATAATGTTTGTTTCTAAAGATGATTCATGTGTCACTACGTATCTTTTCGTCCATCCGCTCTATCACTGACAAACATAATGATTTAAATGACAATAAACGTCATGAAACAAATATTAAAAGATTAAATACAAATAAATAATGTTTGTTTCTAAAGATGATTCATGTGTCACTACGTATCTTTTCGTCCATCCGCTCTATCACTGACAAACATAATGATTTAAATGACAATAAACGTCATGAAACAAATATTAAAAGATTAAATACAAATAAATAATGTTTGTTTCTAAAGATGATTCATGTGTCACTACGTATCTTTTCGTCCATCCGCTCTATCACTGACAAACATAATGATTTAAATGACAATAAACGTCATGAAACAAATATTAAAACATTAAATACAAATAAATAATGTTTGTTTCTAAAGATGATTCATGTGTCACTACGTACCTTTCGTCCATCCGCTCTATCACTGACAAACATAATGATTTAAATGACAATAAACGTCATGAAACAAATATTAAAAGATTAAATACAAATAAATAATGTTTGTTTCTAAAGATGATTCATGTGTCACTACGTATCTTTTCGTCCATCCGCTCTATCACTGACAAACATAATGATTTAAATGACAATAAACGTCATGAAACAAATATTAAAAGATTAAATACAAATAAATAACGTTTGTTTCTAAAGATGATTCATGTGTCACTACGTATCTTTTCGTCCATCCGCTCTATCACTGACAAACATAATGATTTGAATGACAATAAACGTCATGAAACAAATATTAAAAGATTAAATACAAATAAATAATGTTTGTTTCTAAAGATGATTCATGTGTCACTACGTATCTTTTCGTCCATCCGCTCTATCACTGACAAACATAATGATTTAAATGACAATAAACGTCATGAAACAAATATTAAAAGATTAAATACAAATAAATAATGTTTGTTTCTAAAGATGATTCATGTGTCACTACGTATCTTTTCGTCCACCCGCTCTATCACTGACAAACATAATGATTTAAATGACAATAAACGTCATGAAACATATATTAAAAGATTAAATACAAATAAATAATGTTTGTTTCTAAAGATGATTCATGTGTCACTACGTATCTTTTCGTCCATCCGCTCTATCACTGACAAACATAATGATTTAAATGACAATAAACGTCATGAAACAAATATTAAAAGATTAAATACAAATAAATAATGTTTGTTTCTAAAGATGATTCATGTGTCACTACGTATCTTTTCGTCCACCCGCTCTATCACTGACAAACATAATGATTTAAATGACAATAAACGTCATGAAACAAATATTAAAAGATTAAATACAAATAAATAATGTTTATTTCTAAAGATGATTCATGTGTCACTACGTATCTTTTCGTCCACCCGCTCTATCACTGACAAACATAATGATTTAAATGACAATAAACGTCATGAAACAAATATTAAAAGATCAAATACAAATAAATAATGTTTGTTTCTAAAGATGATTCATGTGTCACTACGTATCTTTTCGTCCATCCGCTCTATCACTGACAAACATAATGATTTAAATGACAATAAACGTCATGAAACAAATATTAAAAGATTAAATACAAATAAATAATGTTTGTTTCTAAAGATGATTCATGTGTCACTACGTATCTTTTCGTCGATCCGCCCTATCACTGACAAACATAATGATTTAAATGACAATAAACGTCATGAAACAAATATTAAAAGATTAAATACAAATAAATAATGTTTGTTTCTAAAGATGATTCATGTGTCACTACGTATCTTTTCGTCCACCCGCTCTATCACTGACAAACATAATGATTTAAATAACAATAAACGTCATGAAACAAATATTAAAAGATTAAATACAAATAAATAATGTTTGTTTCTAAAGATGATTCATGTGTCACTACGTATCTTTTCGTCCATCCACTCTATCACTGACAAACATAATGATTTAAATGACAATAAACGTCATGAAACAAATATTAAAAGATTAAATACAAATAAATAATGTTTGTTTCTAAAGATGATTCATGTGTCACTACGTATCTTTTCGTCCACCCGCTCTATCACTGACAAACATAATGATTTAAATGACAATAAACGTCATGAAACAAATATTAAAAGATTAAATACAAATAAATAATGTTTGTTTCTAAAGATGATTCATGTGTCACTACGTATCTTTTCGTCCATCCGCTCTATCACTGACAAACATAATGATTTAAATGACAATAAACGTCATGAAACAAATATTAAAAGATTAAATACAAATAAATAATGTTTGTTTCTAAAGATGATTCATGTGTCACTACGTATCTTTTCGTCCATCCGCTCTATCACTGACAAACATAATGATTTAAATGACAATAAACGTCATGAAACAAATATTAAAAGATTAAATACAAATAAATAATGTTTGTTTCTAAAGATGATTCATGTGTCACTACGTATCTTTTCGTCCATCCGCTCTATCACTGACAAACATAATGATTTAAATGACAATAAACGTCATGAAACAAATATTAAAAGATTAAATACAAATAAATAATGTTTGTTTCTAAAGATGATTCATGTGTCACTACGTATCTTTTCGTCCATCTGCTCTATCACTGACAAACATAATGATTTAAATGACAATAAACGTCATGAAACAAATATTAAAAGATTAAATACAAATAAATAATGTTTGTTTCTAAAGATGATTCATGTGTCACTACGTATCTTTTCGTCCATCCGCTCTATCACTGACAAACATAATGATTTAAATGACAATAAACGTCATGAAACAAATATTAAAAGATTAAATACAAATAAATAATGTTTGTTTCTAAAGATGATTCATGTGTCACTACGTATCTTTTCGTCCATCCGCTCTATCACTGACAAACATAATGATTTAAATGACAATAAACGTCATGAAACAAATATTAAAAGATTAAATACAAATAAATAATGTTTGTTTCTAAAGATGATTCATGTGTCACTACGTATCTTTTCGTCCATCCGCTCTATCACTGACAAACATAATGATTTAAATGACAATAAACGTCATGAAACAAATATTAAAAGATTAAATACAAATAAATAATGTTTGTTTCTAAAGATGATTCATGTGTCACTACGTATCTTTTCGTCCATCCGCTCTATCACTGACAAACATAATGATTTAAATGACAATAAACGTCATGAAACAAATATTAAAAGATTAAATACAAATAAATAATGTTTGTTTCTAAAGATGATTCATGTGTCACTACGTATCTTTTCGTCCATCCGCTCTATCACTGACAAACATAATGATTTAAATGACAATAAACGTCATGAAACAAATATTTAAAGATTAAATACAAATAAATAATGTTTGTTTCTAAAGATGATTCATGTGTCACTACGTATCTTTTCGTCCACCCGCTCTATCACTGACAAACAAAATGATTTAAATGACAATAAACGTCATGAAACAAATATTAAAAGATTAAATACAAATAAATAATGTTTGTTTCTAAAGATGATTCATGTGTCACTACGTATCTTTTCGTCCATCTACTCTATCACTGACAAACATAATGATTTAAATGACAATAAACGTCATGAAACAAATATTAAAAGATTAAATACAAATAAATAATGTTTGTTTCTAAAGATGATTCATGTGTCACTACGTATCTTTTCGTCCACCCGCTCTATAACTGATAAACATAATGATTTAAATGACAATAAACGTCATGAAACAAATATTAAAAGATTAAATACAAATAAATAATGTTTGTTTCTAAAGATGATTCATGTGTCACTACGTATCTTTTCGTCCACCCGCTCTATCACTGACAAACATAATGATTTAAATGACAATAAACGTCATGAAACAAATATTAAAAGATTAAATACAAATAAATAATGTTTGTTTCTAAAGATGATTCATGTGTCACTACGTATCTTTTCGTCCATCCGCTCTATCACTGACAAACATAATGATTTAAATGACAATAAACGTCATGAAACAAATATTAAAAGATTAAATACAAATAAATAATGTTTGTTTCTAAAGATGATTCATGTGTCACTACGTATCTTTTCGTCCATCCGCTCTATCACTGACAAACATAATGATTTAAATGACAATAAACGTCATGAAACAAATATTAAAAGATTAAATACAAATAAATAATGTTTGTTTCTAAAGATGATTCATGTGTCACTACGTATCTTTTCGTCCACCCGCTCTATCACTGACAAACATAATGATTTAAATGACAATAAACGTCATGAAACAAATATTAAAAGAGTAAATACAAATAAATAATGTTTGTTTCTAAAGATGATTCATGTGTCACTACGTATCTTTTCGTCCATCCGCTCTATCACTGACAAACATAATGATTTAAATGACAATAAACGTCATGAAACAAATATTAAAAGATTAAATACAAATAAATAATGTTTGTTTCTAAAGATGATTCATGTGTCACTACGTATCTTTTCGTCCACCCGCTCTATCACTGACAAACATAATGATTTAAATGACAATAAACGTCATGAAACAAATATTAAAAGATTAAATACAAATAAATAATGTTTGTTTCTAAAGATGATTCATGTGTCACTACGTATCTTTTCGTCCATCCGCTCTATCACTGACAAACATAATGATTTAAATGACAATAAACGTCATGAAACAAATATTAAAAGATTAAATACAAATAAATAATGTTTGTTTCTAAAGATGATTCATGTGTCACTACGTATCTTTTCGTCCATCCGCTCTATCACTGACAAACATAATGATTTAAATGACAATAAACGTCATGAAACAAATATTAAAAGATTAAATACAAATAAATAATGTTTGTTTCTAAAGATGATTCATGTGTCACTACGTATCTTTTCGTCCATCCGCTCTATCACTGACAAACATAATGATTTAAATGACAATAAACGTCATGAAACAAATATTAAAAGATTAAATACAAATAAATAATGTTTGTTTCTAAAGATGATTCATGTGTCACTACGTATCTTTTCGTCCATCCGCTCTATCACTGACAAACATAATGATTTAAATGACAATAAACGTCATGAAACAAATATTAAAAGAGTAAATACAAATAAATAATGTTTGTTTCTAAAGATGATTCATGTGTCACTACGTATCTTTTCGTCCATCCGCTCTATCACTGACAAACATAATGATTTAAATGACAATAAACGTCATGAAACAAATATTAAAAGATTAAATACAAATAAATAATGTTTGTTTCTAAAGATGATTCATGTGTCACTACGTATCTTTTCGTCCACCCGCTCTATCACTGACAAACATAATGATTTAAATGACAATAAACGTCATGAAACAAATATTAAAAGATTAAATACAAATAAATAATGTTTGTTTCTAAAGATGATTCATGTGTCACTACGTATCTTTTCGTCCATCCGCTCTATCACTGACAAACATAATGATTTAAATGACAATAAACGTCATGAAACAAATATTAAAAGATTAAATACAAATAAATAATGTTTGTTTCTAAAGATGATTCATGTGTCACTACGTATCTTTTCGTCCACCCGCTCTATCACTGACAAACATAATGATTTAAATGACAATAAACGTCATGAAACAAATATTAAAAGATTAAATACAAATAAATAATGTTTGTTTCTAAAGATGATTCATGTGTCACTACGTATCTTTTCGTCCACCCGCTCTATCACTGACAAACATAATGATTTAAATTACAATAAACGTCATGAAACAAATATTAAAAGATTAAATACAAATAAATAATGTTTGTTTCTAAAGATGATTCATGTGTCACTACGTATCTTTTCGTCCATCCGCTCTATCACTGACAAACATAATGATTTAAATGACAATAAACGTCATGAAACAAATATTAAAAGATTAAATACAAATAAATAATGTTTGTTTCTAAAGATGATTCATGTGTCACTACGTATCTTTTCGTCCATCCGCTCTATCACTGACAAACATAATGATTTAAATGACAATAAACGTCATGAAACAAATATTAAAAGATTAAATACAAATAAATAATGTTTGTTTCTAAAGATGATTCATGTGTCACTACGTATCTTTTCGTCCACCCGCTCTATCACTGACAAACATAATGATTTAAATTACAATAAACGTCATGAAACAAATATTAAAAGATTAAATACAAATAAATAATGTTTGTTTCTAAAGATGATTCATGTGTCACTACGTATCTTTTCGTCCATCCGCTCTATCACTGACAAACATAATGATTTAAATGACAATAAACGTCATGAAACAAATATTAAAAGATTAAATACAAATAAATAATGTTTGTTTCTAAAGATGATTCATGTGTCACTACGTATCTTTTCGTCCACCCGCTCTATCACTGACAAACATAATGATTTAAATGACAATAAACGTCATGAAACAAATATTAAAAGATTAAATACAAATAAATAATGTTTGTTTCTAAAGATGATTCATGTGTCACTACGTATCTTTTCGTCCATCCGCTCTATAACTAACAAACATAATTATTTAAATGACAATAAACGTCATGAAACAAATATTAAAAGATTAAATACAAATAAATAATGTTTGTTTCTAAAGATGATTCATGTGTCACTACGTATCTTTTCGTCCATCCGCTCTATCACTGACAAACATAATGATTTAAATGACAATAAACGTCATGAAACAAATATTAAAAGATTAAATACAAATAAATAATGTTTGTTTCTAAAGATGATTCATGTGTCACTACGTATCTTTTCGTCCATCCGCTCTATCACTGACAAACATAATGATTTAAATGACCATAAACGTCATGAAACAAATATTAAAAGATTAAATACAAATAAATAATGTTTGTTTCTAAAGATGATTCATGTGTCACTACGTATCTTTTCGTCCACCCGCTCTATCACTGACAAACATAATGATTTAAATGACAATAAACGTCATGAAACAAATATTAAAAGATTAAATACAAATAAATAATGTTTGTTTCTAAAGATGATTCATGTGTCACTACGTATCTTTTCGTCCATCCGCTCTATCACTGACAAACATAATGATTTAAATGACAATAAACGTCATGAAACAAATATTAAAAGATTAAATACAAATAAATAATGTTTGTTTGTAAAGATGATTCATGTGTCACTACGTATCTTTTCGTCCACCAGCTCTATCACTGACAAACATAATGATTTAAATGACAATAAACGTCATGAAACAAATATTAAAAGATTAAATACAAATAAATAATGTTTGTTTCTAAAGATGATTCATGTGTCACTACGTATCTTTTCGTCCATCCACTCTATCACTGACAAACATAATGATTTAAATGACAATAAACGTCATGAAACAAATATTAAAAGATTAAATACAAATAAATAATGTTTGTTTGTAAAGATGATTCATGTGTCACTACGTATCTTTTCGTCCACCCGCTCTATCACTGACAAACATAATGATTTAAATGACAATAAACGTCATGAAACAAATATTAAAAGATTAAATACAAATAAATAATGTTTGTTTCTAAAGATGATTCATGTGTCACTACGTATCTTTTCGTCCATCCGCTCTATCACTGACAAACATAATGATTTAAATGACAATAAACGTCATGAAACAAATATTAAAAGATTAAATACAAATAAATAATGTTTGTTTCTAAAGATGATTCATGTGTCACTACGTATCTTTTCGTCCATCCGCTCTATCACTGACAAACATAATGATTTAAATGACAATAAACGTCATGAAACAAATATTAAAAGATTAAATACAAATAAATAATGTTTGTTTCTAAAGATGATTCATGTGTCACTACGTATCTTTTCGTCCATCCGCTCTATCACTGACAAACATAATGATTTAAATGACAATAAACGTCATGAAACAAATATTAAAAGATTAAATACAAATAAATAATGTTTGTTTCTAAAGATGATTCATGTGTCACTACGTATCTTTTCGTCCATCTGCTCTATCACTGACAAACATAATGATTTAAATGACAATAAACGTCATGAAACAAATATTAAAAGATTAAATACAAATAAATAATGTTTGTTTCTAAAGATGATTCATGTGTCACTACGTATCTTTTCGTCCATCCGCTCTATCACTGACAAACATAATGATTTAAATGACAATAAACGTCATGAAACAAATATTAAAAGATTAAATACAAATAAATAATGTTTGTTTCTAAAGATGATTCATGTGTCACTACGTATCTTTTCGTCCATCCGCTCTATCACTGACAAACATAATGATTTAAATGACAATAAACGTCATGAAACAAATATTAAAAGATTAAATACAAATAAATAATGTTTGTTTCTAAAGATGATTCATGTGTCACTACGTATCTTTTCGTCCATCCGCTCTATCACTGACAAACATAATGATTTAAATGACAATAAACGTCATGAAACAAATATTAAAAGATTAAATACAAATAAATAATGTTTGTTTCTAAAGATGATTCATGTGTCACTACGTATCTTTTCGTCCATCCGCTCGATCACTGACAAACATAATGATTTAAATGACAATAAACGTCATGAAACAAATATTAAAAGATTAAATACAAATAAATAATGTTTGTTTCTAAAGATGATTCATGTGTCACTACGTATCTTTTCGTCCATCTACTCTATCACTGACAAACATAATGATTTAAATGACAATAAACGTCATTAAACAAATATTAAAAGATTAAATACAAATAAATAATGTTTGTTTCTAAAGATGATTCATGTGTCACTACGTATCTTTTCGTCCACCCGCTCTATCACTGACAAACATAATGATTTAAATGACAATAAACGTCATGAAACAAATATTAAAAGATTAAATACAAATAAATAATGTTTGTTTCTAAAGATGATTCATGTGTCACTACGTATCTTTTCGTCCACCACCTCTATCACTGACAAACATAATGATTTAAATGACAATAAACGTCATGAAACAAATATTAAAAGATTAAATACAAATAAATAATGTTTGTTTCTAAAGATGATTCATGTGTCACTACGTATCTTTTCGTCCATCCGCTCTATCACTGACAAACATAATGATTTAAATGACAATAAACGTCATGAAACAAATATTAAAAGATTAAATACAAATAAATAATGTTTGTTTCTAAAGATGATTCATGTGTCACTACGTATCTTTTCGTCCATCCGCTCTATCACTGACAAACATAATGATTTAAATGACAATAAACGTCATGAAACAAATATTAAAAGATTAAATACAAATAAATAATGTTTGTTTCTAAAGATGATTCATGTGTCACTACGTATCTTTTCGTCCACCCGCTCTATCACTGACAAACATAATGATTTAAATGACAATGAACGTCATGAAGCAAATATTAAAAGAGTAAATACAAATAAATAATGTTTGTTTCTAAAGATGATTCATGTGTCACTACGTATCTTTTCGTCCATCCGCTCTATCACTGACAAACATAATGATTTAAATGACAATAAACGTCATGAAACAAATATTAAAAGATTAAATACAAATAAATAATGTTTGTTTCTAAAGATGATTCATGTGTCACTACGTATCTTTTCGTCCACCCGCTCTATCACTGACATACATAATGATTTAAATGACAATAAACGTCATGAAACAAATATTAAAAGATTAAATACAAATAAATAATGTTTGTTTCTAAAGATGATTCATGTGTCACTACGTATCTTTTCGTCCATCCGCTCTATCACTGACAAACATAATGATTTAAATGACAATAAACGTCATGAAACAAATATTAAAAGATTAAATACAAATAAATAATGTTTGTTTCTAAAGATGATTCATGTGTCACTACGTATCTTTTCGTCCATCCGCTCTATCACTGACAAACATAATGATTTAAATGACAATAAACGTCATGAAACAAATATTAAAAGATTAAATACAAATAAATAATGTTTGTTTCTAAAGATGATTCATGTGTCACTACGTATCTTTTCGTCCATCCGCTCTATCACTGACAAACATAATGATTTAAATGACAATAAACGTCATGAAACAAATATTAAAAGATTAAATACAAATAAATAATGTTTGTTTCTAAAGATGATTCATGTGTCACTACGTATCTTTTCGTCCATCCGTTCTATCACTGACAAACATAATGATTTAAATGACAATAAACGTCATGAAACAAATATTAAAAGATTAAATACAAATAAATAATGTTTGTTTCTAAAGATGATTCATGTGTCACTACGTATCTTTTCGTCCATCCGCTCTATCACTGACAAACATAATGATTTAAATGACAATAAACGTCATGAAACAAATATTAAAAGATTAAATACAAATAAATAATGTTTGTTTCTAAAGATGATTCATGTGTCACTACGTATCTTTTCGTCCACCCGCTCTATCACTGACAAACATAATGATTTAAATGACAATAAACGTCATGAAACAAATATTAAAAGATTAAATACAAATAAATAATGTTTGTTTCTAAAGATGATTCATGTGTCACTACGTATCTTTTCGTCCATCCGCTCTATCACTGACAAACATAATGATTTAAATGACAATAAACGTCATGAAACAAATATTAAAAGATTAAATACAAATAAATAATGTTTGTTTCTAAAGATGATTCATGTGTCACTACGTATCTTTTCGTCCACCCGCTCTATCACTGACAAACATAATGATTTAAATGACAATAAACGTCATGAAACAAATATTAAAAGATTAAATACAAATAAATAATGTTTGTTTCTAAAGATGATTCATGTGTCACTACGTATCTTTTCGTCCACCCGCTCCATCACTGACAAACATAATGATTTAAATTACAATAAACGTCATGAAACAAATATTAAAAGATTAAATACAAATAAATAATGTTTGTTTCTAAAGATGATTCATGTGTCACTACGTATCTTTTCGTCCATCCGCTCTATCACTGACAAACATAATGATTTAAATGACAATAAACGTCATGAAACAAATATTAAAAGATTAAATACAAATAAATAATGTTTGTTTCTAAAGATGATTCATGTGTCACTACGTATCTTTTCGTCCATCCGCTCTATCACTGACAAACATAATGATTTAAATGACAATAAACGTCATGAAACAAATATTAAAAGATTAAATACAAATAAATAATGTTTGTTTCTAAAGATGATTCATGTGTCACTACGTATCTTTTCGTCCATCCGCTCTATCACTGACAAACATAATGATTTAAATGACAATAAACGTCATGAAACAAATATTAAAAGATTAAATACAAATAAATAATGTTTGTTTCTAAAGATGATTCATGTGTCACTACGTATCTTTTCGTCCATCCGCTCTATCACTGACAAACATAATGATTTAAATGACAATAAACGTCATGAAACAAATATTAAAAGATTAAATACAAATAAATAATGTTTGTTTCTAAAGATGATTCATGTGTCACTACGTATCTTTTCGTCCACCCGCTCTATCACTGACAAACATAATGATTTAAATGACAATAAACGTCATGAAACAAATATTAAAAGATTAAATACAAATAAATAATGTTTGTTTCTAAAGATGATTCATGTGTCACTACGTATCTTTTCGTCCATCCGCTCTATCACTAACAAACATAATGATTTAAATGACAATAAACGTCATGAAACAAATATTAAAAGATTAAATACAAATAAATAATGTTTGTTTCTAAAGATGATTCATGTGTCACTACGTATCTTTTCGTCCATCCGCTCTATCACTGACAAACATAATGATTTAAATTACAATAAACGTCATGAAACAAATATTAAAAGATTAAATACAAATAAATAATGTTTGTTTCTAAAGATGATTCATGTGTCACTACGTATCTTTTCGTCCATCCGCTCTATCACTAACAAACATAATGATTTAAATGACAATAAACGTCATGAAACAAATATTAAAAGATTAAATACAAATAAATAATGTTTGTTTCTAAAGATGATTCATGTGTCACTACGTATCTTTTCGTCCATCCGCTCTATCACTGACAAACATAATGATTTAAATGACAATAAACGTCATGAAACAAATATTAAAAGATTAAATACAAATAAATAATGTTTTTTTCTAAAGATGATTCATGTGTCACTACGTATCTTTTCGTCCATCCGCTCTATCACTAACAAACATAATGATTTAAATGACAATAAACGTCATGAAACAAATATTAAAAGATTAAATACAAATAAATAATGTTTGTTTCTAAAGATGATTCATGTGTCACTACGTATCTTTTCGTCCATCCGCTCTATCACTGACAAACATAATGATTTAAATGACAATAAACGTCATGAAACAAATATTAAAAGATTAAATACAAATAAATAATGTTTGTTTCTAAAGATGATTCATGTGTCACTACGTATCTTTTCGTCCATCCGCTCTATCACTAACAAACATAATGATTTAAATGACAATAAACGTCATGAAACAAATATTAAAAGATTAAATACAAATAAATAATGTTTGTTTCTAAAGATGATTCATGTGTCACTACGTATCTTTTCGTCCATCCGCTCTATCACTGACAAACATAATGATTTAAATGACAATAAACGTCATGAAACAAATATTAAAAGATTAAATACAAATAAATAATGTTTGTTTCTAAAGATGATTCATGTGTCACTACGTATCTTTTCGTCCATCCGCTCTATCACTGACAAACATAATGATTTAAATGACAATAAACGTCATGAAACAAATATTAAAAGATTAAATACAAATAAATAATGTTTGTTTCTAAAGATGATTCATGTGTCACTACGTATCTTTTCGTCCATCCGCTCTATCACTGACAAACATAATGATTTAAATGACAATAAACGTCATGAAACAAATATTAAAAGATTAAATACAAATAAATAATGTTTGTTTCTAAAGATGATTCATGTGTCACTACGTATCTTTTCGTCCATCCGCTCTATCACTGACAAACATAATGATTTAAATGACAATAAACGTCATGAAACAAATATTAAAAGATTAAATACAAATAAATAATGTTTGTTTCTAAAGATGATTCATGTGTCACTACGTATCTTTTCGTCCATCCGCTCTATCACTGACAATCATAATGATTTAAATGACAATAAACGTCATGAAACAAATATTAAAAGATTAAATACAAATAAATAATGTTTGTTTCTAAAGATGATTCATGTGTCACTACGTATCTTTTCGTCCATCCGCTCTATCACTGACAAACATAATGATTTAAATGACAATAAACGTCATGAAACAAATATTAAAAGATTAAATACAAATAAATAATGTTTGTTTCTAAAGATGATTCATGTGTCACTACGTATCTTTTCGTCCACCCGCTCTATCACTGACAAACATAATGATTTAAATGACAATAAACGTCATGAAACAAATATTAAAAGATTAAATACAAATAAATAATGTTTGTTTCTAAAGATGATTCATGTGTCACTACGTATCTTTTCGTCCATCTACTCTATCACTGACAAACATAATGATTTAAATGACAATAAACGTCATGAAACAAATATTAAAAGATTAAATACAAATAAATAATGTTTGTTTCTAAAGATGATTCATGTGTCACTACGTATCTTTTCGTCCACCCGCTCTATCACTGACAAACATAATGATTTAAATGACAATAAACGTCATGAAACAAATATTAAAAGATTAAATACAAATAAATAATGTTTGTTTCTAAAGATGATTCATGTGTCACTACGTATCTTTTCGTCCACCACCTCTATCACTGACAAACATAATGATTTAAATGACAATAAACGTCATGAAACAAATATTAAAAGATTAAATACAAATAAATAATGTTTGTTTCTAAAGATGATTCATGTGTCACTACGTATCTTTTCGTCCATCCGCTCTATCACTGACAAACATAATGATTTAAATGACAATAAACGTCATGAAACAAATATTAAAAGATTAAATACAAATAAATAATGTTTGTTTCTAAAGATGATTCATGTGTCACTACGTATCTTTTCGTCCATCCGCTCTATCACTGACAAACATAATGATTTAAATGACAATAAACGTCATGAAACAAATATTAAAAGATTAAATACAAATAAATAATGTTTGTTTCTAAAGATGATTCATGTGTCACTACGTATCTTTTCGTCCACCCGCTCTATCACTGACAAACATAATGATTTAAATGACAATAAACGTCATGAAACAAATATTAAAAGAGTAAATACAAATAAATAATGTTTGTTTCTAAAGATGATTCATGTGTCACTACGTATCTTTTCGTCCATCCGCTCTATCACTGACAAACATAATGATTTAAATGACAATAAACGTCATGAAACAAATATTAAAAGATTAAATACAAATAAATAATGTTTGTTTCTAAAGATGATTCATGTGTCACTACGTATCTTTTCGTCCACCCGCTCTATCACTGACAAACATAATGATTTAAATGACAATAAACGTCATGAAACAAATATTAAAAGATTAAATACAAATAAATAATGTTTGTTTCTAAAGATGATTCATGTGTCACTACGTATCTTTTCGTCCATCCGCTCTATCACTGACAAACATAATGATTTAAATGACAATAAACGTCATGAAACAAATATTAAAAGATTAAATACAAATAAATAATGTTTGTTTCTAAAGATGATTCATGTGTCACTACGTATCTTTTCGTCCATCCGCTCTATCACTGACAAACATAATGATTTAAATGACAATAAACGTCATGAAACAAATATTAAAAGATTAAATACAAATAAATAATGTTTGTTTCTAAAGATGATTCATGTGTCACTACGTATCTTTTCGTCCATCCGCTCTATCACTGACAAACATAATGATTTAAATGACAATAAACGTCATGAAACAAATATTAAAAGATTAAATACAAATAAATAATGTTTGTTTCTAAAGATGATTCATGTGTCACTACGTATCTTTTCGTCCATCCGCTCTATCACTGACAAACATAATGATTTAAATGACAATAAACGTCATGAAACAAATATTAAAAGATTAAATACAAATAAATAATGTTTGTTTCTAAAGATGATTCATGTGTCACTACGTATCTTTTCGTCCATCCGCTCTATCACTGACAAACATAATGATTTAAATGACAATAAACGTCATGAAACAAATATTAAAAGATTAAATACAAATAAATAATGTTTGTTTCTAAAGATGATTCATGTGTCACTACGTATCTTTTCGTCCACCCGCTCTATCACTGACAAACATAATGATTTAAATGACAATAAACGTCATGAAACAAATATTAAAAGATTAAATACAAATAAATAATGTTTGTTTCTAAAGATGATTCATGTGTCACTACGTATCTTTTCGTCCATCCGCTCTATCACTGACAAACATAATGATTTAAATGACAATAAACGTCATGAAACAAATATTAAAAGATTAAATACAAATAAATAATGTTTGTTTCTAAAGATGATTCATGTGTCACTACGTATCTTTTCGTCCACCCGCTCTATCACTGACAAACATAATGATTTAAATGACAATAAACGTCATGAAGCAAATATTAAAAGATTAAATACAAATAAATAATGTTTGTTTCTAAAGATGATTCATGTGTCACTACGTATCTTTTCGTCCACCCGCTCTATCACTGACAAACATAATGATTTAAATTACAATAAACGTCATGAAACAAATATTAAAAGATTAAATACAAATAAATAATGTTTGTTTCTAAAGATGATTCATGTGTCACTACGTATCTTTTCGTCCATCCGCTCTATCACTGACAAACATAATGATTTAAATGACAATAAACGTCATGAAACAAATATTAAAAGATTAAATACAAATAAATAATGTTTGTTTCTAAAGATGATTCATGTGTCACTACGTATCTTTTCGTCCATCCGCTCTATCACTGACAAACATAATGATTTAAATGACAATAAACGTCATGAAACAAATATTAAAAGATTAAATACAAATAAATAATGTTTGTTTCTAAAGATGATTCATGTGTCACTACGTATCTTTTCGTCCACCCGCTCTATCACTGACAAACATAATGATTTAAATGACAATAAACGTCATGAAACAAATATTAAAAGATTAAATACAAATAAATAATGTTTGTTTCTAAAGATGATTCATGTGTCACTACGTATCTTTTCGTCCATCCGCTCTATCACTGACAAACATAATGATTTAAATGACAATAAACGTCATGAAACAAATATTAAAAGATTAAATACAAATAAATAATGTTTGTTTCTAAAGATGATTCATGTGTCACTACGTATCTTTTCGTCCACCCGCTCTATCACTGACAAACATAATGATTTAAATGACAATAAACGTCATGAAACAAATATTAAAAGATTAAATACAAATAAATAATGTTTGTTTCTAAAGATGATTCATGTGTCACTACGTATCTTTTCGTCCATCCGCTCTATCACTAACAAACATAATGATTTAAATGACAATAAACGTCATGAAACAAATATTAAAAGATTAAATACAAATAAATAATGTTTGTTTCTAAAGATGATTCATGTGTCACTACGTATCTTTTCGTCCATCCGCTCTATCACTGACAAACATAATGATTTAAATGACAATAAACGTCATGAAACAAATATTAAAAGATTAAATACAAATAAATAATGTTTGTTTCTAAAGATGATTCATGTGTCACTACGTATCTTTTCGTCCATCCGCTCTATCACTAACAAACATAATGATTTAAATGACAATAAACGTCATGAAACAAATATTAAAAGATTAAATACAAATAAATAATGTTTGTTTCTAAAGATGATTCATGTGTCACTACGTATCTTTTCGTCCATCCGCTCTATCACTGACAAACATAATGATTTAAATGACAATAAACGTCATGAAACAAATATTAAAAGATTAAATACAAATAAATAATGTTTGTTTCTAAAGATGATTCATGTGTCACTACCTATCTTTTCGTCCATCCGCTCTATCACTTACAAACATAATGATTTAAATGACAATAAACGTCATGAAACAAATATTAAAAGATTAAATACAAATAAATAATGTTTGTTTCTAAAGATGATTCATGTGTCACTACGTATCTTTTCGTCCATCCGCTCTATCACTGACAAACATAATGATTTAAATGACAATAAACGTCATGAAACAAATATTAAAAGATTAAATACAAATAAATAATGTTTGTTTCTAAAGATGATTCATGTGTCACTACGTATCTTTTCGTCCATCCGCTCTATCACTAACAAACATAATGATTTAAATGACAATAAACGTCATGAAACAAATATTAAAAGATTAAATACAAATAAATAATGTTTGTTTCTAAAGATGATTCATGTGTCACTACGTATCTTTTCGTCCATCCGCTCTATCACTGACAAACATAATGATTTAAATGACAATAAACGTCATGAAACAAATATTAAAAGATTAAATACAAATAAATAATGTTTGTTTCTAAAGATGATTCATGTGTCACTACGTATCTTTTCGTCCATCCGCTCTATCACTAACAAACATAATGATTTAAATGACAATAAACGTCATGAAACAAATATTAAAAGATTAAATACAAATAAATAATGTTTGTTTCTAAAGATGATTCATGTGTCACTACGTATCTTTTCGTCCATCCGCTCTATCACTGACAAACATAATGATTTAAATGACAATAAACGTCAGGAAACAAATATTAAAAGATTAAATACAAATAAATAATGTTTGTTTCTAAAGATGATTCATGTGTCACTACGTATCTTTTCGTCCATCCGCTCTATCACTGACAAACATAATGATTTAAATGACAATAAACGTCATGAAACAAATATTAAAAGATTAAATACAAATAACTAATGTTTGTTTCTAAAGATGATTCATGTGTCACTACGTATCGTTTCGTCCATCCGCTCTATCACTGACAAACATAATGATTTAAATGACAATAAACGTCATGAAACAAATATTAAAAGATTAAATACAAATAAATAATGTTTGTTTCTAAAGATGATTCATGTGTCACTACGTATCTTTTCGTCCATCCGCTCTATCACTGACAAACATAATGATTTAAATGACAATAAACGTCATGAAACAAATATTAAAAGATTAAATACAAATAAATAATGTTTGTTTCTAAAGATTATTCATGTGTCACTACGTATCTTTTCGTCCATCCGCTCTATCACTGACAAACATAATGATTTAAATGACAATAAACGTCATGAAACAAATATTAAAAGATTAAATACAAATAAATAATGTTTGTTTCTAAAGATGATTCATGTGTCACTGCGTATCTTTTCGTCCATCCGCTCTATCACTGACAAACATAATGATTTAAATGACAATAAACGTCATGAAACAAATATTAAAAGATTAAATACAAATAAATAATGTTTGTTTCTAAAGATGATTCATGTGTCACTACGTATCTTTTCGTCGATCCGCTCCATCACTGACAAACATATTGATTTAAATGACAATAAACGTCATGAAACAAATATTAAAAGATTAAATACAAATAAATAATGTTTGTTTCTAAAGATGATTCATGTGTCACTACGTATCTTTTCGTCCATCCGCTCTATCACTGAAAAACATAATGATTTAAATGACAATAAACGTCATGAAACAAATATTAAAAGATTAAATACAAATAAATAATGTTTGTTTCTAAAGATGATTCATGTGTCACTACGTATCTTTTCGTCCATCCGCTCTATCACTGACAAACATAATGATTTAAATGACAATAAACGTCATGAAACAAATATTAAAAGATTAAATACAAATAAATAATGTTTGTTTCTAAAGATGATTAATGTGTCACTACGTATCTTTTCGTCCACCCGCTCTATCACTGACAAACATAATGATTTAAATGACAATAAACGTCATGAAACAAATATTAAAAGATTAAATACAAATAAATAATGTTTGTTTCTAAAGATGATTCATGTGTCACTACGTATCTTTTCGTCCATCCGCTCTATCACTGACAAACATAATGATTTAAATGACAATAAACGTCATGAAACAAATATTAAAAGATTAAATACAAATAAATAATGTTTGTTTCTAAAGATGATTCATGTTTCACTACGTATCTTTTCGTCCACCCGCTCTATCACTGACAAACATAATGATTTAAATGACAATAAACGTCATGAAACAAATATTAAAAGATTAAATACAAATAAATAATGTTTGTTTCTAAAGATGATTCATGTGTCACTACGTATCTTTTCGTCCATCCGCTCTATCACTAACAAACATAATGATTTAAATGACAATAAACGTCATGAAACAAATATTAAAAGATTAAATACAAATAAATAATGTTTGTTTCTAAAGATGATTCATGTGTCACTACGTATCTTTTCGTCCATCCGCTCTATCACTGACAAACATAATGATTTAAATGACAATAAACGTCATGAAACAAATATTAAAAGATTAAATACAAATAAATAATGTTTGTTTCTAAAGATGATTCATGTGTCACTACGTATCTTTTCGTCCATCCGCTCTATCACTGACAAACATAATGATTTAAATGACAATAAACGTCATGAAACAAATATTAAAAGATTAAATACAAATAAATAATGTTTGTTTCTAAAGATGATTCATGTGTCACTACGTATCTTTTCGTCCATCCGCTCTATCACTAACAAACATAATGATTTAAATGACAATAAACGTCATGAAACAAATATTAAAAGATTAAATACAAATAAATAATGTTTGTTTCTAAAGATGATTCATGTGTCACTACGTATCTTTTCGTCCATCCGCTCTATCACTGACAAACATAATGATTTAAATGACAATAAACGTCATGAAACAAATATTAAAAGATTAAATACAAATAAATAATGTTTGTTTCTAAAGATGATTCATGTGTCACTACGTATCTTTTCGTCCATCCGCTCTATCACTAACAAACATAATGATTTAAATGACAATAAACGTCATGAAACAAATATTAAAAGATTAAATACAAATAAATAATGTTTGTTTCTAAAGATGATTCATGTGTCACTACGTATCTTTTCGTCCATCCGCTCTATCACTGACAAACATAATGATTTAAATGACAATAAACGTCATGAAACAAATATTAAAAGATTAAATACAAATAAATAATGTTTGTTTCTAAAGATGATTCATGTGTCACTACGTATCTTTTTTGTCCATCCGCTCTATCACTAACAAACATAATGATTTAAATGACAATAAACGTCATGAAACAAATATTAAAAGATTAAATACAAATAAATAATGTTTGTTTCTAAAGATGATTCATGTGTCACTACGTATCTTTTCGTCCATCCGCTCTATCACTGACAAACATAATGATTTAAATGACAATAAACGTCATGAAACAAATATTAAAAGATTAAATACAAATAAATAATGTTTGTTTCTAAAGATGATTCATGTGTCACTACGTATCTTTTCGTCCATCCGCTCTATCACTGACAAACATAATGATTTAAATGACAATAAACGTCATGAAACAAATATTAAAAGATTAAATACAAATAAATAATGTTTGTTTCTAAAGATGATTCATGTGTCACTACGTATCTTTTCGTCCATCCGCTCTATCACTGACAAACATAATGATTTAAATGACAATAAACGTCATGAAACAAATATTAAAAGATTAAATACAAATAAATAATGTTTGTTTCTAAAGATGATTCATGTGTCACTACGTATCTTTTCGTCCATCCGCTCTATCACTGACAAACATAATGATTTAAATGACAATAAACGTCATGAAACAAATATTAAAAGATTAAATACAAATAAATAATGTTTGTTTCTAAAGATGATTCATGTGTCACTACGTATCTTTTCGTCCATCCGCTCTATCACTGACAAACATAATGATTTAAATGACAATAAACGTCATGAAACAAATATTAAAAGATTAAATACAAATAAATAATGTTTGTTTCTAAAGATGATTCATGTGTCACTACGTATCTTTTCGTCCATCCGCTCTATCACTGACAAACATAATGATTTAAATGACAATAAACGTCATGAAACAAATATTAAAAGATTAAATACAAATAAATAATGTTTGTTTCTAAAGATGATTCATGTGTCACTACGTATCTTTTCGTCCATCCGCTCTATCACTGACAAACATAATGATTTAAATGACAATAAACGTCATGAAACAAATATTAAAAGATTAAATACAAATAAATAATGTTTGTTTCTAAAGATGATTCATGTGTCACTACGTATCTTTTCGTCCATCCGCTCTATCACTGACAAACATAATGATTTAAATGACAATAAACGTCATGAAACAAATATTAAAAGATTAAATACAAATAAATAATGTTTGTTTCTAAAGATGATTCATGTGTCACTACGTATCTTTTCGTCCACCCGCTCTATCACTGACAAACATAATGATTTAAATGACAATAAACGTCATGAAACAAATATTAAAAGATTAAATACAAATGAATAATGTTTGTTTCTAAAGATGATTCATGTGTCACTACGTATCTTTTCGTCCATCCGCTCTATCACTGACAAACATAATGATTTAAATGACAATAAACGTCATGAAACAAATATTAAAAGATTAAATACAAATAAATAATGTTTGTTTCTAAAGATGATTCATGTGTCACTACGTATCTTTTCGTCCACCCGCTCTATCACTGACAAACATAATGATTTAAATGACAATAAACGTCATGAAACAAAAATTAAAAGATTAAATACAAATAAATAATGTTTGTTTCTAAAGATGATTCATGTGTCACTACGTATAATTTCGTCCACCCGCTCTATCACTGACAAACATAATGATTTAAATGACAATAAACGTCATGAAACAAATATTAAAAGATTAAATACAAATAAATAATGTTTGTTTCTAAAGATGATTCATGTGTCACTACGTATCTTTTCGTCCATCCGCTCTATCACTGACAAACATAATGATTTAAATGACAATAAACGTCATGAAACAAATATTAAAAGATTAAATACAAATAAATAATGTTTGTTTCTAAAGATGATTCATGTGTCACTACGTATCTTTTCGTCCATCCGCTCTATCACTGACAAACATAATGATTTAAATGACAATAAACGTCATGAAACAAATATTAAAAGATTAAATACAAATAAATAATGTTTGTTTCTAAAGATGATTCATGTGTCACTACGTATCTTTTGGTCCACCCGCTCTATCACTGACAAACATAATGATTTAAATGACAATAAACGTCATGAAACAAATATTAAAAGATTAAATACAAATAAATAATGTTTGTTTCTAAAGATGATTCATGTGTCACTACGTATCTTTTCGTCCATCCACTCTATCACTGACAAACATAATTATTTAAATGACAATAAACGTCATGAAACAAATATTAAAAGATTAAATACAAATAAATAATGTTTGTTTCTAAAGATGATTCATGTGTCACTACGTATCTTTTCGTCCACCCGCTCTATCACTGACAAACATAATTATTTAAATGACAATAAACGTCATGAAACAAATATTAAAAGATTAAATACAAATAAATAATGTTTGTTTCTAAAGATGATTCATGTGTCACTACGTATCTTTTCGTCCATCCGCTCTATCACTGACAAACATAATGATTTAAATAACAATAAACGTCATGAAACAAATATTAAAAGATTAAATACAAATAAATAATGTTTGTTTCTAAAGATGATTCATGTGTCACTACGTATCTTTTCGTCCATCCGCTCTATCACTGACAAACATAATGATTTAAATAACAATAAACGTCATGAAACAAATATTAAAAGATTAAATACAAATAAATAATGTTTGTTTCTAAAGATGATTCATGTGTCACTACGTATCTTTTCGTCCACCCGCTCTATCACTAACAAACATAATGATTTAAATGACAATAAACGTCATGAAACAAATATTAAAAGATTAAATACAAATAAATAATGTTTGTTTGTAAAGATGATTCATGTGTCACTACGTATCTTTTCGTCCATCCGCTCTATCACTGACAAACATAATGATTTAAATAACAATAAACGTCATGAAACAAATATTAAAAGATTAAATACAAATAAATAATGTTTGTTTCTAAAGATGATTCATGTGTCACTACGTATCTTTTCGTCCATCCGCTCTATCACTGACAAACATAATGATTTAAATGACAATAAACGTCATGAAACAAATATTAAAAGATTAAATACAAATAAATAATGTTTGTTTCTAAAGATGATTCATGTGTCACTACGTATCTTTTCGTCCACCCGCTCTATCACTGACAAACATAATGATTTAAATGACAATAAACGTCATGAAACAAATATTAAAAGATTAAATACAAATAAATAATGTTTGTTTCTAAAGATGATTCATGTGTCACTACGTATCTTTTCGTCCATCCACTCTATCACTGACAAACATAATTATTTAAATGACAATAAACGTCATGAAACAAATATTAAAAGATTAAATACAAATAAATAATGTTTGTTTCTAAAGATGATTCATGTGTCACTACGTATCTTTTCGTCCACCCGCTCTATCACTGACAAACATAATTATTTAAATGACAATAAACGTCATGAAACAAATATTAAAAGATTAAATACAAATAAATAATGTTTGTTTCTAAAGATGATTCATGTGTCACTACGTATCTTTTCGTCCATCCGCTCTATCACTGACAAACATAATGATTTAAATAACAATAAACGTCATGAAACAAATATTAAAAGATTAAATACAAATAAATAATGTTTGTTTCTAAAGATGATTCATGTGTCACTACGTATCTTTTCGTCCACCCGCTCTATCACTGACAAACATAATGATTTAAATGACAATAAACGTCATGAAACAAATATTAAAAGATTAAATACAAATAAATAATGTTTGTTTCTAAAGATGATTCATGTGTCACTACGTATCTTTTCGTCCATCCACTCTATCACTGACAAACATAATTATTTAAATGACAATAAACGTCATGAAACAAATATTAAAAGATTAAATACAAATAAATAATGTTTGTTTCTAAAGATGATTCATGTGTCACTACGTATCTTTTCGTCCACCCGCTCTATCACTGACAAACATAATTATTTAAATGACAATAAACGTCATGAAACAAATATTAAAAGATTAAATACAAATAAATAATGTTTGTTTCTAAAGATGATTCATGTGTCACTACGTATCTTTTCGTCCATCCGCTCTATCACTGACAAACATAATGATTTAAATAACAATAAACGTCATGAAACAAATATTAAAAGATTAAATACAAATAAATAATGTTTGTTTCTAAAGATGATTCATGTGTCACTACGTATCTTTTCGTCCATCCGCTCTATCACTGACAAACATAATGATTTAAATAACAATAAACGTCATGAAACAAATATTAAAAGATTAAATACAAATAAATAATGTTTGTTTCTAAAGATGATTCATGTGTCACTACGTAAATTTTCGTCCACCCGCTCTATCACTAACAAACATAATGATTTAAATGACAATAAACGTCATGAAACAAATATTAAAAGATTAAATACAAATAAATAATGTTTGTTTGTAAAGATGATTCATGTGTCACTACGTATCTTTTCGTCCATCCGCTCTATCACTGACAAACATAATGATTTAAATAACAATAAACGTCATGAAACAAATATTAAAAGATTAAATACAAATAAATAATGTTTGTTTCTAAAGATGATTCATGTGTCACTACGTATCTTTTTGTCCACCCGCTCTATCACTGACAAACATAATGATTTAAATAACAATAAACGTCATGAAACAAATATTAAAAGATTAAATACAAATAAATAATGTTTGTTTCTAAAGATGATTCATGTGTCACTACGTATCTTTTCGTCCATCCGCTCTATCACTGACAAACATAATGATTTAAATAACAATAAACGTCATGAAACAAATATTAAAAGATTAAATACAAATAAATAATGTTTGTTTCTAAAGATGATTCATGTGTCACTACGTATCTTTTCGTCCACCCGCTCTATCACTGACAAACATAATGATTTAAATAACAATAAACGTCATGAAACAATATTAAAAGATTAAATACAAATAAATAATGTTTGTTTCTAAAGATGGTTCATGTGTCACTACGTATCTTTTCGTCCATCCGCTCTATCACTGACAAACATAATGATTTAAATAACAATAAACGTCATGAAACAAATATTAAAAGATTAAATACAAATAAATAATGTTTGTTTCTAAAGATGATTCATGTGTCACTACGTATCTTTTCGTCCATCCGCTCTATCACTGACAAATATAATGATTTAAATAACAATAAACGTCATGAAACAAATATTAAAAGATTAAATACAAATAAATAATGTTTGTTTCTAAAGATGATTCATGTGTCACTACGTATCTTTTTGTCCACCCGCTCTATCACTGACAAACATAATGATTTAAATTACAATAAACGTCATGAAACAAATATTAAAAGATTAAATACAAATAAATAATGTTTGTTTGTAAAGATGATTCATGTGTCACTACGTATCTTTTCGTCCATCCGCTCTATCACTGACAAACATAATGATTTAAATAACAATAAACGTCATGAAACAAATATTAAAAGATTAAATACAAATAAATAATGTTTGTTTCTAAAGATGATTCATGTGTCACTACGTATCTTTTCGTCCATCCGCTCTATCACTGACAAACATAATGATTTAAATAACAATAAACGTCATGAAACAAATATTAAAAGATTAAATACAAATAAATAATGTTTGTTTCTAAAGATGATTCATGTGTCACTACGTATCTTTTTGTCCACCCGCTCTATCACTGACAAACATAATGATTTAAATAACAATAAACGTCATGAAACAAATATTAAAAGATTAAATACAAATAAATAATGTTTGTTTCTAAAGATGATTCATGTGTCACTACGTATCTTTTCGTCCATCCGCTCTATCACTGACAAACATAATGATTTAAATAACAATAAACGTCATGAAACAAATATTAAAAGATTAAATACAAATAAATAATGTTTGTTTCTAAAGATGATTCATGTGTCACTACGTATCTTTTTGTCCACCCGCTCTATCACTGACAAACATAATGATTTAAATAACAATAAACGTCATGAAACAAATATTAAAAGATTAAATACAAATAAATAATGTTTGTTTCTAAAGATGATTCATGTGTCACTACGTATCTTTTCGTCCATCCGCTCTATCACTGACAAACATAATGATTTAAATAAAAATAAACGTCATGAAACAAATATTAAAAGATTAAATACAAATAAATAATGTTTGTTTCTAAAGATGATTCATGTGTCACTACGTATCTTTTCGTCCATCCGCTCTATCACTGACAAACATAATGATTTAAATAACAATAAACGTCATGAAACAAATATTAAAGTTTAAATACAAATAAATAATGTTTGTTTCTAAAGATGATTCATGTGTCACTACGTATCTTTTTGTCCACCCGCTTTATCACTGACAAACATAATGATTTAAATAACAATAAACGTCATGAAACAAATATTAAAAGATTAAATACAAATAAATAATGTTTGTTTCTAAAGATGATTCATGTGTCACTACGTATCTTTTCGTCCATCCGCTCTATCACTGACAAACATAATGATTTAAATAACAATAAACGTCATGAAACAAATATTAAAAGATTAAATACAAATAAATAATGTTTGTTTCTAAAGATGATTCATGTGTCACTACGTATCTTTTCGTCCATCCGCTCTATCACTGACAAACATAATGATTTAAATAACAATAAACGTCATGAAACAAATATTAAAAGATTAAATACAAATAAATAATGTTTGTTTCTAAAGATGATTCATGTGTCACTACATATCTTTTCGTCCATCCGCTCTATCACTGACAAACATAATGATTTAAATAACAATAAACGTCATGAAACAAATATTAAAAGATTAAATACAAATAAATAATGTTTGTTTCTAAAGATGATTCATGTGTCACTACGTATCTTTTCGTCCATCCGCTCTATCACTGACAAACATAATGATTTAAATAACAATAAACGTCATGAAACAAATATTAAAAGATTAAATACAAATAAATAATGTTTGTTTCTAAAGATGATTCATGTGTCACTACGTATCTTTTCGTCCATCCGCTCTATCACTGACAAACATAATGATTTAAATAACAATCAACGTCATGAAACAAATATTAAAAGATTAAATACAAATAAATAATGTTTGTTTCTAAAGATGATTCATGTGTCACTACGTATCTTTTCGTCCATCCGCTCTATCACTGACAAACATAATGATTTAAATAACAATAAACGTCATGAAACAAATATTAAAAGATTAAATACAAATAAATAATGTTTGTTTCTAAAGATGATTCATGTGTCACTACGTATCTTTTCGTCCATCCGCTCTATTACTGACAAACATAATGATTTAAATAACAATAAACGTCATGAAACAAATATTAAAAGATTAAATACAAATAAATAATGTTTGTTTCTAAAGATGATTCATGTGTCACTACGTATCTTTTCGTCCATCCGCTCTATCACTGACAAACATAATGATTTAAATAACAATAAACGTCATGAAACAAATATTAAATGATTAAATACAAATAAATAATGTTTGTTTCTAAAGATGATTCATGTGTCACTACGTATCTTTTCGTCCATCCGCTCTATCACTGACAAACATAATGATTTAAATAACAATAAACGTCATGAAACAAATATTAAAAGATTAAATACAAATAAATAATGTTTGTTTCTAAAGATGATTCATGTGTCACTACGTATCTTTTCGTCCATCCGCTCTATCACTGACAAACATAATGATTTAAATAACAATAAACGTCATGAAACAAATATTAAAAGATTAAATACAAATAAATAATGTTTGTTTCTAAAGATGATTCATGTGTCACTACGTATCTTTTCGTCCATCCGCTCTATCACTGACAAACATAATGATTTAAATAACAATAAACGTCATGAAACAAATATTAAAAGATTAAATACAAATAAATAATGTTTGTTTCTAAAGATTATTCATGTGTCACTACGTATCTTTTCGTCCATCCGCTCTATCACTGACAAACATAATGATTTAAATGACAATAAACGTCATGAAACAAATATTAAAAGATTAAATACAAATAAATAATGTTTGTTTCTAAAGATGATTCATGTGTCACTACGTATCTTTTCGTTCATCCGCTCTATCACTGACAAACATAATGATTTAAATGACAATAAACGTCATGAAACAAATATTAAAAGATTAAATACAAATAAATAATGTTTGTTTCTAAAGATGATTCATGTGTCACTACGTATCTTTTCGTCCATCCGCTCTATCACTGACAAACATAATGATTTAAATGACAATAAACGTCATGAAACAAATATTAAAAGATTAAATACAAATAAATAATGTTTGTTTCTAAAGATGATTCATGTGTCACTACGTATCTTTTCGTCCATCCGCTCTATCACTGACAAACATAATGATTTAAATGACAATAAACGTCATGAAACAAATATTAAAAGATTAAATACAAATAAATAATGTTTGTTTCTAAAGATGATTCATGTGTCACTACGTATCTTTTCGTCCATCCGCTCTATCACTGACAAACATAATGATTTAAATGACAATAAACGTCATGAAACAAATATTAAAAGATTAAATACAAATAAATAATGCTTGTTTCTAAAGATGATTCATGTGTCACTACGTATCTTTTCGTCCACCCGCTCTATCACTAACAAACATAATGATTTAAATGACAATAAACGTCATGAAACAAATATTAAAAGATTAAATACAAATAAATAATGTTTGTTTCTAAAGATGATTCATGTGTCACTACGTATCTTTTCGTCCATCCGCTCTATCACTAACAAACATAATGATTTAAATGACAATAAACGTCATGAAACAAATATTAAAAGATTAAATACAAATAAATAATGTTTGTTTCTAAAGATGATTCATGTGTCACTACGTATCTTTTCGTCCACCACCTCTATCACTGACAAACATAATGATTTAAATGACAATAAACGTCATGAAACAAATATTAAAAGATTAAATACAAATAAATAATGTTTGTTTCTAAAGATGATTCATGTGTCACTACGTATCTTTTCGTCCATCCGCTCTATCACTGACAAACATAATGATTTAAATGACAATAAACGTCATGAAACAAATATTAAAAGATTAAATACAAATAAATAATGTTTGTTTCTAAAGATGATTCATGTGTCACTACGTATCTTTTCGTCCATCCGCTCTATCACTAACAAACATAATGATTTAAATGACAATAAACGTCATGAAACAAATATTAAAAGATTAAATACAAATAAATAATGTTTGTTTCTAAAGATGATTCATGTGTCACTACGTATCTTTTCGTCCATCCGCTCTATCACTAACAAACATAATGATTTAAATGACAATAAACGTCATGAAACAAATATTAAAAGATTAAATACAAATAAATAATGTTTGTTTCTAAAGATGATTCATGTGTCACTACGTATCTTTTCGTCCATCCGCTCTATCACTAACAAACATAATGATTTAAATGACAATAAACGTCATGAAACAAATATTAAAAGATTAAATACAAATAAATAATGTTTGTTTCTAAAGATGATTCATGTGTCACTACGTATCTTTTCGTCCATCCGCTCTATCACTAACAAACATAATGATTTAAATGACAATAAACGTCATGAAACAAATATTAAAAGATTAAATACAAATAAATAATGTTTGTTTCTAAAGATGATTCATGTGTCACTACGTATCTTTTCGTCCATCCGCTCTATCACTAACAAACATAATGATTTAAATGACAATAAACGTCATGAAACAAATATTAAAAGATTAAATACAAATAAATAATGTTTGTTTCTAAAGATGATTCATGTGTCACTACGTATCTTTTCGTCCATCCGCTCTATCACTGACAAACATAATGATTTAAATAACAATAAACGTCATGAAACAAATATTAAATGATTAAATACAAATAAATAATGTTTGTTTCTAAAGATGATTCATGTGTCACTACGTATCTTTTCGTCCATCCGCTCTATCACTGACAAACATAATGATTTAAATAAAAATAAACGTCATGAAACAAATATTAAAAGATTAAATACAAATAAATAATGTTTGTTTCTAAAGATGATTCATGTGTCACTACGTATCTTTTCGTCCATCCGCTCTATCACTGACAAACATAATGATTTAAATAACAATAAACGTCATGAAACAAATATTAAAAGATTAAATACAAATAAATAATGTTTGTTTGTAAAGATGATTCATGTGTCACTACGTATCTTTTCGTCCATCCGCTCTATCACTGACAAACATAATGATTTAAATAACAATAAACGTTATGAAACAAATATTAAAAGATTAAATACAAATAAATAATGTTTGTTTCTAAAGAAGATTCATGTGTCACTACGTATCTTTTCGTCCATCCGCTCTATCACTGACAAACATAATGATTTAAATAACAATAAACGTCATGAAACAAATATTAAAAGATTAAATACAAATAAATAATGTTTGTTTCTAAAGATGATTCATGTGTCACTACGTATCTTTTCGTCCATCCGCTCTATCACTGACAAACATAATGATTTAAATGACAATAAACGTCATGAAACAAATATTAAAAGATTAAATACAAATAAATAATGTTTGTTTCTAAAGATGATTCATGTGTCACTACGTATCTTTTCGTCCATCCGCTCTATCACTGACAAACATAATGATTTAAATGACAATAAACGTCATGAAACAAATATTAAAAGATTAAATACAAATAAATAATGTTTGTTTCTAAAGATGATTCATGTGTCACTACGTATCTTTTCGTCCATCCGCTCTATCACTGACAAACATAATGATTTAAATGACAATAAACGTCATGAAACAAATATTAAAAGATTAAATACAAATAAATAATGTTTGTTTCTAAAGATGATTCATGTGTCACTACGTATCTTTTCGTCCATCCGCTCTATCACAGACAAACATAATGATTTAAATGACAATAAACGTCATGAAACAAATATTAAAAGATTAAATACAAATAAATAATGTTTGTTTCTAAAGATGATTCATGTGTCACTACGTATCTTTTCGTCCATCTGCTCTATCACTGACAAACATAATGATTTAAATGACAATAAACGTCATGAAACAAATATTAAAAGATTAAATACAAATAAATAATGTTTGTTTCTAAAGATGATTCATGTGTCACTACGTATCTTTTCGTCCATCCGCTCTATCACTGACAAACATAATGATTTAAATGACAATAAACGTCATGAAACAAATATTAAAAGATTAAATACAAATAAATAATGCTTGTTTCTAAAGATGATTCATGTGTCACTACGTATCTTTTCGTCCACCCGCTCTATCACTAACAAACATAATGATTTAAATGACAATAAACGTCATGAAACAAATATTAAAAGATTAAATACAAATAAATAATGTTTGTTTCTAAAGATGATTCATGTGTCACTACGTATCTTTTCGTCCATCCGCTCTATCACTAACAAACATAATGATTTAAATGACAATAAACGTCATGAAACAAATATTAAAAGATTAAATACAAATAAATAATGTTTGTTTCTAAAGATGATTCATGTGTCACTACGTATCTTTTCGTCCATCCGCTCTATCACTGACAAACATAATGATTTAAATAACAATAAACGTCATGAAACAAATATTAAAAGATTAAATACAAATAAATAATGTTTGTTTCTAAAGATGATTCATGTGTCACTACGTATCTTTTTTGTCCATCCGCTCTATCACTAACAAACATAATGATTTAAATGACAATAAACGTCATGAAACAAATATTAAAAGATTAAATACAAATAAATAATGTTTGTTTCTAAAGATGATTCATGTGTCACTACGTATCTTTTCGTCCATCCGCTCTATCACTGACAAACATAATGATTTAAATGACAATAAACGTCATGAAACAAATATTAAAAGATTAAATACAAATAAATAATGTTTGTTTCTAAAGATGATTCATGTGTCACTACGTATCTTTTTTGTCCATCCGCTCTATCACTAACAAACATAATGATTTAAATGACAATAAACGTCATGAAACAAATATTAAAAGATTAAATACAAATAAATAATGTTTGTTTCTAAAGATGATTCATGTGTCACTACGTATCTTTTCGTCCATCCGCTCTATCACTGACAAACATAATGATTTAAATGACAATAAACGTCATGAAACAAATATTAAAAGATTAAATACAAATAAATAATGTTTGTTTCTAAAGATGATTCATGTGTCACTACGTATCTTTTCGTCCATCCGCTCTATCACTAACAAACATAATGATTTAAATGACAATAAACGTCATGAAACAAATATTAAAAGATTAAATACAAATAAATAATGTTTGTTTCTAAAGATGATTCATGTGTCACTACGTATCTTTTCGTCCATCCGCTCTATCACTAACAAACATAATAATTTAAATGACAATAAACGTCATGAAACAAATATTAAAAGATTAAATACAAATAAATAATGTTTGTTTCTAAAGATGATTCATGTGTCACTACGTATCTTTTCGTCCATCCGCTCTATCACTAACAAACATAATGATTTAAATGACAATAAACGTCATGAAACAAATATTAAAAGATTAAATACAAATAAATAATGTTTGTTTCTAAAGATGATTCATGTGTCACTACGTATCTTTTCGTCCATCCGCTCTATCACTAACAAACATAATGATTTAAATGACAATAAACGTCATGAAACAAATATTAAAAGATTAAATACAAATAAATAATGTTTGTTTCTAAAGATGATTCATGTGTCACTACGTATCTTTTCGTCCATCCGCTCTATCACTAACAAACATAATGATTTAAATAACAATAAACGTCATGAAACAAATATTAAAAGATTAAATACAAATAAATAATGTTTGTTTCTAAAGATGATTCATGTGTCACTACGTATCTTTTCGTCCATCCGCTCTATCACTAACAAACATAATGATTTAAATGACAATAAACGTCATGAAACAAATATTAAAAGATTAAATACAAATAAATAATGTTTGTTTCTAAAGATGATTCATGTGTCACTACGTATCTTTTCGTCCATCCGCTCTATCACTGAAAAACATAATGATTTAAATGACAATAAACGTCATGAAACAAATATTAAAAGATTAAATACAAATAAATAATGTTTGTTTCTAAAGATGATTCATGTGTCACTACGTATCTTTTCGTCCATCCGCTCTATCACTAACAAACATAATGATTTAAATGACAATAAACGTCATGAAACAAATATTAAAAGATTAAATACAAATAAATAATGTTTGTTTCTAAAGATGATTCATGTGTCACTACGTATCTTTTCGTCCATCCGCTCTATCACTAACAAACATAATGATTTAAATGACAATAAACGTCATGAAACAAATATTAAAAGATTAAATACAAATAAATAATGTTTGTTTCTAAAGATGATTCATGTGTCACTACGTATCTTTTCGTCCATCCGCTCTATCACTAACAAACATAATGATTTAAATGACAATAAACGTCATGAAACAAATATTAAAAGATTAAATACAAATAAATAATGTTTGTTTCTAAAGATGATTCATGTGTCACTACGTATCTTTTCGTCCATCCGCTCTATCACTGAAAAACATAATGATTTAAATGACAATAAACGTCATGAAACAAATATTAAAAGATTAAATACAAATAAATAATGTTTGTTTCTAAAGATGATTCATGTGTCACTACGTATCTTTTCGTCCATCCGCTCTATCACTAACAAACATAATGATTTAAATGACAATAAACGTCATGAAACAAATATTAAAAGATTAAATACAAATAAATAATGTTTGTTTCTAAAGATGATTCATGTGTCACTACGTATCTTTTCGTCCATCCGCTCTATCACTAACAAACATAATGATTTAAATGACAATAAACGTCATGAAACAAATATTAAAAGATTAAATACAAATAAATAATGTTTGTTTCTAAAGATGATTCATGTGTCACTACGTATCTTTTCGTCCATTCGCTCTATCACTAACAAACATAATGATTTAAATGACAATAAACGTCATGAAACAAATATTAAAAGATTAAATACAAATAAATAATGTTTGTTTCTAAAGATGATTCATGTGTCACTACGTATCTTTTCGTCCATCCGCTCTATCACTAACAAACATAATGATTTAAATGACAATAAACGTCATGAAACAAATATTAAAAGATTAAATACAAATAAATAATGTTTGTTTCTAAAGATGATTCATGTGTCACTACGTATCTTTTCGTCCATCCGCTCTATCACTAACAAACATAATGATTTAAATGACAATAAACGTCATGAAACAAATATTAAAAGATTAAATACAAATAAATAATGTTTGTTTCTAAAGATGATTCATGTGTCACTACGTATCTTTTCGTCCATCCGCTCTATCACTGACAAACATAATGATTTAAATGACAATAAACGTCATGAAACAAATATTAAAAGATTAAATACAAATAAATAATGTTTGTTTCTAAAGATGATTCATGTGTCACTACGTATCTTTTTTGTCCATCCGCTCTATCACTAACAAACATAATGATTTAAATGACAATAAACGTCATGAAACAAATATTAAAAGATTAAATACAAATAAATAATGTTTGTTTCTAAAGATGATTCATGTGTCACTACGTATCTTTTCGTCCATCCGCTCTATCACTGACAAACATAATGATTTAAATGACAATAAACGTCATGAAACAAATATTAAAAGATTAAATACAAATAAATAATGTTTGTTTCTAAAGATGATTCATGTGTCACTACGTATCTTTTTTGTCCATCCGCTCTATCACTAACAAACATAATGATTTAAATGACAATAAACGTCATGAAACAAATATTAAAAGATTAAATACAAATAAATAATGTTTGTTTCTAAAGATGATTCATGTGTCACTACGTATCTTTTCGTCCATCCGCTCTATCACTGACAAACATAATGATTTAAATGACAATAAACGTCATGAAACAAATATTAAAAGATTAAATACAAATAAATAATGTTTGTTTCTAAAGATGATTCATGTGTCACTACGTATCTTTTCGTCCATCCGCTCTATCACTAACAAACATAATGATTTAAATGACAATAAACGTCATGAAACAAATATTAAAAGATTAAATACAAATAAATAATGTTTGTTTCTAAAGATGATTCATGTGTCACTACGTATCTTTTCGTCCATCCGCTCTATCACTAACAAACATAATAATTTAAATGACAATAAACGTCATGAAACAAATATTAAAAGATTAAATACAAATAAATAATGTTTGTTTCTAAAGATGATTCATGTGTCACTACGTATCTTTTCGTCCATCCGCTCTATCACTAACAAACATAATGATTTAAATGACAATAAACGTCATGAAACAAATATTAAAAGATTAAATACAAATAAATAATGTTTGTTTCTAAAGATGATTCATGTGTCACTACGTATCTTTTCGTCCATCCGCTCTATCACTAACAAACATAATGATTTAAATAACAATAAACGTCATGAAACAAATATTAAAAGATTAAATACAAATAAATAATGTTTGTTTCTAAAGATGATTCATGTGTCACTACGTATCTTTTCGTCCATCCGCTCTATCACTAACAAACATAATGATTTAAATAACAATAAACGTCATGAAACAAATATTAAAAGATTAAATACAAATAAATAATGTTTGTTTCTAAAGATGATTCATGTGTCACTACGTATCTTTTCGTCCATCCGCTCTATCACTAACAAACATAATGATTTAAATGACAATAAACGTCATGAAACAAATATTAAAAGATTAAATACAAATAAATAATGTTTGTTTCTAAAGATGATTCATGTGTCACTACGTATCTTTTCGTCCATCCGCTCTATCACTGAAAAACATAATGATTTAAATGACAATAAACGTCATGAAACAAATATTAAAAGATTAAATACAAATAAATAATGTTTGTTTCTAAAGATGATTCATGTGTCACTACGTATCTTTTCGTCCATCCGCTCTATCACTAACAAACATAATGATTTAAATGACAATAAACGTCATGAAACAAATATTAAAAGATTAAATACAAATAAATAATGTTTGTTTCTAAAGATGATTCATGTGTCACTACGTATCTTTTCGTCCATCCGCTCTATCACTAACAAACATAATGATTTAAATGACAATAAACGTCATGAAACAAATATTAAAAGATTAAATACAAATAAATAATGTTTGTTTCTAAAGATGATTCATGTGTCACTACGTATCTTTTCGTCCATCCGCTCTATCACTAACAAACATAATGATTTAAATGACAATAAACGTCATGAAACAAATATTAAAAGATTAAATACAAATAAATAATGTTTGTTTCTAAAGATGATTCATGTGTCACTACGTATCTTTTCGTCCATCCGCTCTATCACTGAAAAACATAATGATTTAAATGACAATAAACGTCATGAAACAAATATTAAAAGATTAAATACAAATAAATAATGTTTGTTTCTAAAGATGATTCATGTGTCACTACGTATCTTTTCGTCCATCCGCTCTATCACTAACAAACATAATGATTTAAATGACAATAAACGTCATGAAACAAATATTAAAAGATTAAATACAAATAAATAATGTTTGTTTCTAAAGATGATTCATGTGTCACTACGTATCTTTTCGTCCATCCGCTCTATCACTAACAAACATAATGATTTAAATGACAATAAACGTCATGAAACAAATATTAAAAGATTAAATACAAATAAATAATGTTTGTTTCTAAAGATGATTCATGTGTCACTACGTATCTTTTCGTCCATTCGCTCTATCACTAACAAACATAATGATTTAAATGACAATAAACGTCATGAAACAAATATTAAAAGATTAAATACAAATAAATAATGTTTGTTTCTAAAGATGATTCATGTGTCACTACGTATCTTTTCGTCCATCCGCTCTATCACTAACAAACATAATGATTTAAATGACAATAAACGTCATGAAACAAATATTAAAAGATTAAATACAAATAAATAATGTTTGTTTCTAAAGATGATTCATGTGTCACTACGTATCTTTTCGTCCATCCGCTCTATCACTAACAAACATAATGATTTAAATGACAATAAACGTCATGAAACAAATATTAAAAGATTAAATACAAATAAATAATGTTTGTTTCTAAAGATGATTCATGTGTCACTACGTATCTTTTCGTCCATCCGCTCTATCACTAACAAACATAATGATTTAAATGACAATAAACGTCATGAAACAAATATTAAAAGATTAAATACAAATAAATAATGTTTGTTTCTAAAGATTATTCATGTGTCACTACGTATCTTTTCGTCCATCCGCTCTATCACTAACAAACATAATGATTTAAATGACAATAAACGTCATGAAACAAATATTAAAAGATTAAATACAAATAAATAATGTTTGTTTCTAAAGATGATTCATGTGTCACTACGTATCTTTTCGTCCATCCGCTCTATCACTAACAAACATAATGATTTAAATGACAATAAACGTCATGAAACAAATATTAAAAGATTAAATACAAATAAACGTCGCATTTTAAAAAAGCTTCATATATTTACGAAATTTAAAAGTCAATTTAAAAATCAATAAAATCATGTATGGTTAGTTTTGTTCCTTTTTATAAGCCGAGACTTTCGACATCTAGAAATGTCTAGATGAGGGGAGTTCTCTGTTTTAGTAAAATATTTTCGACAAAGTATAAGTAAAGTCTCGGTGATCTATTGTACTTTTTGACAATTGCTCAAAACTCTTAATGCATCGTGTATATATATATATATATATATATATATATATATATATATATATATATATATATATAGTAAGTTATAAAATATATATGGCGATTAAGCTACACTGAATATTCCGCGTTTCATCAACTCTAGGACTCTTCAGGCTTATGCGCATTCTTTATTTTTAGTTTTGCATTTTTTTTATTCAAGGCTTCTTTAGACTATATATATATATATATATATATTTATATATATATATATATTTGTTTTTGTTTGCGATACATTTTAGAATTAATCCAATTATGTATACGACAGTGCATTTTTACCTAAATGTGAGTTGGGAATAATCTTATCTTGGACCAATTTTGTACCTTCAAATGGATAGTGGTATATGTATTGTTTTAAAAAAATATCCACGGAATCGCGTTTCGAATCTCGCTAGACTCAGCCGCTCTGATGAGTTGTAGATGACGAAACACGTGTCAGTTGATAATTATTTTAAAAAAAAAACTATATATATATATATATACATATACATATACATATATATATATATATATATATATATATATATATATATAAAGTGATGGTTGTGTAGTTCCAACGAGAGAAAAAAATGTATATTTAAAAGAGTGTAGCCATCAACAATTGTGGGTTTTTTTTAAAAGGTCTTCATCATATTTTTATTTTAAAATATTTTTATAACGCGTTTCGAGCTTAGGGTGTGCTCTCTTCAGATGTTTTCGTAAAAATTTTTTCTTCAAATGGGAGTTTGTAGAGTTATCTTTACCCGCTGATACTAAATGTGTTTTTCAGAGTGATGTGTGGTCTCAGACATTCTGTCTCCAACTGTAAATGTTCAAAGTGTCCGGTCAAAGTTAGATTCAAAGAGGGGCTTTTGGTCCATTTGGTGAAGGTTTATATATATATATATATATATATATATATATATATATATATATATATATATATATATATATATATATATGGATGGATACAGTGTAATGCTCCGCAACACTCCTGTACTGTCAGGATTTTCCAGCTAAGTTCTGTTTTGTGCTCTCTCTGATTAATACTTCCACTCACTTTGACATATAGCGACTATTTTGTGTCGTATAAGCTGATTGTGACACCATCTGTTTTAAGTGTAAAAGCATTTGAATAAATAAGTTTCAGTTTCCCCAGGTTCATGCTACTTAATTATTATTTTAGCGTGGGGTGTGAGAAAGTGTTATAGCGATCGAGAAATGCAGAAAGAGTATATGAACCCCGAGTAATGTTCGTGAGAAAGAAAACTAAGAATTTTTAAGTCGAAAAGTGATCGAACGACAGAAAATATGTCTTAAAAACATTGCTGCATATCCTAACTAATTCGAGGCCGGTAGGTGATAAGCAACACGAGAATAGAGTGTGGAATAATCCGAATACATGTTAATTTTCTGAATTGAATTGTCGGAGAGATCACTGATATAGAGACGAACTAGAGCTCTGAGAACGAAAGACAGAAATGAAGATACACTATACAAAGTTACTCGCAATCTTGGAACGAAAATAAAATACTTTATATCAAGAATCAAATGCTATAAACCTGAAGTTTATGTAGAAGATCACAATGTGAAGTGCCTTCAAAATATCGAGTGTAATGAGCATATCAATGCATGAATTATCCATAAACCGACAGATCCGTTATGTTACAATACTTAAAAGATTAATTGAAATCTATGAAAGCATTATTGAACATCACTTAAAATATCCAAACAGAAAATTGACAAAATTGCCATTGACCAACTTTTCAAAAACTTTGCCAATAACAGAGAGGCAACCTCACAGGAGGATACTTAGTTGGGTCAGGTCGATCACCAGCAGTTTTAAAGATAGGAGCAACAGCAGACTCTTCCCTACAAGAAAGAGACATATGATTTTGATAAACAATTGATAATTTTGACAGGATAAAAGGAAATGCAGAATCACAACGTTTGCGAGAAACGGCAGAAATTGAATCAGGACCGAAAGCCTTAGCAACCGTTTTCGGGGTGATTACTTCAACATCAGGTAACTTATAAAGAAAAATCAGAAAGAAGAGGACTAGAAAAATCAAAAGCAGAATCTTCAGTACAAAGACGAGCAAAGAATCTAGCCTTATTCGTAGATGAAATAACATGAATACCATTAAACAGATGGGAATAATACATTTGCTAGAATATTTTAGTTTGTCCTTAAGTCATGAAAGCTAGCGTTTGCGGTAAAATATCAAAAAGTCACTGCATTGAGTAAGTTTTAGATCTAGCCTGGTGCATCAATCACTAGTCTCTCCTCAAAGATTAGATCCTAAACTTTCTTCAAACTAATAAATATCGCATTGTGAACGAATCTTCGACTCCTATCGCCAAAATATTAAATATATGTACTTGTTTTGCATGTAGTTTGATATATGTACTCTGACAAACTCGTAACCATTTTGCTCCTCGACATAAACATCCATGGCTAACTCAACATGCAACAAAATCCTGCCTCTTCCATCTTTTGATAACTAGATGTACGAAAACATTCTACACTAGTGTATTATGTTCTCGAACTATGACATTTTGAAAGCCCTCCCAAATTTCTTGCTTCACTGAGTGTACTGGAACGCAGAGATTTTAACTAACAGACATCTTGCTACGCAACCATCTTCAAAGGCTTCCCCCGTAGGCCTAGTCCCCATACTAGCTCTTTAGGGGCCGGTGACTATCTGTTATTTTTAGCTGAAAAAAATATTAAAATGATTATATTATAAAATTTATAAACGATAAAGAGGACACGTCGGTTACTTAAAGAATACTAGCGTATGTTACAGAGTAATATTAAGTCTTTATTTTGTGGTTTAGACATTTATTATTAAAATATATTAAAATTACCTAACGTACATTATAAATAAAAAAAACAGATTTTGCCCAGAGAGAGTTTATTGCATAGAAATGAGCGAAAACAAAATTAATTAAAAATATAATTGAACGGATGCCGAGATTCATATAAACATATATATGTTACACTGGGACAGAAATGACCGAAACCGCCCATATACTCCCCTATGTAGCAAAGTAGGAATATTCCCGGAAACCTACGCCTATTTCTAAGCTTATATACACGTAAATGCATACATGTTGCACGAAGATGGCGTTGCTGTATCACGCAGAAAGGCTGTAAGAACTGGGACTATATTGCATAAAGCAACAAACGAGGAATGGCTATGTTGCATTGAAACGCGAAAAATGTGTCTACTTCGCGTAAACTAAACAGCTGGTTTTCTGCTATGAAACGAGGCACAGATTGTTGTAAAAAGACTATCAAAATATGAACTGAAGAAACAGAAAATATTTATCCCACTGAAGGAGATGTCAGCCAAAGATTAGATTATACCGGGACTATATTATTACGTGTTTACATTCCGGGGATCTACACGATTTGATGCGTACTTCTTTTGGGCATTTCATTTCATTCAGATACAGCATGTTTGCATCAGCTAAATACTTTTGCGCTTATTCTTCGCATGCCCCATAAAAACATTTCTACTTCAATGATCAGCTGCGTTAATTTCTTGGAACATTTATTTTACATGTATCTGAAATTTGGGATTAAACTCTAGTAAACATTTCGCATGATATAAACAAAGAGAAATATATTTTATTTTGTTGACTTCTTTTCTTCGTGGCTCATTGCGTATTGTATGAAAGTTCTTTTAAAGAGACAATATATATATATATATATATATATATATATATATATATATATATATGCATGCATAAATAGAGAGAAAGAACAAGTGAAAGAGTGTTTATATATAGAGAGAGAATATAAATACAGAGAGAGTGGATTAACGTATCATTAATTAAACCTTTTGATGTAAAGATAAGCATAATAAATTTTTTATAATATTTTTAAATTAAATTCTTTTTTTTCTTTTAAACTAAGGTTTGACTAACAAATTTTACCAAGATTATCTTTAACAAAATTTAACATAAAACATTCAAGAACATAAGTGAAGACAAAAGTGGGCATAACTTGTTAACAGATCTCAAACACGTAAAACAAGTGTGCGTTCTGACATAATTTAAGTAAGGAAATACAGTTTCATTATAACTGATTAAACTTGCGCCCCATTTCTTAAAAATAAAATGCATTTTAAGAAATGGTCTCCAACACTTTTTCTTTTGTTCCTTTTCTTTTATCTTCTTTCTATTTTCTATTTCCTCCTATTCGGTTTTATTTTTCATTAAATGATTGGACCCGAGTAAGACCAGAGGGATATTGTCGCCAAACGATGTCTTTTGAGACAGACAACTAAATTTAATGTAGCGATATGGTAATTTTGTTGACTTAAATTACATAAAATAATAATAAAAAATTATATATATATATATATATATATATATATATATATATATATATATATATACCTCTTAGTCGTTTTATCCTTTCATTCCTGCCGCTTTTATGTTTCATTTGGCTATTCTATGACTATGCTGATTTGAACGTAGACATATAAGCATCTCACGGCTAACATATTATTCCTTTTTTGATAATGTGGCACAATGATGTAGACCCTTTTGAGGGAGCTGGGGGCTTCTACATTAATAAACCTTGTGCCAAACTTGGTCTGTACTTGTGAGGTGCAAATGTGTTAAGCAGGTGTTTGTGATTTTGAAAATGTTCTGCTATGGCTCAAACCAAGAATGACAGTTTGTTTATAATATTGAACCAAGGCAAAACGATATAAGAATTTAAAAGGTGAAACCCGACAGAACTCATGAATACAAAAACAAAACAATGTTTAAACGTTATGTATGAGACAATATATATATATATATATATATATATATATTTTCAGAAAGTGTGAGAGAATATATATATATAATGATTTTCCACAGCCGAACTAATATCGCAGCCCACAAGAGCCAAGAAAGCCAACAAATCGGAAGTCCAAGACTCGAGTTTCGCCCTCATTTGGGATCATCAGTTAGACATATCCGCGCTCAGAATTTGAAACCCGAACCTCTTGCATGCTAGGCGAGCACTCTACCAACTGAACAAACACGCCACACACACACAAGAAAGTCTATTAACTTACAGATCAATCAACCCGCGGCACAGATCCGACAGTGGAAAGAACGTACCTCATATCGTACAAGGGACGAGGTATCAAACCAGCTTTAACCCAAGCCGACGTTGCACCAGTATACAAAATTCCTACTGGTCTAACTGATGAGACCAAATGAGGGCGAAACTCGAGACTTGAGCGATTCGTTGGCTTTCTTGGCTCTTGTGGGCTGCGACATTGGTTCAGCTGTGGAAAAAAGAGAGAGAGAGTGTTTATATATAGAGGGATTTGAATATCGTTTATTTTCCCGGGGAGCTGGTTACGTTCCTCAACCAAGTAACTCTCCCCGGAAACGATAGTATCATAACAATACGTTACGAGATTGTTGGTAGATACTCCCAATTTAATAAAGTCGTACGATTCTGTGCACTGGTCTTATCCTGAATATAGTTTACCTGACTCGTATCGTTACAGACGACTACTATTACTACTACTAATAATAATAATAATAATATGAAAAATATTTCGTTTATAGAACGAAAATACAATTATACATGGAACATACATAATTTAATCTTTTAATATTATACAAATATATATCTCAAGTTCTTCTATCTGTAATGTATTTTCAAACATTTTCTTGTCCTATTAAAGTAACTAAACCAAAAAAAAGCGTTTTGTTATAATATAGTTCGGATGAATAGAAAATAATAATTTCACACACACACACACACACAGATACACACACACACACACATATATATATATATATATATATATATATATATATATATATATACGTTTTATTTTTATTACCGTTTTTTTTTCTGTTCAGTTACATTATTGTTTCCCTTCAGGTTTTTATTAATTACCATTTCTACTTAATATATATATATATATATATATATATATATTATGAAACGAGTTCTTAACATTATTAAATCCTTCCTAAAAAAATGAAGGAAGAATCAAGGTGACCCTCGATGGTCGGACGTCTAAACACTGTGATATAAATTCGGGTATACCTCAGGGGTCGATCCTTGGACCTTTATTATTCCTGATATTCATAGATGCCCTCCCTGAGATTGCTATATTTACTGACGACACAGGCACGAGGGAAAAACGAATTAACATATAACCAAGGCAATGACGCAAACCCTAGAATAAAACTTTTATTCTGTAGTGTAATGGGGTCAAAATTTTAATAATTAAAAAAAAAAACTTGCCAATTACCAATAGCTATGGCTTAATATACATTACCTGAAAGTACTTTGTTCAGCCTCCTCTGCTTGACGTTCAAAGTGAACAAGAGCTGGAACAGATACATCGAGGGCATTGTAAACACTTCTGCGAAGAAGGTGGGCTCTCTCTACCGTGCTAGAAAATTATTAACGTCTGAAAGCATCAAGCACCACTTTAAGGCCACCATTCGTCTATGTATGGAGTATTTTTGTCACATTTGAGCGTGTCCATCTGCTACTAGTCTCTCACTCCTTGGCAAGGTTTTAAAGAGAGTCGCCAATCTGATAGGTCCTGAACTGTCAAGCTTCAGCCTCTGTCCCATCGACGAAATGTTGCATCACTCTGCCTGTTTTGCAGGTATTTTAATCATGGAGATTCCGACGAGCTACTAGCTCTTGTACCCCTTCAACGTAAACCCCCCGACAACCCCGACAAGCAGCAAAATCTTTGGAATTCCCTTCCTGATTCCTGCTTCCCCAACTGTCCTTCCCTGTCCCTGATAGTAACCTCATACATTAAGTGGCAATGTGCCTAGTTGGTGGTGAAATGCTATATATGTGTATAGTTATCCACAGACAGACTCTTTCACTGTATCACAATTTTTCAGTAAGACTAATTCAGGGATCCATTATTAGAAGCGCAAAGAAAGCGGGGTTTCCCCAATAGTGCATGTAGAAATGTAAACAACACGTGTTTATGTTAATTTTATTTTTATTTCGGACTATTAGTCTCATCTTTATTAGTTGTTGTTTGTTTGTTTTTATTGGTTCACAACGTTTCGGCCAATTTCCTCTGGCCTTCGTCACGTGTTTATTATAACTAAATCAGAAATTTGAGATTCTAAACATGAAAGCCTTTCCCCTCACAAAATCTATTAAACTATACATGCAAAGTAACAACACGCTGTATACAAAGAATAACATTTATATAAAATAACAATGTATACTATGGGTTAGATAAAAGCCGACTTAAAAAAGACAAATATACTCTATTAAAAAATTGTTCTTCAAAATTACTGGATTAGGCATTAAATAACCTGAAAAGGGTTGATATTTTTTTTTACATGGGGGTCACCACTTATCAAGGCCCGAAGGCCACTCAGGGATAAGGATTATTGCGTGTACAGTAATCAATGAGATAGTATTGTAGTAATCATTAGTATTGGGGGTTTTGATAGAGTGTCTTACTTAAGGGACGGTTTGTCAGGAGTTTGTTTATGTTGGACGAAGTTGTAGTTAAGTGGGAAACAGGCAAGCGGCAGACAGTTCCACTGGCGTGCAGTTCTAAGAAAGAATATGATATGCCGTAAAATAAAAACAACCAACCAATATATAGGAAAAAAAATAAATAAAATACATAAACAAATGAAAATAAGTAAATAAATAAATAAAAACATTCTAGGTACGGATATGTTAAATAGGATTAACAATAAATTCGAACCATACAAAAGAAAGCTCGAAACCAGTACTAAACTGAATAATATAATAGGACCTAAAAGTAGCCGAACCTTGCCTGCTGGAACCCAACAATCGGCTGCTCAATATAAAAGTGATTGGTTGTGAGCCGCAATGAACTTATTTGTTGGGTCGTAAAACTGGACATATAAAAACGCAGAGTTACATGAATTCAATACATTCTTGCCTAATGATCCCCTCCAGAGATTAAACGCAGAAAGCTCTGTGTAGCTTAATTGCCATATATTTTTTTTATAAATGACTGCTTATATATATATATATATATATATATATATATATATATATATATATATATATGCGGTGTGTATATGTGCTTATTTGTGTTTGAATATAAAATTTTACATATACGTAACTTTCAACGTAACTTCTAAACGAGATATCAATCATACAAATGTTAAAGGCATTCAACTGATATTGTAACTCCAGATGCTTTCTAGCTATTTTATCTTGGTTTTTACTATTAGTTGTTCACTGTATAATCAACTTTAAACGCCCTCTAAAAAACACATATTATATACCTACCAATTGTTTTCCTTGCGGGTCTTCAAAGAAGACTGAATAATGTTTACGATCTTTGGAGCATAGATTTGGTTTAGGAGAAAAATTCGGTGAACGTTTACGCTTCGATGATTACTGCTCAAACATTTAATTAGGCGGTCGAAATGAACTCTTTCTGCTAATATGATTATTGGGAGAACCGAAAGCTTCCGAGATCCGGCTCTTATTGCTTTGCAGTGTTTAATATACGTTTCGGCGCGTTCTAGCATTTCGTTAATGTGTTCCTCTTCAACAAGATTCGATGCCTAACGCTCTGTTCAAACGTGACCCTAAATAGATGAAATAACTGAGCCAAACTTTCGCCCATAAATCAGATCAAGAGAGTATTCAGTATTAACGAATTCATGCCTGGGCGCACTTCTGACATAATTCAAGCATATAAGAACCGGTGATATTCCCCAACCATCATCGACGGTATTAGTTTAGGTGCGGCGCTAATAAACAACCGGACAGTAATAAAACGTCAAATCATTAGCAAGATGACTGGGATTTTGAACAAAGAGAAACGGAATTTTCTATTTGATTTTAACTAATAATGTTATGTTTGAGTTTAACTAATTTGGTTTCTAGCAGTAAACATTGTCAGCGAGGCACATCGGACTGTGCATTCAGTGCCATGTCTTCATGTACTCATATTACGTAGTTTACCTGCTTCCAAAGTACATTTTCTTTTAGATAAAATTAGTTAATTTAAGAGTTTTGTGATGTCTGATGTAAAACACCTGTGAAAATCAGTTTGAGTTTATTTGTCTACTTAGCAAACAATCAACGCGAACACCGAAACAGAGTATCTATTGTAAATCAGTTATTAATTTGTTATGGTTTCAGTTTGATCAAATATCATCATTTTGCATTTACTACCAGGACACACTGTTTATATATATATATATATATATATATATATATATATATATATAAACGCCAAGTACGTCCAAGGATGGAATAATGCTGCCATATCTAGGCAGGAGCTGCTAAAAACAGCCTATCCTGCCTTGACACAGTACAAAATAGACTCCGTGGCTTAGTGGGGGATGCTCTTTTCTCTACCCTGCAACCTCTCTCCCACAGAAGAGACGTTGCGAGCCTATCCTTGTTTTATCGTTATTTCCATGGCAGGTGCTCGTCTGAACTCCAATCTCTGGTCCCTCCTCGCCAATCTTTCACGAAAAACACCCGTCTAGCTGAATCCACTGTGAAAAATTTCCCCCACTCTTTATCTGTGCCTAAATCAAAACGTGGATTCCATGAAAAAAGCTTGTGGAACTCTGCTTCCCACCTGACTACAACTTGGATGTGTTCAAGTCCAACGTTAACAAATTCCTAATGAACCGCCCCCTTAAGTAAACACTTCATCAAATCTCCACACTAACGTACTGAATTTGCAATAACCCTTATCCCTGAGTGGCTTCCGGGCCTTGATAAGTGGTGACCACCGTGTAAAATATATATATATATATATTTATATATATATATATATATATATATATAGTTTCTATTCTGCTAGCAGGGAGATAAGACGTTGCCCGCGATTGATCAACGAATGTTTCACACTCCTATATTTTAATTGTCATCGAAACTGGTAAAAATTCTCATTTTTGAATAAAAAGGATTGATTGCCTGCTCTAGCTGGGAACTTATCGCATTGTGCCGAGATGAAGCTTCACATGCCTACCTGCAATGACGTAGTACAAAATATATTGTAGTCTACATTATACTGTACGGAACCTACTGTTGATTTTATATACAGCGGCTGAAATAAAAGTTAAAAATGCAAAAGTCAAGCATCATAGTTCAATTGTTCTCTACGCAACAACATTTATTTCGATATATCAAAAAAAAAACTACTGTTAATTTTATATGCCTTGTCTTCCTATTTGTGCGACATAAATGGTTTGAGTTTAAGTTTAAAATGCAAAAGTGAAGAATAATGTTTAGTTGTGCTCTAAAAAACAAGCATTCATTCCGAACGTGCCTTTTTCATTTCATTGAATCTACTGTTGATTTAGTATGCCTGGCATTATTGCTTGTTCTGTGATAATTGCTTGTATTTAAGTTTAATACGAAAAAATCAAGTGTCATCGAGAATTGTGCTCTAAACACCAACATTAATTTCAAACGCGCTCCTGTCATATCAAAGGACCTCCTGTTTAATTCATACGCCGAACCTTAAAGCGTGTGTGGTAATAAAACTTCTCAAATGCACTTGTGATATGAAGTTTTATAAGGTGTTATCTCTGGCCAAAATCGCCTGTTCCTTCTTTCGTCAGTGTATTTTGATTATCGATTATCGATACTTATCGACGACATTCTGATATAAAACCTATCTAAGAACACTGTAAAGTTGTCGCTCTAAAGAAAACAACACTACAATTTTATCTGAAAACTTTTATCGATAAAATAAAGTCAGGTAACTTGATTATGTAGTAGAGTTGCCATATAATCAGTGAAGTCGCAGTCAGCCTCAATCACCGCCTCGATACGGGTCCGGAACTGGAGCATGCATATCTACAAGCGTCGGTAAGAGCTCCGCGAATACTCGGCGGATGGCAGCAATCAGGCTAGCTTTGGTGTTGTGGAAGGTCATGTTGGTGATGTTCTCGAAGTAAGATAAAACGAAGCAGTAAAGCGGGTTCAGGTCAGAAGAAAAGGATGACAGTAAGAGAAGAGTCCAGAGTCGTAGTTTTCCTTCTGAAAATAAGCCTGGGTGTCTTTGGATTGTAACTGGTGTCAAGTTTTGCTGCCACGCCCAGGATCTGCCAGCGACCAACTGATAGAATCAGGAGATTACCACACTCTTCAGCAGATCCATGTACTCTTTGGTGTTGACTTTTAAGCCGACTTCGAAGATGTAAGGCGGGATGATGTAGCCCTCACATGAAACCACACCAAAGACCATAACATCCTGGGAACGACCCTATTATTAGTGGGAATTCAGTGATGAATTTTTAGGGTGCTGACAATAGTCCAGTTGTAATAACTTGGATCAGTAGAGAGCATAAGTTGTACAGTGGCGCATCTCCGATCTCGTTTGATGAACATTGTGTCACTTTCAGACATGATAGAAGGCTCATGTCTTTATTAGGATTTGTACACAACTGGCCAACTAGTAGATGGCCTGCACCAAAAATGAAAATCTGCTTTCATCAAAAGGAAATGGAATTACGTCTTTTTTACGGCGAAAGTTTTCCTATACCACCCTGTATTTATATGCTCAACATATACTTATAATCTCCAAGTTGTAGGTGTACGCTTGACGACCGTCTCTGTGCAAATAAAAACGTGCACCCACAACTCCAAGATTATTGCTGAAGGTTAAGATTATATATATATATATATATATATATATATATATATATATATAGAGAGAGAGAGAGAGAGAGAAAGAGGGGGGGATAAATAGGAACAAACCGAGGAAGCCTCGAAATAAAGACGAAACGTTGATGAACATATAACTCAGTTTGTTCTTATTTATTTCTCTATTTCGTCAGAATACTATTTCTATGATTTTCATCATATATATATATGTGTGTGTGTGTATGTGTGTGTGCACTTTTAAAGGTTTTTTTACCGCTTTGACACTGATATTAAGTATACTATTTCTATTTTAAATTCATCAAAACTGACTTCTTAATATATTTATTCATAGATATATGAGCGACTTCATGAACGTTAACTGAGTTGCATATTAATTTGAAAAAAACGAATTATGTAATTTGAGAATTACGCTTAAATATATATATATATATATATATATATATATATATATATATACAGTAAAACGTCTCTGATGTATCGTTATTTTCATGGAAAGTGTTCGACTGAGCTTCAATCTATGGTCCCCCCTCGCCAAACTTTCACAAGAAACACTCGTCTAGCTGTAAACACTATCAATAATTCCCCCCACTCTTTATCTGTGCCTAAACCTAAATGTAGATTCCATGAACAAAGCTTCTTTCTTATAACTGCACGCCTGTGGAATTGTCTTCCGTTTTCCTGCTTTCCGGCTGACTACAATATGGTTTTGTTCAAGTCTAACGTAAATAAGTTCTTGATGAGCCGTTCCATATAAGTTATTAAATTTACCAAATTTTCATTACTAATGATTACTATATTGACCAATTTCTACTGTACACTCTTTAACCCTTATCCTTGAGTGGCATCTTGGCCTTGATAATGTGGTGATGCCTATGTAAAAAAAAAAAAAAAAAAAAAAAACTTCCTCCCATTTGGACTTCCTCTCATTTGGACTTCTTCTAAAACTGGACTTTTTCTAAACTTGAACTGTCTCGCCATTGAAATTGTATTAGCATATTTGATGCGGAGTTGTAGTAATACTGTTTACATGGTTTAGTCAGATATTGCGCAGAAATGTTAATATTGGTACTATCTAATTAATGTAGATTAGCTATTGATAATTAATTTACACTAACTGTAATTTTTTTTTCACATTGTATATTTATGGCTTGCAACTCTAAAAGAAAACAAGTGATAATAACTTTACTCGAATACATCTGGTCTAGAAAAAATTCTTGAAACCAAACAGTTACCGACCAACCACGCTGTTCTTAATCTCAAATCGCCCAAACATTGAGTATTCTTGCGTATCTAGGCTGGTTTATCTGCCACTGGTCTCTCGCTCCTAGATAGAGTTCAAAAAGAGTCGCCTGACTTAATCAATCCGGCACTGTCGGCTAAACTCCCACCTCTGTCCCATTGCCGAAATGTGGCATCTCTGTGCCTGTTTTACAAGTAATATAATGGTTAATGCTCGTACGAACTCAAAGAACTAGTATTCCCTTGACATAAACCCAACAAACAGAAAAATCCCACCTCTACACTGTAGAGATTCCTAGATGTCGAAAATCTGTGTACACAAATAACTTCTTCCCGCGAACAACTAGACCTTGGAATTCCCTTCCAGAACCGTGCTTCACTAACTGTGCTGACATTCAAAACTTTAAATACAATGTAAACAGACATGTCGCTGCTCACCTCCTTACATGATATCCCATCAAATCTGGTCCCTATTATAAGCCCTTTGCAACTTAGTGTCACTGTGTTTTGTTTGGGGCAATTACAGTTAAAAAAAGTAACCTTTTATTAGTGTGCGCTAAACGTCAATACCAAATTCTTCTATCAATATTTCCACTATCGATTGAAAGGGTATATAGAGGGTATTTAGACTTGTGGAACACTTTCTGTTTGGTTTTAGCTGGCAAAAAGTGGTCAAAAATGTAACTAATACAGTTGTCATAAGAAGAAGTAAGCCAACTAAACTTATTTGTATGCACAAATCTACATTCATAAGTTAAAAACATTATTCGAACGATAAATAAGTGTATAGAAGTGGTTCAGAGACTATTGCATAAGACTATTTATTTAGAGATTTATATGTTTTGGTTTCAATTATAGCTAATAACACTCAAATTATTGTTTTTCTTTTGAATCCATTACTATATAATCGATGGAAAATTGACACTATAACAATATTAAACCTGCATAAATGAAACTAGCTTATATATATATATATATATATATATGTGTGTGTGTGTGTGTGTGTGTGTGTGTGTGTGTGTGTGTAAATAAGGGAGTAGTCACCAACAATGTGTATTTTTTAACATTATTTTATTATTCCGTGTCTTGGTTTTTCATTGGGAATTATGTTTGGATCATTGTAATAGTGTTTTTAAGTCATTGAAATCGTTTTTACGCGCGTTTCAGATGTTCTGTGATGCGTCCTCGTCATAAATTATTTTCAAATGTGTTGGAGATGTAAAAATGGCGATTTTCGTAGTTAATTTGAAGTTTTTCCAGGGGGTGGAGGCTTGTAAGTGTTTATTATTCATTGGCATGCTCAATTTTTATTACTCTTTTATTGCTCTTTATTGGGCTTGGGGTAGGGTGTGTGTGTGTGTGTGTGTGTGTGTGTGTGTGTGTGTGTGTGTGTGTGTGTGTGTGTGTGTGTGTGTGTGTGTGTGTGTGTGTGTGTGTGTGTGTGTGTGTGTGTGTGTGTGTGTGCGAATGTGTGTGTGCGACCTCACCTCGGACCACAGTCGCCTTCCTAAGGAAGCAAATAACCCCAAAATACTATAAAACAATATACACATTCCCAAACCAACAAAAGCAAACACACACACGCACACACATTCGCACGCACACACACACACAAACACACACACACACACACGCACGCACACACCCTACCCCACCCTAAAGGAAAAGAAAAAACATTAGCAGAAAGAGATAGCCAGGTCAGCGGTCTCCCTCGATAAGCCCAATATATAGTAATTTATAAAATATATATGGCGATTAAGCTACACTGAATATTCCGCGTTTCATCCACTCTAGGATTCTTCAGGCTTATGCGCCTTAAGCCTGAAGAATCCTAGAGTGGATGAAACGTGGAATATTCAGTGTAGCTTAATCGTTATATATATTTTATAAATTACTAACTAGCTCTACCTACGTATTGAGCATTTTTAAACACTTATAGATTGCGCATAAATTTATACTTTCGTATATAAATTTTATGTGAGTAAATGAAGTAGTTATATATTTGTGTGTGTGCATGTGTGTGTACGTGTGTGTGTGCATAAAAAACTTTCTAATACTTTCATATAAAACACTATATATATATATAATATATATATATATATATATATATATATATATATATATATGAGAAATAAAGGTATACTTGCATTCCAAAAACCAAATATTTATTTTTCATGTAAAGCAGCCTCTTCAGCGTGTTAAAAATTCGGTACATATTTTACAGATCCGTTTCGTTATGCAGAAACAAACGATTATCATGTCAATACCGTCTTTTTTCGTGCTTACATTCTTCAAAAAATTTCTTGGATAGAAAAGTCATGACAATGTAATGCTGCAAGAAAGAAAACTGTTCACCGTGTATTTGTTACGGCAGAATATAAACAAAGATGACTGTCTGAACAAACACACGATGTTTATCATTTCATGCAATATCTGTTGTTATATTTAACATACACTGACCTTTTAAACAAAAAAGAATTGATTACATGATCGAAATTCTGATCATGGTAAACAGAATGGTGGTCAATGATGAAGATAAGTACACGTCAATTGCATGTTGCTGTATCATTGTTCAAATTTCAAAGATAGAATTCTTATGACAAGTGTTGTTAAAAACTCACAAAACACTACCTTATTGTGATTACTTCATTTGCCGTCTAGCAGTACTATTCCAATCGAATAGGTAGTCTACTTTTCAAAGGAAATAAAGATTCATTTTAAAATATTGATATCATATTTAAAAAGAGTTATAGGAAGAAAGTAGTTGGACTAAAATATTTCCTCTATGTACGTACCCTGACAAACCCGTTTAACAACAAAGTCCCATCCATTCACTATAGAGGTTTCTTAATGTCTAAAAGCCTTTTACTCCAATAGATATATCCGTCGACTAATGAATTCCCTCCCCATTACTTGTTGGCACGAATTGATGTTTAGCGTTTGGGTGAACATTTGCATTCACCAATTTTATGCAACAAATATTGCATGTCAAGTAGTCAACTTTAATAATCCACGTTAAAAGGTTGTTCAGGGTGTAAAATTTTTACTAAAGTAAATGTATTGCTAATAGTTCCGTTTTTTTTTTTGTTTGTTTTTTTACATTATTCTAGTTTCCAAAGTCATTTTATGACTTCCTAAAACGACTTCGTCTTAACATACTCTGAAATTTGTCACTGCAATACACAAATTGCTTTTTATCACCAGCAGAACACAAAAAAGTAAAATATATACTTGGAAAAACGGTTCGAGTTGTTTTTATTTCACATAAACGTAAAAACGATCGTATGTAACGACGTTTACATTATATTCGTTAGAGCTAAATTTTCTTGGCTAATAAATGAAATATGGAATTTTTATGCTTTTATTGTACTGAGTAATTTTAAACGCGATTGCAGGTAAGTGCGAGAAAGATTATTCCTTGTATGAAGCTTATTCGTAGTCATGTTAGAAAGTTCCAAAAATGTATCCGCTAAGTTAGTAACATTTAACAAAATATATTGAGCGGTTATTTAAATATATTCTGCAAATATTATTCTAAGTAATAAATAGTATCTAACGCTTCATTATTTTGTATGACAAAAGTGCCCAGCGATATTAATTTTAGGTGCACACATGAAACGGACCAACTTGATTTTTGTATTTAAATACATTTCAAGACAGAACATACGGTCTATTTGCAAGAGGAATTGCTTTATTAGTAATCCCTCTTTTCTGTTGTCAATGTCACGTATGTCTATGCTCAACACAATAAATAAACTTTGGTTTATGAAACAATCAGTTTACCTTGATATATGACTGGCCGCGAGAGAGAGAAAGAGAAAGAGAGGATGATGGATTTGGTTTCTCATCGTGTCACTAAATGTGGGATTCTTTAGTACTGGAACCATTTGGTCTTTTTACAGTCTATTTACGTTCCGTGATCGTATTGGGGTGCTATTAAATCTTTTCATTAACTTTTTAACCCTGCCATGATCGTTAGTTAATGTCTCTTTTATTGCATGCGTGTATCGACATATCACACGATTACATAAACGACAACGTACCTGGTTCTGTTGCTGCCTTTTGGGAGGGTGCGTCGATCATCTTGAGGGTGTTGATTCTCTTGACAAATAAGACACATGCGAGATAACTCAAGACGTATGGTTTTGCTTTTATATTTATTTATTCACTCCCAGACATGACGTTCAGCAAAGGGCAGGTAATTCTAGTCTCCATTTTGAGACACGTAAGCTCCCTCCCCGGTGAGGGGGGGGACGACTAGTTAAACCTGTCTGCTCTTTTTGACGTCGTCTTTTCAACTCATCTATTTTCTCAGCTGACCAGAACCCGTTAAAGATAGACACATAATTCTGATGTTTGTCAATTCTCTTCCCGTGCAAATGTCCAGCTAACACCTCAACATGTTTTGAGAACGTTAATCAAAACGTAGCTTTACATCTCATTTATGTTTGCTTCCAATTAGATAGACATATTGATCGATAGATAGATACACAGATATAAAGATAGATAGATATGTGTATAAACAAATAGATAGATCAATAGATAGATCGATAGATAGATAGATAGATAGATAGTTAGATAGATAGATAGATCGATAGATAGATCGATAGATAGATAGATAGATAGATAGATAGTTAGGTAGATAGATAGATAGATCTATAGATAGATAGATAGATAGATAGATAGTTAGATAGATAGATAGATAGATAGATAGATAGATAGATAGATAGATAGATAACAGCTAATTCCTCTTCGGTTCTACCTATATAACAATATTCTTATTTTCACAAAATTTCAAATATCAGTTTGCCAAATCAAAAATCAACGATATTTTCAAATTTTGTCAGTTATCTATATTCTCCATAATTATTTTTCGCCTGCAACATGTCATGTTATCAGCAAGAAAATAGAAGTATGCAACCTTGTTACTGTTTATATTTTTCGTCATAATGCCCGGAGTTCTTTTATTATCTTACATGGTTTACAATCATCCCGACATATTGCGCTCACATTTCATCCAGATTTTCTACACATAAATTATAGAAAGGAAAGTTGAATGTGCGTGGTTTTGTGTGTGCTTGTGTGTCTGCTAAAACCTAATTCTTACTATGGGAAGAGGAGTGTGTTTTCTAACTATTCTGTACTTTCACTTGACAATTTAATATATTTAAAAAAAACTGACTTATACAGAATATGAACCGTGCTGAAATAATAACGTTATTATTTAGAAAGTCAATCTTAATATAGGGGAAGGCAAGAGTATTTTGTTAAGTATTCTGTACTTTCATCTAACACTTTATTAAACAAAAACTGATTATACAGACTGTGCAGAAATCATAATTTTGCTCGAGAATTATTCAATCTTCTAAAAATGACTTCATTTTTTTTATTATGGTAGCGTTGACAGAAGAAAAAATTAGTTCATATATGTTGTAAAAAAAACTGTGGAGAGTACGTTAAACTGTTTTATATATGTATTTACATTACGCGTTCGAGGGTAAGTAAAATTATTTTAAATATGTTTTATACATAAACCGTCCTAGGGAAGGTAAGCTTATTTCATATACATGCTGTAAATTACCTGTCTTATGGAAGGTACAATTATTTCATACATGTGTTGTAATACCCGTCATAGATTAGGTAAAATATTCTTTTGATCGAGATAGCAAATAATACATAAACATCGAAAATTCCTCTATCAAAGGAATAACAGTTATGTTCAAAATCAACTTTATTTTCTCATTGTTTTATACGATCCTGAGCAACACTGGGTAGCCCTGCTAGTTCATTAATAAATCCATTCTCTTTCAGAATTTTAGTTGTTTTACTTTCGTACACTCTTCCGAACCATTCTCATCACATTCCAAACAATTTTCCTAGCGTTTTCCTTTTCTAACTCCATAAAGTATGCCGACATTTAAAAATATTACTGCTTTTCAATGAAGGTTGAAATTATTCTTGAATGGATAAAAAAATATAATGAACAATGAATTTCTATGGTTTTACGCACAACCTAAGGACAGACCTGCTAATTTATTTATGCTAAATTTATAAATTAACCAATTACATGCAATTATAATAAACATCTCACTACAAGAGGACGGCGTAGTTTTTAATGAACTAAAAAGATATTCGCAAAACATATTTCGAATAATCGCTTTAAGCAAATTACATCCGTGTTGTTTTATTTATTAAATAATTTTCCAGAGCTTAAAGTTTTATGATATATTTATTGTGTGTTTCAATGAGCTAACTCATATTCATATTATGTTAATATTCAAATAAACATTATATTTCTGTTAGCTTAGGTAATGATCTACGTAGGGTACGTAAAATAGATTTTTTTCATAGTCATAATAGATTTTTTTCATATGACGAGTATAGACTATTGGCGCTCTTAAATACGTCAAACGCGATGGCTTCAACGTAAGCAATATTACTTACAAACCGAAAGTATTGTGGCCTGAAATAGAACTTTACGTTCATTTAATTATAAACAAACTATTATTCCCCAATAAAGTAAGTAATATTAAAAACATAAAAAACATTCACCAATAAAGTCAGTAATATTAAAAACAGAAAAAAAAAATCATTATTTACATTTACTTTAAAACCTATTTCCAAACGTATGTGCCTATAAACTATTCAATACTAGCATGGGTATCCGGTGTTGCCCAGGTCGAGATAAAATTCCATTTTGAACACACCTACTATACTAAGGGTATAATAATTTTCATCGTGTGTGACGTCGATAAACACACACATACACAACAATTTCAAAAATAAAATAACAGATAAAAACATGTAAATGTAATCGCCACAAAAAAGATGTACGTGATACCCTCTCCACCAGAAAACAACAATAGTAAAAATCATTTATTTATAGGCGTCCGAAATGGCTACGCTAAAAATTATGCGAATGAAATGCGGTATTATATCGGAGCACACTTACACATTTCCTTTACTCTATCTTCATCCTCTTTGCCGTCGATGACCATGCAACAGTCGACCGAAGTAAAAGATCCCTAAGGAAATATCTTCATCTTCCCCTGAGCTGTGTTCATGTTCCGTTCTATCTCCTCTTGGATCCTCTGACCACTCTGTATAGCAGTTAAGATAAAAATGAAATGTAATAAGTCTTCAGACGTACCTCTCCACCGTACTGTATATCGATACTCTATGGCTGACTGGGATAGCTTCCGTACATTCATATCTGACCTACCTCTACATTCTATGTTTAAAAAGGATGTGTCCTCTATAGTATCAGACCTGACCGAATGGTTAATTGTAGGCATAGACCGATTCATACCATCCAAAAATTCCAACAAAAACCTAACAGCCAGCCATGGTTCTCCCCTGAATGTGCTGCTGACATCGCGCACAGAAATCACTTTTTCCATAGCTACCAACGTAATAGATGTACTGTGACTAAAGCTGCTTTCAGGACTGCCAGCAACCACTGTAAAAGAGTAATAAAACATGCAAGAGAGTTATATGCTCAGTCTGTTAAATCCAAAGTAGCTGAGCAGCGGCTTGGTTCCCGCCAGTTCTGGCAAATAGCAAACAGGATTTTGAACAGAAGCGTGCGTTCTATCCCAACCATCATCAATGGACCTGAGGTCATGTCGTCAGCATCAGACAAGGCCAGACTATTTGCCAAGAACTTTGCAGCTAATTCTACCCTGTGCGACAATGGCTATCAACTCCCTGTGTTTCCTCCTATAACAGACAACATGCTATGCAACATACAAATATCTGTGCGTGAGGTCGCCAAGCTAATCAAGAACCTTGATTCCAGTAAAGCAACTGGTCCAACCAGAACTTGGCCCCATACTTATAAAACTGTTTAAGTGTTGCCTTAAGGAGAAGTGTTTTCCAACATCCTAGAAAACCTAATCAGTATGCCCTGTATTTAAGAATTTAGGTGAAAAGTCATCTCCCTCTCAGTACAGACCACTAAGTCTCCTGTGTGTCATGAGTAAGTTGTTGGAATCCATATTTAATAAAGAAGTAGTCAGCCACCTCAACAGAAACAACCTTCTTAGTGACATGCAATATGGTTTCCGCTCTGAAAGATCTACCGCAGATGTGCTAATGGTTATATCACATAAGATTATTGAATCTCTTGACAAAGGTTTCCTTTCCAGGGCAATTGCTCTTGACACATCAAAGGCCTTCGATAAGGTTTGGCATAAGGGCCTACTTCACAAGATTTCCAGCTATGGTATTACTGGAAATGTTTACTCAATCATTAAATCATTTCTCTCTGATAGATATATAAGAGCAGTGGTTGATGGGCAGAAATCAGAGGCCCACAGTATTAATGCTGGAGTCCCTCAGGGGTCCATCCTGGGCCCAACTCTCTTCCTGATCTACATCAATGATCTCCCAAAACACATACTTAAATCATTCGTTGACATCTATGCTGATGACACGACAATCTACGGCAACACATCAAAGGCTGTAAATGACAAAGTTCTCTCTGATTCTCTCTCCTCTGATCTTGAGCGCGTGATGCAATGGGGAAAGAGGTGGCTGGTAACTTTTAATGCATCCAAAACCAAGCTTCTATCTTTACATCATCAACGCTCTGATCCCCATCTGGCATCAATTGAAAAGGATGGCTCTCGTTTTGGGAAGGCTCAATTTTTTGACAAGCTTCTGGGTTTGTCCTTTACTCCTGATCTGAAATGGAACGCGTACATCAAATAGGTTGCCAGGGAAGCTGGGAAAATGGTGAGATCCTTCTCCCGCTCCAGAAGATATCTCACTACTGATGCAATTTTGTATCTGTATAAAAGTCAAGTACGTCTAAGGATGGAATACTGCTGCCACATCTGGGTAGGAGTTGCTAAAAACAGCCTATCCTGCCTTGACAGAGTACAAAATAGACTTCGTGTTTTGCTGGGGGATGCCCTTTTCTCTTCCCTGCAACCTCTCTCCCACAGAAGAGACGCTGCGAGCCTGTCTTTGTTTTATCGTTATTTCAATGGCAAGTGCTCGTCTGAGCTCCAATCTCTCGTCCCCCTCGCCAATCTTTCACGAGAAACACTCGTCTGGCTGAAACTACTGTCAATAATTTTCCCCACTCTTCATCTGTGCCTAAATCCAAACGTAGATTCCATGAGCAGAGCTTTTTTCCCAGAAGTGCACGATTGTGGAACTCTCTACCGTTCGCCTGTTTCCCACCTGACTACAACTTGGATGTCTTCAAATCCAACATAAACATATTCCTGACAAACCGCCTCCTTAAGTAAGAAACTCTATCAAATCTCCAATACTAATGATTACTACAATACTATCTCATTGATTACTGTACACGCAATAACCGTTATCCCTGAGTGGCCTCCGGGCCTTGATAAGCGGTGACTCCCATGTAAAAAATTAAAAAAATCTCGAGAAAGATCTTGCAATTTTGTCGGGGAGGTCATTTGTGAATATTAGGAACAATAGATGTCTAAGGATAGACCCTTGAGGCACTCCCGCATTTATATCATATTGTTTAGATCCGTCGAGGACAACTTGGATTTTCTCTTATCTAAGAAGGATTTAATTATGTTAAGTATTCTATCAGTGATACCGTATGATCTAATTTTTCTGAGGAGACCCTCATGCCATACCCTGTCAAAAGCCTTAGATATATCTAGAGCTACCGCTCTGCCCTCCCCCGCTTTGTCCAGTAAATGGTATATACGTTCAGAGATTACAGTTAGGAACTATGCTGTAAAACGGGCTTGTCTAAATCCATATTGTTTGTCAGTAAGAAGTTTAGCATCTGTAAGGTGATGTACTAGAGCATGGTTAATTATGGTCTCAAATATTTTGGCGAAAAGTGGGAGGAGGCTAATGGGGCGATAATTTGATGGGTCAGATCTTTCGCTAGAATTCTTGAATACTGGTACCACAGAAGCAGTTTTCCAACAACCCGGAAAGCAAGATTCATTAAGGCATTTGTTGTAGAGTTTGGAGAGAACTGGAGCTACTTCGGCGGAGCACTTTTGGAATAGCACAGCGAGGATTAGATCGGGTCCACATGCTTTTGAAGTGTCAAGGTTTTTTATGATAGCTTGCACCTAAGCAAGGGTGATTTTTAGATCATTTAGCGTGGCATCTGTCCGCAAAGGAAAGTCAGGTAGGGGGTGGTTGGAAGGGTCCATTGTGGAGTTTGAGGCAAACCGACTGGTAAGCATGTTAGCTTTCTCGGTTGGTGAGCAAACATCCTTGTGATTGTTGGTTAGGTAGAGAATTGTTGATTGCTCATTATTTACTACACTGTTGTAGATTTTCCAGAAGTCTCGAGTTCCTAATTTTTGTGCTTTGATGCGTTTTTAGTGGGTTCAGTAAATTATTTCGTTGCTGTCGCTATTTCTTTCTTTGCGTTACTTCAAGCTTCTATATACTTCTGTCTGTTTGAACTGGATTTATGTCGGTTAAATTTGGGAGAGTGGGGCTTGCTATAAAATTCAGAATTCATTCAGAATCAATAGATGTAAAATGTTTTCCAGAATAACCCTTCACTTAAAAAACATTTATATAAAAATATGTCTTAAGAGAGCTGTACAAAGCTTGAAACGCGTTATAAAAATATGTTTAAATAAAAAATGATAAAAGGGCTGAAAACCCCACAATTGTTGATGGCTACACTCTTATATGCACATTAGCAAATTACCCCGTATACCCCGCAACAATCTGCCACCGTACACACGTAGTATACAGACTAGAATGCTCCGCCTGCGGAAAATTCTACGTGGGCAGCACCACGAGACCCCTACACATAAGAGTCAAGGAACACACACAAACATAAGCATCATCATTCCGCAAACACCTCAACACCTGCAGAAACATTAATACATCTATTAAAGTCGATATTTTAACCACAGAACGCAATATTGGGAATGTTCGCAGAAAATAATCAGTACTAATATCCAAATTACGGCCAGAACTCAACAACAGACTAGAGCTCGGATCTTCATTCATTATATAACTTTACATACGGCTCTCACCTAAGACTTACCATTACGACCATAACCCATTAGAACAGATACACCACTACACACCGCTCACAGCCCAACTCACTATCCAGATAGGACATTACTACAAACCCCTCCCATATAAATTATATATATATAAAATATAAATAAATAAACAAAAATAATATAATAAAAGAAATTTAATAAATAAAAACAGCAGCATATATTTAAATAAAAAAGAGACAACAAATTAAAATATAGCTAGCAAAAAAAAATTACTACCACCTATAATCTCATGGAAATAAATAAATTAACAACTCCCAAGAAATGTCATCCCAATCCCCCCTCCCCACCTATCTTCTTAGTCCTGGCAACACTAACCTAAACACCCAGCTGCCGACCGAGAGCACATCACCCAGCACCCCACCTCCCCTCCTCTCTCACATCCCACCCCTACACTATCCTTCAATAGCTGACTGGACACAGACTACTAGCGACTTACGTGACGCAGATAAACGTAGACACCACACACACGCGCAGAAAAATAAATAAATAAATATAGTAATAATAATAAAAACAAAACAGAGAAATTAAAAAAGCTCACGCTAAAGCAACAAGTTACAAAAAAAAGAAAGACAAATTAATAGAAATAAATAAAATGATAAACATGTGTATTACCTAATCATACCATACATAAATCCCCTACTCACATTTGCTCCGAGGCCCCACATACCTACCCAACTTCATTCCATCATCTAGCATGCTTTGAATCGATCTGTTACGCTTACCATTTGAAAAGGGAATTTTTCCGAAATTAATAATGGAATTTGTCGCAGACATAACAAGTAAGACATTTTACCAATACAACTGAATAAATATATGTATATGTAAAATATATGTATGTACTTATTGATTTGTAAATCGCCAATTGTTCTCGTCTTCTCTTACCAACAACGACTATATTTTACTCCTCGCATTGTGGCAGCCTTCTAAATCTCTACTAAATGCTTCAAGCAAACGACATATCAATCCTATATATATATATATATATATATATATATATATATATATATATATATATATATATATATATACAGGGTGCGTCTGGTATTTGAGAACATATATTTCATTTTTAAAAATAATCAAAAAGACAAACAAAAGCATCGGTATTACAAAAAGTCACTTTATTGTACATAAACTAAAATATTATTTTTTAACTTTATTCAAAAACATCGCACTCAGCATCAATTACAGCTTCTAATCGAGACCTAAACCGTTGGCAAGCACGTTTAAGATGATCCTGGTCGATATCCTGCATTACTCTGTCTATGGATGCTTTCATAGAAATCAGTGTTAGTGTTATGAAGATGTTTAATAACATCTCTCTCAACAACGCCCCACACATAATAATCCAACGGATTTAGGTCTGGAGAGCTTGGAGGCCACAAATTGGGGGTAATGTGATCATGGAAATTCTCTGATAACCATTTCTCGTTCTTCTGAGCCTTATGCGCCGGTGCAGTGTCTTGTTGAAAGATGTAGGGCCTTCCATTTCTTGCTCTATCAATCCAAGGCTTCACAACAGTACTGAGGACTGCAATGTAAGCAGCAGAATTAATTTTTAGTCCTTGTGAAAAGAAATGTGGTGGCATCACATATCCTTCATTGCTAACCACCCCCAAAACTATAGCAGCTCTATAACAGACACGACAGGAAAACAAATGAATACATATCTAAAGCCGTTTTCAGGACTGCCAGCAACCATTGTAAGAAAGTAATAAGGAACGCAAGAGTGCTGTATGCTCAATCTGTTAAGTCCAAAGTAGCTGAGCAGCGGCTTGGTTCCCACCAGTTTTGGCAAATAGCAAACAGAATCCTGAACAGAAGCGTGTGCTCCATCCCAACTATTATCAATGGACCTGAGGTAATCTCGTCAGCATCAGACAAAGCCAAACTCTTTGTCAAGAACTTTGCAGCTAATTCTACCCTTTGCGACCAAGACCGCCAACCCCCAATATCTCCTCCTGTATCAGAAAACACGCTATGTGATATACGTATATCTGTACGTGATGTTGCGAAGCTAATCAAAAACCTTGATTCGAGTAAAGCAACTGGCCCTGATGGTATTCCAATTATAGTACTCAAAAAACTTCAACCTGAATTAGCGCCCATACTTACAAAACTGTTTAAACGTTGTCTTAAGGAGAATAGTTTCCCATCTCCCTGGAAAATCTCATCAGTATGCCCTGTATTTAAGAATTCAGGTGATCGCTCATCCCCCTCTCAGTACAGGCCAATAAGTCTCCTGTGCGTCATGAGTAAGTTGCTAGAATCTGTGTTAAATACAGAAGTAATCAAACATCTCAACAAAAATAACCTTCTTAGTGACACTCAATATGGTTTCCGTTCTGCTAGATCTACAGCAGATGTCCTTACAGTTATATCGCATAGGATTAGCAAATCTCTCGACGGTGGCAATCTTTCTAGGGCAATTGCTCTTGACATATCTAAAGCCTTTGATAGGGTATGGCATAAAGGTTTACTTCATAAGATCGCTAGCTATGGTATAGCTGGAAAAGTCTTCTCAATTATTAAATCATTTCTTTCTGATAGGTTCATAAGAATAGTAGTTGAGGGGCAAAAATCAGAAGCTCACAGTATTAATGCCGGTGTCCCTCAGGGATCCATCCTGGGCCCAACTCTTTTCCTGATCTACATTAATGATCTTCCAAATCATATCCTTACATCATTTGTAGACATTTATGCTGACGACACTACCATTTATGGTACCACATCTAAGACAGTAAACGACCAAGTTCTCTCCAATTCTCTCTCCTCTGATCTTGAGCACGTAGTACAATGGGGAAAGGAGTGGCTGGTTACTTTTAATGCATCTAAAACCAAGCTTCTCTCTTTACATCATCAACATTCTAATCCACATTTGTCATCAATTAAAATGAATGGCTCTCGTCTTCAGGAGGCCTCAAGTTTTGACAAGCTTCTGGGCTTGACCATTACTCCTGATCTTAAATGGAACACGTATATCAAATCTGTTGCCAAGGCCGCTGGAAAAATGGTGGGATCTTTCTATCGATCCAGTAGATATCTCACTGCTGATGCTATTCTCTACCTATATAAGAGCCAGGTACGTCCAAGGATGGAATACTGTTGCCACATCTGGGCAGGAGCTGCTAGAAAGGACTTGTCCTGCCTTGATAGAGTTCAAAATAGACTTCGTAGCCTCGTAGGAGATGTCCTTTTCTCCTCCTTACAACCTCTATCTCACAGAAGAGATGTTGCGAGTTTGTCTCTGATGTATCGTTATTTTCATGGAAAGTGTTCAACTGAGCTTCAATCTATGGTCCCCCCTCGCCAAACTTTCACAAGAAACACTCGTCTAGCTGTAAACACTATCAATAATTTCCCCCACTCTTTATCTGTGCCTAAACCTAAACGTAGATTCCATGAACAAAGCTTCTTTCTTAGAACTGCACGCCTGTGGAATTGTCTTCCGTTTTCCTGCTTTCCGGCTGACTACAATATGGTTGTGTTCAAGTCTAAAGTAAATAAGTTCTTGATGAGCCGTTCCATATAAGTTATTAAATTTACCAAATTTTCATTACTAATGATTACTATATTGACCAATTTCTACTGTACACTCTTTAACCCTTATCCTTGAGTGGCCTCTGGGCCTTGATAATGTGGTGATGCCTATGTAAAAAAAAAATCTAAAGAAATGGCAGAAACACTAGAGAATGACCTCCAATCTGTAGTGGAATGGGGACAAAAATTGAGGGTCACATTCAATGCTGCCAAGACTAAACTTGTTTCCTTCAATAACTACAAGAAACCTTCTCTACCACCAATAGCAATGGCCGAAGACACTTTATCTGAAAGCACATCTTTCAAACTGCTTGGCCTAACGTTCACAGGAAACATTAGTTGGGACAATTAAATTGAGAGTATTACCAGGACCGCTACTAAAAGGTAAGTTCTCTCTACCGTGCTAGAAAGCTACTGACCCCTGAAAGTATCCTTACCTCTATAAGGCCACCATTCGCCCATGTATGGAGTATTGTTGTCATATTTGGGCTGGTGCATCTGCTACTAGTCTCTCGCTCCTAGACAAGGTTCAAAAGAGAGTCGCCAACCTAATAGGTTCTGAACTATTATCCAAGCTTCAGCCTCTGTCCCATCGACACAATGTAGCATCCCTCTGCCTGTTCTACAAGTACTTTAACGGTGTGTGTTCCGGCGAGCTGCAAGCATTTGTACCCCCTTGACGTAAATACCCCTGACAAACTCGACAAGCAGTACAATCCCACCCCTTCACAGTAGAGATCCTTAGATGTAAGAGAGCCTTCTACTCCAGCAGTTTCTTCCCCAGAACCGCTAGATATTGGAACTCCCTGCCAGGTTCCTGCTTCCCCAACTGTACTGACATGCAGAAGTTCAAGTGTAACGTGAATCGACATCTTGTTGCCTAACTCCCCACCTAGTACCCCTGTAGCCTGTGTCCCTGATAGTAGCCCCCTACATTAAAGTGACAATGTGCCTTGTTTGGCGTGAAAATGTTTTAAAAAAAAAAACAGTTGCTGAAAATTTTGTGTGGATGACTCTTAGAACTTCAGAAGGGTCAGCACATAGCCATCTGTCATTTCTTCGGTTTACCTTTTGGTCTTGGTCAAAATTTTTTTCGTCTGAAAAAAAAAACAAAAAATGTGTTGCTCAGCAGGATGTTTCAGTTTGCTTAAAAGCCTTTTGGATCTTACCAACCGATTTTCTTTGATGGTCTTGGAGATAAACTGGCATCTCTTCATCACACATGACTTGTATCGAAGATTTTCATGACAAGTCCTACAAATTGTGGCTTCTGAGACATTAAGATCTTTTGCAATTTACCTCATTGACTTTTGAGGGCTCTCATCAACTCTGAACAAATTCAGATGTTCTTATGCTGTCAGAGTGTTGTTGATGCTTTTTCCGTTTAGAAACTGAAGACTTGGGGCATTTTTGTCATCTAATTCTTTGCGAACTTTAAAGACAAACGATCGGTCAAGTTTTAGAAATTGTGCGATTTTCAAATCACTTTGTTCTGTCATTATTACATCCTATAAATTCGTTTTTCTTACATGTGTATTAATATTCATAGTAAAAACACTCTTTTCTATTTACTTAAAAAGAAAATATAATTTTCATATATATATATGGGTTGTTGAATTGCATTCACTAGCAAAAGATCTAGCTAATTTGCATATTCTTTTAAACATTCATTTTAATTAATTGCCTATTCATTGCTTCGGTTTTCTAATGGGGTGATCATCTTTAGTTCACTATTACGTGTAATTATATTTATGCAGATATTCTACATGATTTATACTTGCATAATATTTGCGAAAAAGTTTATAGTAAGCACAAAATTGTTTCCATGTATATTTCTGGATACGTATATATTTTTGTTTAACAAAGTTTGCCTACCAAACTCCTCCTAGAGTTTTTGGTCTACAGACATGAAACTTCATATATAAGATATTTGAATCCATGCAAAACTTTATATTTTGGGTTTAGCCCGGCAAAATCGATGCAAAGTGTGAAAATTAAAAAAAAAATTGCCAGGTGAGGGTAGAACGTCGGCATTATGAATGCATAAAGTAGTAGCTATTGGTTCATGTCTTAATTTTTTCGTAGCCCAGTCATTGACGACAGAGGCAAAATAAATCGTGAGCTGAACGTTTTCGTTTCGATTCTCGGTGGTGGCGCATGAGTCTTTTTTTATATACTTTTTAAATCAGTACTATGTATTGCAGTCAATCTATCTATCTATCTATTTATATATCTATAAAAGTGAAAATACCTGTCTGTCTTTTCTCTATGGTAGTTAAGGAAGACTATTATACAGGAAGGCATTACTTTACATATTCACACTTTTTAATATATACATATGCGCATAACCTTATGAACAGTACAAACAATCGAGCAAAGTCGGGCGGAACTGCTAGTATATATAAAAGTGAACGTGTCTGTGTGTGTGTGGCTGTCTGTGTACACTTCTCGACCGACTACGCCAGGAGCCTATCAACGAGGAGCTCGACATCCCACCCTCGTCAGAGGAAGTAAGCAAAGCCATCAAGCAACTTTCCTCTGGGAAGGCCCCCGACCCCGACTCAATTCCAGCAGAAGTATACAAAGCTGGTGGACCTACACTGCTTTTAAGACTGACAGAACTCTTCCAATCCATGTGGGAGAGTGAAGAATTACCCCAAGATTTTCGTGATGCTACTATCGTTCACATTTACAAACGCAAGGGAAATCGTCAGTCATGTGACAACCACCGCGGGGTATCCCTTCTTTCCATCGCCGGGAAAATCCTGGCCCGCGTCCTTCTCAACCGCCTGCTGGTGCACCTTGAAGATGGTCGTCTTCCCGAGAGCCAGTGTGGCATTCGAGCGGGCCGCGGGACGACTGATATGATATTTGCTGCACGCCAACTGCAGGAGAAGTGTGTCGAGCGGCACCGGGGCCTCTACACCACGTTCGTCGACCTGACCAAGGCCTTCGACACTGATTGCCGAAATGGCCTCTGGCGGATCATGGAAAAATTTGGTTGTCCAGGCAGGTTTATCGCCATTGTCAGGCAGTTCCATGAGGGCATGACCACTCGTGTCCTGGATAACGGCGACCCCTCAGAGCCCTTCCCTGTGACCAACGGGGTCAAGCAGGGCTATGTCTTAGCCCCGACGCTCTTCAGCATGGTTTTCTCTGCCATGCTCCAGGACGCTTTCAAAGACAGTCACTCTGGCATTGACATCAAGTACAGATGTGACGGGAAATTGTTTAACATCAGGCGAATGCAGTCAGTCACGAAAGTGAGGGAAACCATCATCAGAGACCTTCTCTTTGCCGATGACTGTGCCCTTAATGCCCCAAATGAGATAGAGATGCAACGTCAAATGGACAGATTCTCCACCAGTTGTGACAACTTTGGTCTCACCATTAGTACAAAGAAGACAGAAGTTATGTACCAACCCGCCCCAGGAGATGCATAGCATGAACCCGGCATCACTGTCAAAGGGCAGAAGATCCATGCTGTGGAGTAATTCACCTACCTTGGCAGCACCCTCTCCCGCACCGCCAACATTGACATTGAGGTTAACCATAGGATCTTCACAGCGAGCAGTGCATTTGGAAGACTTAGAGACAATGTGTGGAAGAGGAGAGGCATTACACTCGCAACCAAACTGAAAGTATACCGAGCGGTCGTCCTGACAACCCTACTCTACGCCTGCGAAACTTGAATGCCATATAAAAGACATGAAAAACAGTTGAATGGCTTCCACCTCAGATGCCTCCGTAATCTTCTCAACATCCGCTGGCAAGACAGAATTCCTGACACAGAAGTCTTGAAGCGCGCGGGGCTCCATACCATCACCACCATAATCCGCAAAACCCAGCTCCGGTGGGCAGGCCATGTCTATCGCATGCACGACAGCCGAATCCCCAAACAACTTTTCTATGGGGAACTCAGCCAGGGAAAGCGGAATGCAGGGGGCCAAAAGAAACGATATAAAGACTGTTTGAGAACGTCCCTAAAAGACTTTGACATCAGCCCCCAGTCTTGGGAGAGTCGCGCTGCTAAACGTTCGGCCTGGCGTTGCGTCATCAGCCTAGGAGCCGACAGGGAAGAGAATCAACGCATGACACACAACCAGCAGAAGCGCAAGAGGAGGAAGGAGAGAGCTGCCGGTTCACAGCCTGCCGATACCGCCTTCACGTGTCCAGAGTGTGGAAGAGTCTGCCGAGCACGGATTGGCCTCATCAGCCATCTCAGGACCCACAAACCCCTGACGCCGAACTGATTGATACCTTGGTCATCGTCGACTTCGACGGACGAGCAAGAAGAAGAAGAAGTACACTTCTCTAAACAATATCTCTCTCAATTTTCAGTCTACAGACTTGAAATTTGATTTGGGGGAAAATCTTTGTAGTCAATTGTTCAACATAAAGATTATCGAGTTCGATAAGATATACCTGAAGAAGTTCGTAGGTTACATGGACCGAAAGCTGGTGAAAATAACACTCAAAACAGTAGTCCGAAGAATCCAAATGATACTATTAATCGCTCCTTATCTCAAAAATTCATAAACTTCAAGTATTCGCAAGAAAACTGAAAAGGCCCGAAATCAACAGAGCATGTAGAATATACATAAGAGACAAACAAATTAAAAGAAATCGCGTCAAAAGAAAACAATAAATAAAGCGGAAGCTGTTTTGTAAAAAAAAAATTAAAACAGAAGAATAAATCAGCTATGTGTATATAAACAACGCAGAAATAAAGCACACTAAAACAATGTCCGGTTTTTCTTAAAGGAAACGGAAGTGAAAATATAAAAAACTAGAAATGGAAGAAAAAAATAAGTAAAATTAATAATAAAAACAACACTTAAAGCTGATAATCATAATAATTTTATAAAAGCATTAAAAGGAAAACGAAGAACGAAGCCAAAAAAAATTAAATATGACAGAAATTTATTAGAAAAAATACGATGATTAAAACACAGTAAATAAATATTTTGATTAGTACGGTTAATAAAAATATATAGATACTAAACATCTTCAAATATATGGATAGATTGATATATTGGTAGATAAAGTCATAGATATGAACAGATAACGTTAGATAGATACAATATATACACCTAGATAATTGATATGAAATGCTAAGTGACTGACTATAGTCGAGGGCGACCAGGAGGTTACTTTTCAATAGTTGCCACACCGATATATAGAAGAGTGCGCCACTAAATTCCCAGGATTACTTCACTTTCTCTTTGATCCTCCCGTTATAATGCGGAGTGTTTAGTAAACTGACATCAAGTACGATTTTTTATGTCTTTGGTATATTTGAGCGAGGATTGAACGCCGGTCCCCTGGCTCAGCATCAAACACTCTTACTATTATGTAAATGAGTCGGTTATATGAATAAATATACATAAGATTGAAACAGATATATATCAAAAGAAATGGATAGATGTAAATATAGATATATGTAAATATATAAAAGAGCGGGCACGCGCATATAGCAGCAGAAGCAGCAACAGCCAACATATACAAAAACACCGAGCGGTGGGCAAGGTGACTTCACGGCGAGGGCGAAAGAAAGAAAAATAATTTTTTTTAAAGTGTACTCTAGAGTTTAGTGAGAACAGAGGTAGACGTGTTATACAGGTGGCTCGAGAGTAATAGGAAAAGACGCGTGCTAAACATGAACGGACAGTGTCGATGTACCAAATGATCGACACGACAGTCTTGCTGTAAGCCTCTCGCCTTAGGTCAGCAGATGTGGTCTCTGGCCCTGTTGAAACTACAATGGCCGATGATCGTCGTCTTCCAGGATGCTTAACAGGATTCTAAGCGTCGCAGGCTTCGTGTCGATTTCCACTGAAAATCTATTAGCTTCTCATGCAAGCCGAAAAGAAAATAAACTAAGGGGATTCTAGTCTACTAAAGTTAATTCACGATAATTACATGTGTTTACATATGTACAATTGTGCAATTCGATTACACCAGAAAAACAGTCAAGATCTTACTCTTTGTTCTGGACGATAGCGACCGAGATGGAGCGAGGGGGAGCGTCTTGGATTCGTGTGTTTCTCTCGAGATTCGGCTTCAATCTGATAATTTCGGCTCGGGCATCCGCTTATATTCCCAGGGAAAGTGTTAGTTGGGGAAATCCGCTCAACCAATCAGGACTCAACACGTTCCTCGGGGAATTCCCGAATCCTGTGCGTGTGTGAACCTTTGTAAGGCTTGCGAATCTGGGAGTAGAACTTAAATTTATTTACACGCTCATAAGGTTAACACTTTGACCCCTCGCACTCAGAAAGCCACACATCCCGAGCACGGGCTCGTCAGGCGAAACGAATGTATGATTTCATTCAAACTTTAATTTGACATCTCTTGTCACTTTTCTCAAGCAATAAAATATATGGGTGTTTTACAAAAACACAATAAATCAATCCCTTTTGATAGGTTACTCGCTGCTGTCCGCGATCCAATTAACGTTTAACAGACAATCTCAGCATAATTACCCGGCTTAATCAATGTTTTAATGGGTATTAATCTCCCTAATAGAGAGCAATATCGCTCCCCTAGGCGGTCACGCTACATTGCGTAGCACATTGGAGTGCAAGAAGACTTTTGAACAAGAGACTATACGTTATTCTAAGAAAATACCTGTAAATAAATATCTGTTGTTTCACTTAAACAAAGGTCGAAATATTTCCGTGTCTTTATAATCTGCTGACGGTGTCTACATATTAACGTTTAAAAATACATATGAAAAGAACGTGATAGCTATGCAGATACGTAGGTAAATATTAGGTTGTTAAAAAAAGTTCTTGCGGAATTTTTAATTTCGGTTTTAAATTATGTATTTTCAAATAAGTTTTCTCTTATAATACCTTTATTTTATATATCATTTTAAAGAGCGTTTTTGCTTTACCTAATTGTTTTAGTTACAATCATTTTAAAACCATTATTTCTTCCTTTCAAAACGTGGAATACAAAATGGAAAAAAAACAAATTCGCACAATTTTCTTATTTCAATTCAAGTTAGGCAGAAAAGCTACTGAAACAGCTCGCGATATTAACGAAAAGTTTGATCCAGGAACCACTACTGAACACACAACACAATGGTGGTGTTAGAATTTTCGTGGCGGCGAGGAGAATCTTGAAGATTATGAGCATAGTGGTCGGCCATCGGATGTTGACAACGATATATTAAAAGCCTTAGTCGAAGCCAAACCACACACAACTGTTCAAGAACTTGCTTCTGAATTGGACGTGACGTATACGACGATATCCAATCACTTGAGAGATTGGAAAGATAAAAAGTTTGAAATATGTGTGGCATGACCACCTCTGGGAGCGGTAGAGTTCTCCATTGGGAGGAGATTAAGACTTCCGAAACATTGAAAAAGTCCGGTCAATTATGCTTGTATTAACTGTTAAGCATTATTGCGTGCCCGGGCAGCGGCGGATAACCTTGCTGAAAGAAAGTCAAGTTATGAATTTATTGTATTTTTGTAAAACCGAGATATACTTTTTATCTTCGGTGAGAAAGCGACAATTTGATGTCGTTTTGAGATCATCACGAATATGATTTCGGTTCTGGGGCCAGACGAGGGGTCCAGAATTAACCTCCCTGGTCTTGAGAACTGAACGCTGTGAGCGTTCGCAGAATCACCAGCACGCACACATTGGATCAGGAATTCCTCCGGGATGACGTATTGATTGGCGATTGGTCTAGGGAACAATCTACCTTATCTATCACCTCACTAGATAAGCGAATTCCCGCGCCCAAAATCAGTTAGTTGAAGCTGGATCTTGAGAGAATTTAACACTAATCGAAGAGTTGCCGTCACACCCCTTCCCCGTCCGTCGCCACCGCAAAACACTGAAAGCAAGATTCAATAGTGTGTTTTGTAAGAAATTAATATTGGACATTTGTATATAAGATTATATTATATTTTGTAAATTTGAGTTGAATTAACTCCTATAATAGAGATATCTGAGTTTGTCTTTCTTTTGTGTGCATGAAAATATTTTCACTCCCAGCGTGAAAGACGATCAAGTCGCGTGTGTGAAGGTTCAAACCTGTTACCAGTGACCCGGGAGGATCACAGCTGGTGACCTGTGACAAAGAGCCCGTTCACAAATGGGTTCCTCGCGAATTGAACGACAACCAAAAGAAACGCCGTTGTAAAGTATTGTCTTCTTTTAATTTTACACAACAAGAACGTCCCGTTTCTTGACCGGTTGTGTCTTATAATCAAAAGATGTTTGTTTACGATAACCGACAACGCTCAGCTCAGTGATTAGACACCAATGAAACTCCACAACACTTCCTGAGGCCAAAGTTGCACCAAAAGAAGGTCACGCTGACTGTTTGATGGTCTGCGACCTTTCTCATCTATTACAGATTTTTAATGCAGGCGAAACCATTATATCGGAGAAGTACTGTCAACAAATGAATGAAATGCATCAGAAACTTCGACACCATTAATCGCAGCAAAAAAACAATTCTCCTCCATGACAACAGCCGACTGCACGTTGTTTATCCAAACTTGCAGAAGTTGAATAAATTGGCTACGAAATTTTGTCTCATTTGCTATATTTTCTAGACCTCTCCCCTACTGGCTATAACTTTTTCAACCATTTCCACAACTTTTTTGTGTAAGAAATGCTTGAAAAACTTAAGCGATATTAAAACGCCTTCAACGACTTTATCGCAACCAGAACACAAGATTGCTATGTTACTGGCATAAATACACTTTTTGCGTTGTCAAAAGTGTGTTGATTCTGATGGTGCTTACCTAGATCAATAAGTTTTGTTGGCGCCGAGATATGGTAATCTAAATTTAAAAGTTAAAACCGCAAGAACTTGTTTGTCGATTTGATCGATATGGAAAAAGCTTCAATCGATAGATGGATAGAATAAAAACAAGTACAATTGGTTAACCAAATGCAGAATGAACGATAAAAGAAAAGCAGAAAGAAAGAAAACGAGGAAAGAAGAAAAGTCGGTAAGGAAAAGAGAGAGTAAGAAAATAAAGCAATAAAATAGGCAATGTGTAGAACTGTAAACATGTCACACCAACCAAAAAAAAAAGAACAAAGTGATATATTGTAAAAGAAAAAATTCAAAACAGAAGGGCGGAGTTTGCTTTTCAAAATGTGCAAGTACAATACGCCTTCTAGTGCTACACTGCTACGACTACTACTGCTACTAATAATAATAGTAATAACAATAATAATAATAATGATAATAATAATGATAATAATAATAATAATAATAATAAGAAGAAGAAGAAGAAGAAGAATTCTTTCGGGATTTTGAATTCTGATTTCATTGCAAAAACAAATGATCTTAATTTAAATGACAAGTTTGATTTTCAATTGAATAGAATTTTAGTTTTATGAAATCTTCACTTGTTGTTTTAAACACCGAAGAATCGAACTTTTGAAACAAACCTGAACGTAAACCATTGGGACATTTTTCATAAAATCGATATTGCCTGATGTTGTTCTACTGCAGAAAAACATTTTTTAACGGAAAAATAGCGGTAGCCATATTGGATCGTAAGAGAATAGTATAAATCTTGATTTAAAAAAGAAGAGTTGATATTTGTTAGACGCGTCCATTAAAGCTACACCTTCAGCGATAAATAATAGTGGGGCGTTCCAAAAGTAATGCTTCCTATTTTCGTATTCTGACTGAATAGATTAGAGAGGATTGCGAATTACATTGTTATGATGACTGAACTTATGCATTTATAAACTCTGCTGCAGAGTTGACGGTGTGAGACTCTAAACAAGAAACCTTTATCATGAACGCATGTCAAAAACAAAGACGTATCACTGAATTCCTCTATGAAAATCGACCAATACTTACTGTCGTCTATTGGACGTTTATGAGTCGATGCAGTTGATTTCAACACAGTTAGACGATTGGATAGTCGATTTCAGAGTGGCGACAGAGATGTGATTGACAAAGTACGTTCTGAACGCCCATGCACAGCACCACCTCATTTATGGCAAAAGTGCATTTAAAATAGGTTGTGACTATTTAGTAAAATAAATTCTAGAGTATAAAATGTCGTTTGTTTTAATAGTAACACTTCCGTCTTCGTAGCTTTTCAATTTTTTTAGTTAAAAAATAAAATGCATTACTATTGGAACGATCATCGGATTTTGAAATATAATCGAGACAAACAAACAGAAATGATATTGCAAATTGAAATGAAATAGACAAATAAATGCCAAACTTACGCATGACAAAGAAAAATGTTCAGTTCAACGTAAGAGTGGGATCGATTGTAATACCGTGACTTGATATAAGATTAACACCAAACAACAATAGCGTCGCAGCAATTCAGCAACGAATATAGTTGTGCACATTTTGAATTATGCCCTTCCTTTAACTTCGTTAACTTATGTTGTTTTTCCGTTAAATGTTTCTCCGCTATACGCAACTTATTCCACACTTTTTTTTCTTATGCGTTCAAGTTTTTCGTTTAGTATTGAGTCTTGTTAGTGTCTGCGTGCCGCATAATGACGTTGACACATCGATTCTCGTAAGAGCATCGCAGTTAAGCAACGTTGAGTCTGGTCAGTACCAGATGGGTGACCAATTTGAAAATACCAGGGACTGTATGTAGTAGGACGTCAATATCTTCCTGCAAAAACTTAACGCCGCGGGGATATACATGCGACTGTGAACCGCTTGTAGATTTTATACTCCCATGAAACTTTCTCCTTTGGAGGAAGTCGGTTAAACACGCATAGGGTTAGTGCTGCTTCCATTTTGTTAGGTTTTTCTGTCGAGTGTTTGGCGAGATAGCATGTTCGTAATAAGGGTCTCAAAGACCCCATTCCTTGCAAATATCATCAATATTTGTCTTACAGTAGTAGTTTTCCTATCTATCGCCTTTATGTATTTAGCAAACCCGAGAATTAATCTAATTAAGAGAAAAAATAAACCAACATCTCGGATATGTTCATGGTCATGAGGACCTTTGTCCATGGCGCTATTTTAATGAGTCACATATGTAATTTGATTTGTTTAAATTTTTTGGTTTATTTCCGTTCATTTAGATCATCTTTTTATGAGTTTCTAGATGTTTTTACAAATATCCTGTAGTCTTAATCTTCTTTATATCTTTTAATTTCTTATTATACAGTATATTTTTTACATGTTCACCCCAAACAAGGCACATCGCCACTTTGATGTAGGGGGCTACTATCAGGGACATAAGCTACAGGCTTACTAAGTAGGGGGTTGGGCAGCAAGATGTCGGTTCACGTTACACTTGAACTTCTGCATTCAGTACAGTTGGGGAAGCAGGATCCACGAAGGGAATTCCAAAGTCTAGCGGTTCTGGGGAAGAAACTACTGCAGTAGAAAGCTCTCTTATATCTAGGGATCTCTACTGTGAAAGGATTGGATTTAGCAGCTTGTCGGGTCTGTCGGGGGTATTTACGTCGAGGGGGTACAAGTGTTTGCAGTTCGTCAGAGCATTCATCGTTAATATACTTGTAACACAGGCAGAGGGATGCTACATTTCATCGATGGGACAGATACTGAAGCTTAGATGACAGTTCAGGACCTATTAGGTTGGCAACACTTTTTTGAACCATGTTCAGGAGCGAGAGACTAGTAGCAGATGCACCAGCCCAAATATGACAACAATACTCCATACATGGGCGAAAGGTGGCCTTATAGAGGTACAGGATACTTTCGAGCGTTAGTAGCTTTCTAGCACGGTAGAGAGAACCTACATTCTTGGCAGCGGTCCAAGCAATAATCTCAATGTAATTGTTCCAACTAATGTTTCCTGTGAACGTTAGGACGAGTAGTTTAAAAAGGTGTACTTTCAGATAAAGAGTATTTGGCCATTGCAATTGGTGGTAGAGAAAGTATCTTGTAATTATTGAAGGAAACATATTTAGTCTTGGCAGCATCGAATGTGACCATCCATTTTTGTCCGCATTCCACTACAGATCGGAGGTCATTCTCTAGTGTTTCTGCCATTTCTTTAGATATATGTTCATTTGTTTTCCTGTCGTGTCTGTTATAGAGCTGCTATAGTTTTGGGGGTGGTTAGCAATGAAGGATATGTGATGCCACCACATTTCTTTCCACAAGGACTAAAAATTAATTCTGCTGCTTACATTGAAGTCCTGAGTACTGTTGTGAAGCCTTGGATTGATAGAGCAAGAAATGGAAGGCCCTACATCTTTCAACAAGACACTGCACCGGCGCATAAGGCTCAGAAGAACGAGAAATGGTTATCAGAGAATTTCCATGATCACATTACCCCCAATTTGTGGCCTCCAAATTCTCCAGACCTAAATCCGTTGGATTATTATGTGTGGGGCGTTGTTGAGAGAGATGTTAATAAACATCATCATAACACTAACACTGATTTCTCTGAAAACATCCATAGTCAGAGTAATGCAGGATATCGACCAGGATCATCTTAAACGTGCTTGCCAACGGTTTAGGTCTCGAATAGAAGCTGTAATTGATGCTGAGTGCGATATTTTTTAATAAAGTTAAAAAATAATATTTTAGTTTATGTACAATAAAGTGACTTTTTGTAATACCGAGTAGAGATTATGGTTAGTAATATTAATTTTGTGAGTCTTACATTAAGTGCGTGTCAGGATAGGTCCAATGTAGTTGGCAGGATTGAAGTGGAAGTATCAAAGGTTAGCTCTCTAGACAAAAGGCTTTAGAAATATGGATGTCGAATGATATGACAGAGATTAAGTCATATGTTTATAGAAAACAGGATAGAGGTTCTAGTCAGTCGGACTTGGAAAGCGAGAGAGTTTAATATGCGTCTGCAAATAAAGTGAAAACCTTAAAGAATGTTACCCTGGTGTCTGCCGTCTGATCTCTCAATCCCTAGGTTTAAATAAGCACAAACTAGTCAGAATTAGATTGGTCTCTCCTCTCAGAAACAACCTTTCTCTCAATAAATTTTTAATTAGATATTGGTCTCTCCTCCTACGAGTGAACTCTCCCCCTTTAATCAAACCCTTTGAAAGCCAATATGTTTGCATTTTGTTTCCATGCGTGAGTAGATTCGCCTTAAGTTAAAAAAAAAATAGCAACGACCACACTGATTATGGTCAGCAGATGGAAAAACGGCGATAAAAAAATGTAAGCTCAGAGACCGCGCACGTATGTAAGTAGACTTTATTTTGTTGGGTGTTTCTTGAACGTTCAACGATAAACCCCCACATGTGCACCATATGGGTTTGTTGAAAACGACATGTGCGAACTGGTTGTGTTAACGTTTAGAAAATACTACACTGGGGGGGGGCAGCATCTTATTCATGTTTCTACATAGTCTTCCAGTATGTTTATGCATACTATCGGCCATACCATTGTTGTGCCACTCTGATTCCGTGATCTGATACGCAATGAGTACAGTACAACAGGTGATTTACATGTTATTTGAAACTGAAGCCTGACAGACCGACTGAAGGACAGATCATTTCGTAGAGATTCTACGGACGTATCTAAAATATATTATTAATCGAGAAAGGAACGGCTGTTTAGAGCAGATTTTAATTTCTCCGACATACTGGTTAGTTCGATACGTCTTTCTTAAATTGTAATTAACTATGACAGGCCGACAAATGAACGCCTATGCGCATGGCGGTGAAACCAATGAACACAAAAGAAAAAAGATGGGAGAAAGGAATCCTTATTGGTATAGAAATGGGGAGAGATTTAACTGTCAATCAAATGGCTTTGTATTAATATTTTGCCTTGAATAAAGAAACGTGTTGTTTGTAAAATCCAGCTTAAGATATGGAAACAAAAGAAAGACGCAAAATTATTGCGAGTAAACCTGAATGCTAAAAAAATAAGGCCGGAAAAATTCTAATAAATAAATCCTTCAACTAAAATAACATCTAGAAATTTCGATAAAGTAAGCCTCGGAATTCAATAATCTGTGTATATTATAATCTTTACATCATTATATATATATATATATACATATATATATATACATATGTATATCTTCTATAATATAAAGCTGAATGTGTGTGTGTGTGTGTGTGTGTGTGTGTGTGTGTGTGTGTGTGTGTGGTCACAAATAGGCTCCTATATGGTTGACTATTTTAAAAACTGATTACATATAATGATAGATGTATCGAGACACAGGAATGGGTATGTTTGATCCTGCAGAACGGTGGTTCATTAAAATTGTGGGGTCTGCGTTCGCGCCTGGTCCACAAAGTATGGAAATAAAAAATTTAAAAATTTAAAAAAATCATTTACAAGTGTTTTTGATATAGATGTACATAATAATACTTTGATAAGTATGTTTTAACTTAAATAGGGATGATATAATAAAATTGTGGGATCTGCGTTCGCGCCTGGCCTCCATAGAATGGAAATAGGCACAAACTTTAATAAAGACTTTTCATATCTATCTGCGTAAGCATACTTTGATAATTATGTTTCAGTTTGAAGAAATATGGTATAATAAAATTATGGGTGTTCGTTTAACAAGGTTTTTTTTTTTAATATAGATCCACAGAATATTGTGATAAGCGTTTCAGTGTGAACAGGTATGGTATAATACATTATGGGGTTTATCTATTTTATTTTTACTTTCATCATATTTTGCTTTGGTTTTGATACCCCCAAATTCGAAGGTATCTCTTTATAACCCTTCCTTTTCATAACCTATCATACTTTCATAAATCAGAGTCCCTTTTCTGTAAGCTGTTTTTGAACTCAGTCAACGACAGGTGCTTTTGCTAGTACATATATATATATATATATATATATATATAAATATATATACTAGCATATTATATATATGCGTGTGTGTGCGTATATATATATTATATATATATTATATATATATATTATATATATTATATATATTATATATATGCGTGTGTGTGCGTATATATATATATATATATATATATATATATATATATATATATATATATATATGCTTTGGCTCGTGCAGTTGTAGAGATAGAACTTATGTGGTTAGTAGAAATAATAGAGAATCAGCTATTCCATGCAAGGACTTCTTTAATAAAACTAAAGATATTATAACCACCAAAATTTCTTTGACTTTCAATAATATTAGAAAACTCCTTAATAAAATAAGAACAAGGTTTTGAAGAAAATAGCATCTAAAATATTATTACAACCGGATACAATATACAGGAAAGGCTATTTCATTCTATGGTATGAATATATTCTAGATATAGTTGACACTAATATAATCAACCTGTGGAAGGTATAAATAATAAACCTAGAAATGCCTGTGTAGTTTTGTATTGAAATAAAGGTTATGATGATATAAATTTACCTAAGATGTTAAATAATAAAAAATATACAGTTGCTTCCAAATGAGCTATATCCAAAAGAGTAAAAACCAATTGTAACATAAAAACTAGGGCCAACCATACGTAACAAGGTGTTCAATTATAAAAGAAAATGGTTGAACATATGAATATAAATGATAACGTTATAAATATTCCAGAATAAGACCCATAATATGATTACTCGTAATGTTTTACAGCTAAAAATAGGGGATCTATCTCTCTCTCTCTCTCTCTCTCTCTCTATATATATATATATATATATATATATATATATATATATATATATATATATATATGTTTCGTGGTTAAATTTTAAATTCTGAAAAAACAATATATAGAGACATATATTCGATTTAAGAATTTATTGCTTGACAAAAGGAATATATAGAATATATGGAAGGGGTTATATTAATTTCATTAATCCATGGATTTTCAACAATAGCTCATATCATCAGAGGAAATGAAATGCAGTTAGCAAAATGTTCAGCTGCGAATGGACGCTATTTTGCTTTTCAGCACAATTATTGAAAATAGTTTTTTGAGTGGTTGTGGATAATTACATGGAGAACATTATACGAAAAGAGAAGTTAATACAACCTGGGTATCCCATTGTTGAAAAGTCATGGATTAAGGAAATTAATATAAGCCCTTCTATATATTACTTTTGTCAAGCAATAAATTCTTAAATCGAATATATGTCTCTATATGTTGTTTTTTTAAATTTTACCACGAAACTTATATATTGCTCTATTCTTTAATATTGAGCTTTTCCTTATTGGCTAGGATCTCCTTGAAAGTATTACTTAAGTAATATCTATCAGGATTTTTCATCTGAATTCTATCAGTGTCTTATCTCGCTTATATATATATATATATATATATATATATATATATATATATATATATATAGCAACATATTAGGCAAACAATTTATGCTGATTGCGTATGTATCATTATAGAATGAATCCTCTATTGATATTACGAGGAATAGTTAAGGAGTAGATACGTTCTGCCTATCGCCCGGCTTCCATACTCCTTTTTTGCCTACTAGTCAGTCGCAGAGACACTATCACAGTGATTCGACAGAAACACCCAGTCGTAGATCTTGTTTCTTGTCTAGAGCAATGAACGCCGTTTCCCGACTCCCGACACACCCCACCCCTAAACTGGGCACTTGAGAATGCTTGAGTACCACATATGCCTGAGCAATTAGATTGGGTTGACCTTCCTCTGATGGGTTGAGGATACCGGATTGACAGTTACTGGCTGCTGTTTCTGACTGGTAGTGCAGGCGCCCTAACTCTTTGGTAGCGCTTAGAGCGGCTGCTCCATCAACAGTTGAATAATATCGGGCTGTTTGTAGTGCCATGACGCGCATGGAAAGGGACCCTGCCTTCATCCCCGGTGGGCTTTCCTGAGGCCACAGTCCTAGTTGAAGAAGGGTCAGCTGATGGTCTACTTGTGATGCATGTGTGATACGCTGCATAACCTCCTGTTCAGCTCCCCCTTACCTAACTAAAACTCGTAAAAAAATATTATGACAGTACAATCTAAAAATAAGCTTAAACCAGGCTTAGAGTCAAACAAATCCAACTTGCCTCCTCCCTTGAGGCTTGCATTCACAAATATCCGTGGGCTTAGAACTAATTCAGCTGATGTTGAAGCATTTCTCCTAACAAATACCCCGGATATCTTAGCACTAAGGGAGACTAACCTACACTCCTCCATCCCCTCTAACCACTTTAACATGCCTGGATATCTCCCATTCTGCCGTTAGGACTCTGACAGACACATGCACGGACTTGGAGTTTACATTCGTAATATCCTTCCCTTGACTAGAGAAACAAACTTAGAATCGGATGATGAAGCCTTTATGTGCTTTAGACTAATCATGCAACACAACATTAGCTACTGTTACTTTTTCTACCGCACGCCCTCGACCCAAGACTGCACCATAATAAACAGTCTCTGACAGCATAGACACAGCACTCTCCATCGACACTAGCGCACAAGTACATGTATTTGGTGACTTTAATGTCCATCACAAAAACTGGCTTGGTTTCTCCACTTACACAGATGCAGCAGGCAGTACAACTCATAGCTTCTCTATATCTCACTCCCTACCACAAATTGTTACGTTTCCAACCCGTTTCCCTGACCAGAAAGTACAACACGCATCACTTTTAGATCTGTTTTTGACCACAGTTCCTGAGAATTGTATAACGAATGCCGACAGCCCACTTGGGAACGCTGATCATGCAGTGATAATGGTTGAAATCGCCCTAAACTCTAGAGCCAAAACTGAAGAGCCAGTGCTAAAAAAAACGAGATATTATAAAAAGGCTGACTGGGAAGCCATCAGAGATCTTATCAGAGATGTCCCATAGGAAAATATTTTTTTCTCTTCTTGCTGAACAGTGTGCAAATGAGACCACTGACTGGTTCAAAACTGCAATCGAAGCGCATGTTCCCATGCGGAAATTTTATAGCAAGCCCCACTCTCCCCAATGGTTTACTTCGACTTGCGCAACTGCCATTGCTCAAAGGCAGCATGCATACCGCAGATTTAACCGACAGAAGTACTCAGCTAAGAGAGAAACAATTCCCCCATTAACCAACAATCACAAGGTTGTTTGCTCAGCAACCAAGAAGGCTAACATGCTTGCCAGTCGATTTGCCTTAAACTCCACACTAGACCCTTCCAACCACCCCCTACCTGGACCCGATCTCATTCTCGCTGTGCTATTAAAAAGTGCTCAGCCGAAGTAGCTCCAGTTCTCTCCAAACTCTACAACAAATGCCTTAATGAATCTTGCTTTCCGGGATGTTGGAAAACTGCTTCTGTGGTACCAGTATTCAAGAATTCTGGCGAAAGAACTGGCCCATCAAATTATCGCCCCATTGGCCTCCTCCCACTTTTTGCCAAAATATTTGAGACCTTAATTAACCATGTTCTAGTCCATCATCTTACAGATGCTAAGCTTCTGACTGACAAACAATATGGATTTAGACGAGGCCGTTCCACAGCAGACATCCTAACTGTAATCTCTGAACGTATATACCATTCACTGGACAAAGCGGTGGAGGGCAGAGCGGTATATCTAAGGCTTTTGACAGGGTATGGCATGAGGGTCTCCTCGGGAAGATTAGATCATACGGTATCACTGGTAGAATGCTTAACATAATTAAATCCTTCTTAGTTAAGAGAAAAATCCATGTTGTCCTCGACGGTCGAACATCTAAACAATATGATATAAATGCGGGAGTGCCGCAGGGGTCTATACTTGGACCTCTACTGTTCCTGATATTCATAAATGACCTCCCCGACAAAATTTCCTCTTAGATAGGTATATATGCTGATGACACCACACTATAACAGACGCGACATGAAAACAAATGAACACATATCTAAAGACATGGCAGAAACACTAGAAGATGACCTCCAATCTGTAGTGGAATGGGGACAAAAATGGATGGTTACGTTCAATGCCGCCAAGACTACTAAACTTGTTTCCTTCAATAATTACAAGAAACCTTCTCTACCACCTATAGCAATAGCCAACGACTCTTTATCTGAGAGTACATCTTTCAAACTCCTTGGCCTAACGTTCACAGGAAACATGAGTTGGAACAATTACATCGAGGGCATTGCCAGGGCCGCTGCAAGGAAGGTGGGCTCTCTCTACCGTGCTAGAAAACTACTAACACCCGAAAGTATCCTGTACCTCTCTAAGGCAACCATTCGCCCATGTATGGAGTATTGCTGTCATATTTGGGCTGGAGCATCGGCTACTAGTCTCTCGCTCCTTGACAAGGTTTAAAAGAGAGTCGGCAATCTGATAGGCCCTGAACTGGCATCTAAGCTTCAGCCTCTGTCCCATCGACGAAACGTTGAATCCCTCTGCCTGTTCTACAAGTATTATAATGGTGAATGCTCTGACGAACTGCAAGCACTTGTGCCCCCATGACTTGAACACCCTCGACAGACCTGACAGGCTGCAAAATCCCACCCCCACACTGTAGAGATCCCTAGATGTAAAAGATCTTTCTACTCCAATAGTTTCTTCCCCAGAACCGCTAGACTTTGGAATTCTATTCCAGGTCCCTGCTTCCCCAACTGTACTGACGTGCAGAAGTTCAAGTGCAACGTGAACCAACATCTTGCTGCCCAAATCCCTACATAATTAACCAGTAGTTGCTGCCCCTGTTAGTAACCCCCTACACCAAAGTGGCAATGTGCCTTGTATGGGGTGAAAATGTAAAAAAATATCGCAAAAAATATTAAACAATAAGAAAAATAGTAATGATGATTTTGTTCATCAAATTCCGTCTCTGTTTGTTTACAATATCACGTTAGCTGACGATGCATACACTAGAAATGTAACTTGATTAATTTTTTTTTTACACAGTGGTCCCCACTTATCAAGGCCCGGAAGCCACTCAGGGATAAGGGTTATTGCAAGTACATTACGTTAGTGTGGAGATTTGATGAAGTGTTTACTTAACGGGGCGGTTCATTAGGAATTTGTTAACGTTTGACTTGAACACATCCAAGTTGTAGTCAGGTGGGAAGCAGGCAGACGGAACAGAGTTCCACAGGCGTGTAGTTCTAAGAAAGAAACTTTGTTCATGGAATCCGCGTTTTGATTTAGGCACAGATAAAGAGTGGGGGAAATTTTTCACAGTGGATTCGGCTAGACGGGTGTTTTTCGTGAAAGATTGGCGAGGGGGATTTATATATATATACATATATATATATATATATATATATATATATATATATATATATATATATATATATATATATATATACAAAGGAAGAAATGAGTTGCGTCGATATTAAATGGTATCTCTTTTTTTTTACTTTAAACTGAACTTATTAAAAAGAAAAAAAATTAAAATAAAATGGTTAGGAACACCTATGCTTTAACATGAAATCATTCGATCTGTAAACACATGCTCTACCAATAAGCTCTATCTCAAGATTATAATGAATCTGTTTTAGGAACAAATGATTTACTGAAATTTTATTATCTCCCTTGCAGGTGTAACGTAAAATATTCCCCTGTAAAACTTCTTTTTAATCAGTAAGAGAGAACGGACTTTTTCGATTTACGATGCTTATCGGATGTATTTCTGTACAGAACATATCTAAGAACACTGCCAGATAAATATATTAGCTTTGTTTGAAAATTGCAAAAGATAGACTCAGCCGAAGAAGGAACTCACACACACACACACACACACACAGTGACATTTATATAATAGATACAGAGACAGAGATTAATATTATTTTCATTTTTGTCAAATTATGTGTCATCATTTTTATTACTAATACACTACTTAAGGAAAGGTCAGGAAAGATATTCAAGATCACTTTTCACCGTTTAGATCTTGATTAGTTTTTGAAAGGTTTCCTTAATTTTTTAGCAGTGAATATATATATATATATATATATATATATATATATATGATTAGTTTTTTTGGAAAAAGAATTCCAGCAGAGTGCTCAATTAAAAGGAAAATCCAAATTTTAAGAGCGTACTTATATTTTGTGTACAGAAAGTTGTTAGTTGAGACAGGTCATTGGTACCGTCGGTTTCAAGCCCGATAATAAGGCCCGTTTAAGGTATCCTTATCGAGCTCTCTTCAGCCAATATTCGTCAGACGAGACGAATATTGGCTGAAGAGAGCTCGATAAGGATACCTTAAACGGGCCTTATTATCGGGCTTGAAACCGACGGTACCAATGACCTGTCTCAACTAACAACTTTCTGTACACAAAATATATATATATATATATATATATATATATATATATATATATATATATATATATATATATATATATATATATGCATACGTACGCATTTATATTGAAATGTAAATTATAAATCATTTAGGAACCGACACCTACGTGATCCCACATAAATACATCTTGACGAAGCGACCACTGAACAAATATTTCCCCGACATATTGATTGGATCATTATACTGCGACAATGATTAATGTAAAAAAGATGGAATTGCAAAATCGCGACAATCTTTACAACAACGACATCGCCACTGAAGATGACGCTTTTCAAATACCGAGGTGGGAAATCCTGTGTCATCTAGCTTAATTATAACCGCATAACAAATGCGCCTGCGTGGAAGATAGCGATAACGCTTTCTGACATTTTTCTCGATGGCGTTAACAAACCATTAACACAAGCGGCAATAGGTGTCATTAGGTTCGATCGAAACCTTTGTAAATGCAATCCAACACACTTTGCAGACCTTCCTGAACTCTTATTACACTAGACCGCTGTCCGATTCTCTCTGTCTCTTTGTCTCTGTCTCTTTCGCTCTTTGTCTCTCTCTCTCTTTCTTGCTCACTCTCTTTCTCTCCATCTCTCTCTCTGTCTTCACTGTCTTCATGTACACACACACACACACACACACACACACACACACATATATATATATATATATATATATATATATATATATATATATATATATATAAGATAAGAAACGATGAACATGGCCAGTGCCAGATGGGAGACAATTTTGGAGGATTAGGCGCTATATGTAGAATCTGGAGAGGGATGCGCAACGCCAGGCTATTAATGCCCAAGACACAATTCATGAAATAATATGTATACATGTGTGTGTGTCCTTCTCTTTCTTTTTTATTTACCTATTTATCCTCTCTCTCTCTCTCTCTCTCTCTCTCTCTCTCTCTCTCCCTGTTTCTATTTTTCTCTATCTATCTATCGCTACCTATGTATTTTATCATAATCGTTAATATGTTTATCTTGTTTTCTTATTTAGTTTTCTCTGATTCATCAAATAATCTTTATTACATGCTCCCTCGCATCTGAATGTGATTATTTTCCGGACGCTTGTTACATTTTATATGACTGTATCAAACTTATATATTTCTTTTGGTCTGTGTGTCTAATTGACTGTCTGTTCCTTCTACTTTCTTTCGGAAACTACAAGCGATTTAACTGATTTGGATGAACAATTATGAATTAATACGGATTTATAGGGATTAGACATCACGATATCATATTTTAGGCACGCTCAGAACGAAAGGAGGAAGTAAGTATTGTTGGACGGAGTTTCTCTTCAAAAATCTACAAAAAAAATCAAGTAATTACCCAATCAATACGAAATTTTCACCGATTATTATGTGAAGAACAGACTTTATAATGGTGTATTTGTTTTCATAATCGATATATACATATATATATATATATATATATATATATATATATATATATATATATATATATATATATATATTGCCTACAACTCTCTTTCTTTATTTGTGAGAACAAATATGCTCAAAATAATTAGCCGACACTGAGCAAAATATATTGTATTTTGGGGAGGGTAAGGATTGCAGAAATGGCAAACAAACAAAAAAACTGCGCACGTATGGCACTTAAAGTTGAAAATTCGAATTTTGAATGTGTTTCATTTTTATCTGTTTTGAAGTGAAGTGTGAAATTAGTTGAATATGTTCATAATAATCATTATTATCTTTCAGATTAGTAAAGAAAAAAATATATATTCATTATTTTGCTAAAAACACTCATTTTAAATCTTTGAAAAATAAATGAATATTTTTCTCTTAGTGAGACTAATATTGCTAGCATATCATTAAATACGAAATTTTTTGAAAAATCGATACCAAATAAGAAAAAAACGATAAATAACTGCGCATTTTACTATAAATACGATAATTTCTTTTGGCAATTTTTTGTTTATTCAACTATGGTGGCCCAACTGTGACATTAGATTCAGGAGTTGCTTCCAAAACATACGACGCCTAGCATTCCAAAAATGGTCACCCATCTGTTACTAGCCAGCCTCATCGTTGCGTAACCTCGGGGTTTTTGTAGGCTATATATGTTGTGTAGTCGGGAATACATATCGGAGACACATAATACAGAAGATGATACTGTTTACATCACGACATGACGACAGACGAAGACGACAGTTTACAAATATAGATTATTGTTTATTTATACTAGCTGGTTATGATGCTAGTCAGGGATTCAAGCCTTACATTGTTCTGTCTTCTCTTTCTCGCTCCCAATGGCGTGTCAGCTCCCAGTGTGGTCGACTTGATTCTCTGACTGTGACTCTGTGACTGTCTCTCTAATTTAGAACCCTGTCTCAATATATTGGAAATCTCCTTTCTTTATGACGTAAAAGCATGCTTCGCAACGTGAAACTTATTCACGTAGATTTTACCTATGTATGTCCACACACACTTTAGGCAAACAAAAAATTCCCAATTTGGATTGTTCAATGTCTTACATAGTTGTTAATCATTATTTCTAAACTGGTATTGTCCACTGTTTTAACTGGTAAATATCCAAAAGAGAATGTGCAATCGACTGCATTTCTTAATTAAATATGTCTGGCATAAATGATATATAGTTATTTGCAAGAAAAATGACAATCGTTCTGCATTCCTATGATTTCAATATGTATTCCTTTTTAACTTTTCTTATTGAGTTCGATTCTAACCTTTTTAAAATATCCTTTTCAACTTATCTAGTTTTCTCTTTTTACTTACTGAAGTCCCTTTTTACATAACATATATATATATATATATATATATATATATATATATATATATATATACGGTATCGTTTTATATTGAGGTTCTTAAATAAGGATTGATATATATTATAAGAAAATATATTTCTACAGAAATATATATATATATATATAAATTATAATATATATCAATCCTTATTTAAGAACCTCAATATATTCTCTCTCTCACTCTCTCTATATATATATGTATATATATGTATATATATGTATATATATGTATATATATGTGTATATATATATGTATATATATATATCGCTAATGAAAAAAATAAGCCTTTCACTTAATCGTCAAATGAAACATTAAAAATACATGGCTAAATATAGTTTATTTAGTCGCCTCCAGGCCTCCGTATTGAATTTTTAAAATATCATTAAAATGTGTGGTTGTTTTTTTTTTAATTCGCTACGCAAATCTATAGAGTGATAAAAAAAAAGTTACAATTATTTGAAATTTATGTACTAATATTATAATATTCTTCTATATTCTTATAGAAAATCATCGTAAATCTTATTTAGACGAAAAAAAAATTATTTGGTTCGAACACCTTTTAAAAAAATATTTTAATGTTTTAACGATCAAGACAAAAAATGGCGGTGATTGGTGTGGTTTTTGAAAATTTAAATTTTTAAATTCTAGTTCAAATAGTTGAAAAAGTTTTATATTAATCTGCTTTTTATTTGATAAAATTCAAGTTTTTATCTTTCTGGGAAAGAAGTTGTTCAAGAATAATGGATTTTAATAGATTTTAATTCGTTTTAAAAACTACCTGTTTATTTTTCAATTTTTTGGCCGTGCTTACCATATTCCTGTAGAATTTTTCGAAAAATAATGGGTCAATCTGGTTAAAACTTTGTGTGGGCCTTTGTTATCATAAGGTGCAGTGAAGAAATTGTTAATGGCCATTTACTCTAGAAGTTTTCTCGAAAACTACTAGGTAAATCTGTCTGAAATTTTGTATGGACCTTTGTTGTAAAAAGCATTATTGTATCCGTTTGGTACACAGTTAGGGATTAATAGGATTAGTATTTTTACAAAAAAGTACAAATTTAACTATATTCAACCATCAATAATGCGAGTATTCTAAGTTAACGGGCTACTAGACTTTTAAATCCGTTTTTAACAGGATAAAATGTCTAAGGTTTTTTTAAATTTTTACATAACATTTTCATTGCAAAATCGCCAGTTGAATGGTCGCAGCTCATTTTATTTACGCCCAATCATCTATAATATAAATTTTAACTGTCTGTTTTAATTACGTATGTATGTATGTATGTATGTATGTATGTATGTATGTATGTATGCATGTCTGCCTAAAAGTTTCGACAGAGGCGACGGATTTTCACGAGATCGGTATTGTTTTGAATCCGACCCTACTAAACATGAAGCTATTGAGATTAACATTATGAATTATGGAATATATATAAAGTGGAACCAATATTTATGAAGGCTTTCGAAAAGTGCATTATTATGATAACTGAACTTATGCATTCATGACCTAAAAGTGTCATCTCTCTGTTGCAGATATTGACGATGTGAGACTCTATACACGTACACCTGTCATGAACGTACATCAGAAGCAGAGATGCGTCATTGAATTCTTCAATGGAGAAAAGTTGAACTTATCACTATTCACCGGCACCTGTTGAATGTTAATGAAGTTAATACAGTTAATGTCAACACAGTTAGGAAATGGGTTCGTTGCTTTCAGAGTGGCGACATAGATGTGAGTGACAAAGCGCGCTCCTGACGTCCATGCACAGTCACTACCCCATCGATAGCAAACGTGCATTGTGTAACTCTTCAACTTTCTTTCAGTAAAAAAAAAAAAATAGGATGAATTACTTTTGGAACGATTCTCATAGTTTTGTTGTAAAATTTACTATTTAGGGTGATGCAACGGAAATCGTACGATATCCTAAAAAAAGCATTAAAATTTTAAACTAATGCTTATAATATGACGAAACACAGTTAAACTCTGTTTTTAGACATTTTTGCGTATAAATCTATCTACTAATATATTTGTTCCTTTATTGTATCTCACAGAAGTCTCTATTTTTTTCTATTTCTTCTTTTTCATTTGCAACCCGACAACTGATCACCCCTGTCACCCGAGGCAAAATAACATGACATTTCATCCCGGACTTCACATATCACCTCCACCGGCATCGGTCGAAATATTTTGACATTTGTAAATAACATCCAATTAATTTCGGTATTGAAGCATTCCATCCGTCGCTGTGAAATGAAATATTTATTCATTGCATGAACTTTAATTGTCATGATTTACAAAAGCAATAATTGCTTTCATGAAATACTGATCAAATAAATATCGATTTTTATCGCGTCACCACCTTTATAATATATTGTGTTTTACGAAACATCAACAGCTCTTCCTAGCAGCAAAAACATACGGCTATTTTTTAGTATTACCGAAATGTGTTGAATACCGCTGAGATTATTTAAGGCTGTTATGACGCTGATGATAATTGACCCCATTAGACAAAAACTAAGAGATCTGGCATGTCTCTGTTGCATCACGTTTGTATTCTATGCATGTTGCTATCTATAACAGTCTTACGCGTGGTTGTCCGTCGCTTGTAAACATTACTCGATTTCATGGATCAACTCGTTTACTGTTTCTTTAGACTAAGAACACAATTTTTGAACAGTGGTATCATCTGCGGTTAAGATGTACTCAAACTGCCATAATTCCTCTGTCCTGGAGTCTATGCGTTACAAAAAGTATAAACCGTCTACTTTTGTTTACTGACGAAAAAGACCGTGTGCTTTTATACTCTTCGTTTTTCTTATAAATGCTGAGATATTAAAATTAAATGACATTTGAACCGAAAATATATGCTTCTTCGATTATCTACCTTGAAGTTGGAGCCAAGTAAATAATAAAGAAAGCTAAAGAGAAAGAGTTTCTGTCTTTTTAGCTAAACTGTTCGTTTCGCCATTACACGATTTTTCTACCAGCTTGTTAATTAGTAATTCTTTTCTTTTTTTTCTTTTTATTTTTTCTCTCTCTTCCGCTTCATCAAATTTGATATCTGCACTTAGGGGCAACTGTAAATCCTATTTTCATTAGTGCTAAAATGACTAACTTATTTAACAGAGCGCGTGTTAATGCGTGTGAAAATATCAGCAGGAGCTGTAGGATAGCTGGCTTGCGAAAATATTCGCAGCAGTAGCTGTTAAAGCACATATGCAAATGAGGAAGTCTGCGCGGGATTGTATCACAAAAAAAAGACAGCGCGTGGTCGAGCAGAGAAGCAAAATGCGCGTCGGGAAAAAATGAGATTGTATAGTTGAAGGCGAGGAATGGCAGGAGAAAGAAAAACGCGAATCAGTTAAAATGGACTTGTGGTCCCGTGGTGACGGCGAAAGACTTTTAAGCTGGTGTTGATATGACGGGGTTTTGATAATCTCATAGCGGACGAAGTGAACAGTAAAATAACAAACAAAGAAAAAGCTGGTATTGCTTGGAAAGTAACGGTAATAAATGCCTTTTGCTAAAACAAAAAAAAAGCCGAGTTGGATTTTTTTTTTTTTTTTTGCTTGTTCCATTACGACGGTTCTAGACGGCGTTTGAACTGTCACGAACATGGTTCGAGCGTAACGGCCATGTTACACATGTAAGAAATGTCGATTTCTAAATATTTTATATTAGTTATATTTCTACAAAAAAATGTATTCAAATCCATTTCACTTTGTGTTCGGAAAGTATTGTCCGATTTTGAAACGGTTCATATAAACGTTGACATGTTCATTCGAATGATTTTAAAATAGTAAACGGCCTGCATTCAGAGTAGGCTGATCTGAATACAGCGTGTATTAGAAGAAGACAAGTGAGTTGAGGAATAAACAGGTGATTTTAACCGTGATTAATAGTGCAAACGGTTTCTTTGAATTACTTTGAATTATTTTGTAACTTTTTTTCTTGTTTTAGTGTCTAGACTGTTAATGGTTCTTCTTTGGCCAGTTAACAATTAAATTCTTCATGAATATTTCCATAGTTAACGAAATAATGGCAAAGCCTGTGCATGTAAAAGCATATAATTTTTTTATGAATATTTGGTTAGCAAAACCAAACGTACATGTTCTCTTTTCATCCGTTTTTTTTTTTTTTTTTTTTTTGCTGATTTGCTAATTTATTACATCATCACCTGGAGAGATGAGAGGTAACGGTGGTTCAGTGATTAATGACATTAACTACCGACCTGGATGTTCCACATTCGAATCCAGCTCGTTTCAAAAATATCACTTTCAGTTAGTGTGTTGACGATTTTCACGTGGGCTCTCCTGTAAGTACCTCATGTCTTTCTATAAATAATTCTGACTAGAAAAAATCGGGGAAACCAATTCTACCAGTAGAATCTTCGGATTCATACAGTATGGTGATGATGACCTGAAAGGATATTGACGACTTTTACATTCGAACGGTATCCCAATGCTGTTTCTCTTTAAAGCTGAGACTTGTAGAGTGTAAGATAATTTTATGTTTCTATTTGTATTAATGTCTACAATTATAAACATTTTCTTTGTGTTAGTCGCAGTTATGAATGTCGTTCGTTCAAAAGTTGGAATAGATGTGTTTGTCGTAAGATACGCACGTGAATTACGTGAAATAATTGCGTAGAGAAGTGTTTCAGTTGTCAAAAAGCTGCGTAGATTTGAACTTAAGGGGTATCAAATTTCTGAACCAAGGCTCTGGTGAAAATTCACGATGGGTCGGCACCTAGGTCCGTCATTTTCCGGTCATCTAAGCTTCTGCGCGTGGCAAGCAAACATGTGCTAAATGCAGAACTCTTTTAACGAATAATTACGACAAACGAGGACTTCATACGGATCTGACACTCCTGAGGATCCATCTTTGTCAGCTTTATGCAAAAGTCTGACCTGCTTAGCAACAACAGCAGCAGCAGTAGCAGCAGCAGTAGCAGCAGCAGCATGATATTGATTTTTCAAATATTCTTATCGCAATGTTTATTGTTTTGCATCTCATATCAGTAAATATCATATTTTTTATTGTCAGAATATTTTGTCCAAAGAGGTTACTGAGTATTGTAATAATTGATATAATGTTATTTGTTGTTTGTGAAATAGCGCGTGGATGATTTAACGAGTTGAAAAAGATTAAAGGCACCGGTTAGAATTTGATATTGATGTCGCTATTCAGATCGGCAGATTTGAAATAACACAAAACAAATTGTCGTAGATGAAAACGTCTGAACTGGATAGCGTCAATAATCTTCGCTCGGATCGTTTCAATCTCTACAGCAACTGCACCCAAAGGATTTCAGTTTTTCACAAATTAAACGTAAACATCGACTTTCATAGCAATGCTGTTACTCATCAGCAGGTCAATAAACGACCAGTTTTGTCTGGCGTTGATGCATAAATTAAATTGATTACATAATGTATTCATTGAATAATAAACTCAGATGTCGAGCAAATAAGGCGAATAAAATACACGTGTAAGAATACAAAGAGATAATGTTTCAAATTCCAGTTTGAAGATTTGTGAACTGAAGAAAAAGATGTAACTCGATAAATATATAATTATATCTAGACGTGTGATCCCTAGATGTAAAACAGTCTGATTGATTAAGTAATATATATATGCGTGCGTGTGTGTTTATATTAATGTTGGGACAGTGAATCGGGAATTGGAAAAATAGAAACTTTCGGGTATCGGAATCGGAAAAATTTGTGCCTATATTTCGATGCCAAAACCATTCTTTAATTATCATTCTTTTTATTTGATTTTGTTTCAAACAAAATCTTCTGGTCGTAATAATAAAATAATAAATATTTATTTTTTACGTTTTACAATAATCGGGAAGAAAATAATCACTTTATATTTTAATACCTAAGGATATATAACGAATCGGAATCGGTAACTATATCGAAATCAGGGATTTAGTACAGAAAGGGTTATAGTTTCGATTCTACTAGAAATACGAGTTAGCTGTAATTTGTTTCGAAACTGCCAAGAAAATTAGTATTGCATAACTTGATTTATTATTTATTTATCTATAGTTCTTTTACAAATTTTGAAATGACTATTAGAAGGTTTAAATATTGAAGTTATATTGCTCTGAAATTCCAATTCAAATAAGAATACATCTGAACTATATAGAATAAAATAATTGATTTTATAGTATCATATATGTGAGTGTACGTGCGAACATGTGATGTTAACATATGATGGTAAAATGTGGACAAATAAATAATAGTGCATTTTTAAAAAAGCAAACGTGATAAATAAATTGTAGGGAAATGTGCGACTTACCTAATTAGCACGTGTGCATAATTCAACGTGGGATGAAATAAATGAAGAAGAAAGAAACAAAAATGGCTGCCTTATCTCTTTATATGTATGTAATGCGACCACCCGATATGCAAATGAGATGCTCCTGGTTGGAGATAAAAGAGGGTTGATTTTTTAGAGGGTTGTTCATTTTGAAATTGGATTTCGAAGAAATAAGTTGAATTAGCAGAAGTACGTTGGGAGTTGAGAGAAGGTGCGTTACGTATACAGAAGTTTGGAAGTTGGAAGTTTGGACAAAAGTGTTAACCTTACCCAGGAAATTATTGGTGTGACGGGCGGAAGAAATAATACTCACGTTATTGAATTATATAAATAGATGCATTTTTTCCATACCTACATAAATGATTATTTAAAGTAATGAAGTAAACAGTTTCTAATGAAGTATGTGTGCGGATTTAGGAAAATTTTACTAAATAACATGGAGTTTTTTCTTCGTAAACACATGTTAAAAATAATTTTCCCGAATACTTTATGTAATATTTTCGTCAAAAATATGAATTGCTTGTTTTTTTTTTAAATTGTTTTATATTTTGCGTGAATAATTCAATTTAATTCATTATATATATATATATATATATATATATATATATATATATATATATATATATATATATACATATTGATTTGATTCATTATATATATATATATATATATATATATATATATATTACATTTTCACCCCAAACAAGGCACATTGCCACTTTGGTGTAGGGGGCTACTATCAGGGGCAACAACTACTGGGGTACTATGTTGGGATTTGGGCAGCAAGATATCGGTTCACGTTAAACCTGAACTTCTGCACGTTAGTACAGTTGGGTAAGCAGGGACCTGGAATGGAATTCCAGAGTCTAGCGGTTCTGGGGAAGAAACTACTGGAGTAGAAAGATCTTTTACATCTAGGGATCTCTACTGTGTGGGGTGGGATTTAGCTGCCTGTCGGGTTTGTCGAGGGTGTCTACGTCGTGGGGGCACAACTGTCTGCAGTTTGCCAGAGCATTCACCATTAAAATACTTGTAGAACACGCAGAGGGGTGCAACATTTCGTCGATGGGACAGAGGCTGAAGCTTAGATGCCAGTTCAGGGCCTATCAGATTGCCGACTCTCTTTTGAACCTTGTCTAAGAGGAAGAGACTAGTAGCAGATGCATCAGCCCAAATGTGACAGCAATACTCCATACATAGGCGAATGGTGGCCTTATAGAGGTACAGGATACTTTCGGGTGTTAGTAGTTTTCTAACACGGTAGAGAGAGCCTACCTACTTTGCAGCGGCCCTGGCAATGCCTTCAATGTAATTGTTCCAACTCATGTTTTCTGTGAACGTTAGGCCAAGCAGTTTGAAAGATGTACTCTCAGATAAAGAGGCACTGGCCATTGCTATTGGTGGCAGAGACGGTTTCTTGTAATTATTGAAGGAAACCACTTTAGTCTTGGCAGCATTGAAGGTGACCATCCATTTTTGTCCCCATTCCACTACAGATTGGAAGTCATCCTCTAGTCTTTCTGCCATTTCTTTAGATATGTGTTCATTTGTTTTCCTGACATGCCTGTTATAGTGTGGTGTCATCAGCATATATACCCATCTCAGAGGAAATTTTGTCGGGGAGGTAATTAATAAATATTAGGAACAATAGAGGTCCAAGGATAGACCCCTGGGGCACTCCCGCATTTATATCATATTGTTTAGATGTACGAACGTCGAGGACAACCTGGATTTTTCTCTTATCTAAGAAGGATTTAATTATGTTAAAGATTCTTCCAGTGATACCGTATGATCTAATTTTCCTGATGATACCCTCATGCCATACCCTGTCAAAAGCCTTAGATATATCTAGAGCTACAGCTCTGCTCTCCTCCGCTTTGTCCAGTGAATGGTATATACGTTTACAGTGAAGATGTCTGCTGTGGAACGGCCTTTTCTAAATCCATATTGTTTGTCAGTCAGACGTTTAGCATCTGTAAGGTGATGGACTAGAGCATGGTTAATTAAAGTCTCAAATATTTTGGCAAAAAGTGGAGGAGGCTAATGGGGCGATAATTTTATGGGTCAGTTCTTTCGCCAGAATTCTTGAATACTGGTACAACAGAAGCAGTTTTCCAACAGCCTGGAAAGCAAGCTCTATTTAGGCATTTGTTGTAGAGTTTGGAGAGAACTGGAGCTACTTCGACTGAGCACTTTTTTAATAGCACAGCGAGGATGAGATCGGGTCCACATGCTTTTGAAGTGTCAAGGTTTTTTGTGATAGCGTGTACCTGAGCAGGGTTGATTTTTATATCGTTTAGCGTGGCATCTGCCCGCAAAGGAAAGTCAGGTAGGGGTGATTAGAAGGGTCCAGTGTGGAGTTTGAGGCAAACCGACTGGCAAGCATGTTAGCCTTCTCGGTTGGTGAGCAAACAACCTCGTGATTGTTGGTTAGTGGAGAATGGTTGATTGCCCATTATTTACTACACTGTTGTAGATTTTCCGGAAGTCACGAGTTCCTAATTTTTGTGCTTCGATTCGTTTTTTAGTGGTTTCAGTAAAGTGTCTCTTAGCTGTCGCTATTTCTTTCATAACGTTAATTCTAGCTTCTATATACTTCTGTCTGTTTGAACTGGGCTTACGCGGATTAAATCTGCGATATGCATGCTACCTTTGAGCAATTGTAACGCCTCCCTCGAGGAGGTGGCTAGGACTCTTATTTCACTGGATCTCGGCACGTGTCGTCTAAGCTCCTCGGAGGTTGTTACATAATCTGGTATGCTGAAAGCGAATATCGAAGCGGCAGACAGGAAGAAAGACAACGATTGTAGTCTCTCTACAAAAGCTTAATTCTCATAAAATTATGTACAAATGTTTTACAATTCTCATTTAGATTTTGTAAGTTCTTTTCAAAGTCTCAACTCTCTTCACAGACCGACGGATGGATGAGGTGGTGAGGGGTCACGTCTCTTCTCTACTCTGATCTGAAACTCTCTCTGGCTCAACTGTTCTCGCTCTTCTTATTAATTTCCGCACGACAGTCGTATATATAGCAAGGTAAGTGGATGGGGTTGGAAATTCTCTCCAGCCAATAGGATTTCGCCAAAGAATCTCTAATCGTAATTGTTGTTTATCCAGGTTACACAGCGTAACATTTAGTCAATATGCCACTACTTTCTCTTAGTGATCGTCAGGAGCTCATTAATTCCCACCTTTCTGGTTTAGCCAATCAAGAAATAGGCCGCAGATTGAAATATGATTAGAAAACAGTACGAAAGACTGTGCAAAAGTTCCAAAACACCGACATTGTTCGTGATGCCCCTAAATCTGGTCGTACTAAACTTACTTCTAACAGGGAAAACAATGCTATCCATATCCGCAGCTAAGAAACAGATTTGACACGGCTCCCCAAATCCAACAACAGTGCAATCTTGTTGAAAAGTGCTCTCTTTCCACAGATTAAAGGAATTTAATTTACGAGGATATATTGCAAGATGCAAGCCAATGATTTCTGTAAAGAACAGAAAGCGCCATCTGAATTTTGTCGGATGCAATGAAAATCTTCATATTGGTTAAAAGTGCTTTTAGCGACGAAAGTAAGTTCAATAGGCTAGGCAGTGATGGTAGGCAGTACGTTCGTCGAAGGAAAGATGAAGAATTTAATCTTAGGTGCTCAGTTTCAACGCTGCGAGGTGGTGGAGGTTCATTTTTGGTGTGGGGCATTATTAGTACCAATGGTCCAGGGCCTATAGTTTGCTTGCAAGACGAATTAATTCGACCAAGTACATTAATTTGTTGACTGAGCATTTTCTACCCTACTTTGGTCGGAATTTAGATGATAATCTCATCTTCATGCAGGATAATGCTCCCATTCTCACAGCTGGCAATGTCAAGAAGTTCTGGAAGAGCATGATATTCTGTGTTTGGATTCGCTGCACAATCTCCAGACCTCGATCCTATCGAAAACGTATGGCATTACATCAAGCAACAGCTATGCAATGATAAAATTTCAAATTTTGAAGAACGTTGGACAAAAATTAAAGAAAAGTGGGATGCCCTTTTTCCCGGAGTATTGCTGCAATCTAATTCAAGGAATTTCCAAAAGATTGCAGGCTGTCAAATTGCAGAAAGGCTATGCTGCTGAATACTAACTAGTTCATTTGTGTTCCTGTTGTATTTGTGTTGCATTAATTTCCTAAAGTTACATTCAAATAAGAATTTTCCATTGTGCGGACTTTCTTTTTGCCTCCTCAATTGAAGTTACTTTTTAACTTGGCGTGAACTCTAGAATATTTCAATTAAAAGTCTAATATGAACAGGTAAAATTATAGAAGAATAAAAGGCGAATCAGATGAGGTATAATTTGTTTAAACAGTTACATAAAATTTAGCTTAAATTTGCAGTTTTTGAAAAAGTTACAAGTGCGGACTTTCTTTTTGCCACATATATATATATATATATATGTGTGTGTGTGTGTGTGTGTGTGTGTGTGTATATATTCAGATATGTTTTGGACTCTCGGTTAGTTGATTGGCTACAGAAGTGCCTATTATTATATATTTTATAATATTCTCCATCATTAATCCAACAATCACTTCATCGCATTAACACTCCTCCCCGTGTGAAATTTCTTGATGGTCTAGTAATAATAAAAGAAAGCTGCTATATTAGAAACATGGCTATAAACTATAAATATTTGTGCTGTTTTACGTGCGAAAAGGGGGAAGAATATAAGTAACAATTCTGCTTAAACTTATTTTAAATACGTTTTTACAAAGAAGCCACGACTTATCAAGGCCTAGAGACCACTCGACGATAAGTGTTAACGAGTGTACAGTAGTCAATGGGACAATATAGTAATCGTTAGTAGTGTAAGTTTAGAAAATTGGATTACTTAAGGGGAACGGCTCATCAAGAACTTGTTTACGTTGGACTTGAAGACGACCATATTGTATTCAGTTGGAAAGTAGGTAAGCGGACGAGAGTTCCACAGGTGTGTAGTTCTAAGAAAAAGCTTTGTTTATGGAATCTACGTTTAGGTTTAGAGACACAGGTAAAGAGTGGGGGCAATTATTGATAAGGTTTTCAGCTAAACGGGTGTTTCTCGTGAATGTTTGACGAGGCGGGGATCATAGGTTGGAATTCAAACGAGCACTTGTCATAGATAAAAGAAAATTAAACGCCACAAACATATAATCATCATCATATCATATGAATAAGAAGATTTGATCGTTTTCATTGGTTTACTCGATACCAGTTAAAATTATTTCTAGAATGACATCAGATACTTGCAGGAAACACCATGTAGGGGTTGTCGACATCCTAGGTAAAAGTGATTTTTGTAGAACGAACCAGATTCGAACTTGGAACACCCAGGTCGCTAAATCGCGTTCTTTACTTTAAGACCATAGCGTACAATTTACTTCCACCTGTACTGTATTGTACTTATCAAAAAGACGTTACTTGTATCTATTGAATATACAACCCTTCTGACATCTAAATTATCCAGAGCTTGTACAACAATTTTTAGTTAATTCGTAATATCAACCGTTCTGTAACGCGTTATCCTATTCCTAAGCCAACATAAAAATAAAAGGAAGAAAATTTTATTTTACTTTTATTTTTTATTTATTTTCTCAATTATAAATTTAAAGGAAAAAACATTAAGCCATATTAACTCCTTCCAACAGATCTGTTTGCAAATATAGCTACTTCCACTGCATGAACTCTTACTCACCCCCTCCTCCAGTAGCAAACAATGAAATAGCAATGTCCCGTAATCACTTTGAGGAGTATTATCTCTCAGTAGATATATAAACTTTATAAACTAACCCAGTAATAACACTAACTACCCTCGCGGGGTCGCAGAAATACCTGGATTAGGACCTAGGCGCGGGGCACACCCTCTCGGTGCTGATGGACCCGTAGATCTTCCCAGGTCATCCATCTAGGAGAAGGAAAACTCTGAAGCTAAACCTAAGGGGAAGAAGGCCTCTCCAGTCTTGGATGAGAACCTTCCTAGAGCTGGTGACTCAAACAAATTACCGATCTGCAAACCTAAACTGCTTAAGGAGTAGATAGACACTGTCTATCGCCCGGCTTCCATACTCCTTCTTTGTCTATTAGCCAGGCGTAGAGGTCGAACCACTGCCAGTCGACAGAAACACTCAGTGGTCGATCTTGTTTCCTGACTAGGGCAATGAACGCCATTTTCCCCCATTCCCGACACATACAAACCCTTAAACTGGGCACTTGGGAGTGCTTGAATACCGTAAGCCAGTGGACGCAGATTGGGTTGACCATCATCTGATGGGTTGAGAGTGCCGGATATACAGTTCCTGGCTGCTGTTCCCGACTGATAGTACAGGTGCCCTAATTCTTTTGTAGCGCTTAGGCTATCCTGAGGCAACAACTCTAGTAGATGGAGGGACAGCTGATGATATGCCTGTGTTGCATGCCTAGTATTCTGCATAACTACTTGCTCAGCACCCCTTACCTAAACCGAAACTCTTAAAAATAAAAATGACAGTACATTAAAAAAATTCCGATAAAACCAGGCCAAAACTCAAACAAAAACAGCCTGCCTTCTCCCTTGAGGATCGCATTTACGAACATCCGTGGGCTTAGAACTAATTTAAATGATGTTGAAGGATTTCTCCTAACAAATACTCCGGATATCTTAGCACTAAGTGAGACTAATCTACACTCCTCCATCCCCTCTAACTACTTTAACATGCATGGATACCTCCCACTCTGCCGTAAGGACTCTGACAGACATATGCATGGGCTTGGAGTCTACATTCGAAACACCCTCCCCTAAACTAGAGAAACTAAACTAGAATCGGACGATCAAGCCTTTATGTGCTTTAGACTTAACATGCAACATAACATTAGCTACTTTTATTTTCTCTACCGTTCTCCTTCGACCCAGGACTGTGCCCTAATAAACAAAATCTCTGACAGCATAGATACAGCACTTTCCCTCGAGACTGGCGCACAGGTTTATGTATTTGGTGACTTCAATGTCCACCACAGCAACTGGCTTGGATTTTCTACTAACACAGACGCAGCTGGTACCACAACACGTAACTTCTCTGTATCTCATTCGCTATAACAGACGGTTACGTTTCCAACCCGTTTCCAAGACAAGCAAGAACAACATGCATCACTTCTAGACCTGTTTCTGACCACAGTTCCCGATGACTGTGTAACGAATGCCGACAGCCTCTTGGGAACGACGATCATGTAGTGGTAATGGTTGAAATCGCCCTAAACTCTAGAGCCAAAACTGAAGAGCCACTGCTCAAAACAACAAGATGTTATAAAAAGGCTTACTGGGAAGCCATCAGGGACCTCATCAGGGACGCTCCATGGCAAAATATCTTTTCATTTCCTGTTGAACATTGCGTTAATGAGACTACTGAATGGTTCAAAGCGGCAATTGAAGCACATTTTCCCACACGCAAATTCTATAGACCACCCCGCTCTCCCCAATGGTTCACTTCAACATGTGCAGCTTCCATAGTGCAAAGGCAGCATATATACCACAGATTTAACCGATATAAGTACAGTTCAAACAGACAGAAGTACATAGAAGCCAGAAATACCTGTAAGAAAGAAATAGCGACAGCTAAGAGGGAATTTACTGAAACCACCCAAAAACGCATCGAAGCACAGAAATTAGGAACCCGAGACTTCTGGAAAATGTACAACAGTGTAGTAAATAATGGGCAATCAACAATTCCTCCACTATCCAACAATCATGAGGTTGTTTGCTCAGCAACTGAGAAGGCTAACTTGCTTGCCAGTCGGTTTACCTCCAACTCCACACTGGACTCTGCTAATCACCCCCTACCTGACAGACGCCACACTATATGATCTGAAAATCACCCCTGCTCAGGTGCATGCTATCATAAGAAAGCTTGACACTGCAAAAGCATGTGGACCTGATCTCATCCCGGTTCTGCTATTAAAAAAATGTGCCGCCGAAGTAGCTCCAGTTCTCTCCAAACTCTACAACAAATTCCTCAATGAATCTTGTTTTCCTGCCTGCTGGAAAACTACTTCTGTAGTGCCAGTTTTAAAGAATTCTAGCGAAAGAACTGACCCAGTAAATTATCGCCCCATTAGCCTCCTCCCATTTTTCGCCAAAATATTTGAGACCATAATTAACCAAGCTCTAGTTCATCACCTGACAGATGCTAAACTTCTGACTGACCAACAATATGGATTTAGGCAAGCCCATTCCACAGCATACGTCCTAACTGTAATCTCAGAACGTATATACCAGTCACTGGACAAAGCAGAGGAGGGTAAAGCGGTATCTCTAGATATATCTAAGGCGTTTGACAGGGTATGGTATAAGGGTCTTCTCAAGAAAATCAGATCATACGGCATCACTGGAAGGATACACAACATAATTAGATCCTTATTAGATAAGAGAAAAATCCAGGTTGTCCTTGACGGTCGTACATCTAAACAATATGATATAAATGCGGGAGTGCCTCAGGGGTCTATCCTTGGACCTCTGCTGTTCTTAATATTCATAAATGACCTCCCTGACAAATTATCTGTGAGATGGCTATGTATGCTGATGACACCACACTCTATAACAGACATGACAGGAAAACAAATGAACACATATCTAAAGAAATGGCAGAAACACTACAGGATGATATCCGATCCGTAGTGGAATGGGAACAAAAATGGATGGTCACCTTCAGTGCTGCCAAGATTAAACTGGTTTCCTTCAATAATTACAAGAAACCTTCCCTACCGCCAGTAGCAATGGCCAATGACTCTTTATCTGAAAGTACATCTTTTAAACTACTCGGCCTAACGTTCACAGGAAACATGAGTTGAAGCAATTACATTGAGAACATTGCCAGGACCGCTGCAAAGAAGGTGGGTTCTCTCTACCTGGCTAGAAAGCTATTAACGCCTGAAAGTATCCTATACCTCTATAAGGCCACCATTCGCCTATGTATGGAGTATTGCTGTCATATTTGGGCTGGTGCATCTGCCACTAGTCTCTCGCTCCTAGACAAGGTTCAAAAGAGAGTCGGCAATCTGATAGGTCCTGAACTGTCAGCTAAACTTCAGCCTCTGTCCCATCGACGAAATGTTGCATCCCTCTGCCTGTTCTACAAGTACTTTAACGGAGAATGTTCTAACGAACTGCAAGCACGTGTGCCCCCACGACGTAAATACCCCCGACAAACCCGACAAGCAGCATAATTACACCCCTTTCACAGTAGAGATCCCTAGATGCAAGAGAGCCTTCTATTCCAATAGTTTCTTCCCCAGAACAGCTAGACTTTTGAATTCCCTTCCGGCTTCCTGCTTCCCCGACTGCGCTGATATACAGAAGTTCAAGTGCAATATGAACCGACATCTTGCTGCCCAACTTCCTACACAGTACACCTGATGCTTATGCCCCCGATAGTAGCCCCCTACAACAAAGTGGAAATGTGCCTTTTGGGGGGTGAAAATATAATAAAAAAAAATATTTAAAAAATACCATCGTCACCTTGCAACATATAATAATTGAAGAAGATTAATCTGAAATGGTTTGCATCCCAGGCTGTCAAATGGCTATTATATTTGTATTTACTTTGAAAACCGCTGGATATTTTTCCAGTCAACGGTGACTCACTTCAGACAGAACCTGAGCGGGGTTAACATAAACATGTCTATATATTTCGAAAAGTTGTTGATAGTCTTTACCAGATTGAACAAGTACCTGAGAGTCTCGATAAACGTTTTATTATATTTTTAGTAAAATGTTCTATTTTGATTGAAGTTTACATCAATTTTACTCTCAGCAAAATTAATACCTCTACCATGTTGTGATTTTCGGTCAAGAGAAACAGTCCTTGGTTGTACTGATTGAGGGATACGTTTGGAAGAAAAAAGCAGGACAGGTAATTAAAAATATTAACAACACAAACAACAATTTTTAAGATGAATATAAGAAAATATATATTTGCTTGAGATTTGCCTTACAGGAACTCACGGTCGTTAAAGGTTAAATAACTAAGGTTTTTTGTAGTGTTAACTGAATTGCCTCCCTCTTACAAAAAAATGAAAATCTGTTCTGAAACGGTAGTTTGGCCATTTTTAAATTCTTCAATCAAAACTGAGCTTCTACTCAACCTCAAACTGAATAATCTTTGTATCAAAACACGGTCACTTCTTGTCTGGCTAAATTTTATTTGTCTCATCAAGTAATCGTTTTGATTGGTTATCTGTTAGCTGAGCCCGCCCCTCAACCTGGACTATCTCCGTGTCAGTCTTTCCTTCTCTTAATGTCAACAACCGCAACATGGCCCATGCTTTCTCGACACGTCTCTTATCTTAGATTACATTTGTACGAATTCAATTCGATCTAACAGATTTAATATCATGAGAGTACAGCATTTAGGCTGACATCTGACATTTTCGACAGTTGCAAATCCCGTCAATTCTAACTTAAGACAATGTCTCTCTAGGGCCCAGAATACTAATAATATCTAGTTCCGTGTGGTCATAAATATAATTCGTCGGTTTTTTTTTGGGGGGGGGGATCTAAAAGTATATGCTAGTATATTACAAGTATCGTTCAAAAATAAGGTATCCTATTATTTAACTCAAAATCTAAGACGTTGAAAAGCTACGAAGAATGCACGTTTTCCTCTTTTGATACCTCCGTCATTCAAATCTCTGTCGCCACTCTGAAATCAACGAACACATCTTATACATGTGTTGATATCAATTGATTCAGTTTCATAAACGTTCAACAGGCACCAGTTCATTTTTTCTGCATAGAGAAATTCAGTTATGCATCTCTGCTTCTGACACACGTCCATGATTTTCCTAGTCTCATACCGTCAATATCTGCAACAGAGATATGAAATTTCTGGTCGTGGATGCATAAGTTCAGTCATCATAACAGTGCAATTTACAGTCTCCTTTCATCCATTCGACCAGTATAAAAATACATGAGACATTACTTTTTAAATGTCTCTCGTAATTAGCCGAAATTCTTCGCATTGTTCAGTCACTTTGATATAAACGCCCCTTTTTTTGTTAAATACTTGTTGTTTGTCACTACAAATGCTAGCACCAAAACTCTTCGACAAATGCCTTAACGAATCTTACTTTCCTGACTGCGTAAAAATTGCTTCTGTGGTCAATAAGAATTCTGGCAAAAGAACTGATCCACTAAACTCTAGTCCCATTAGCCGTCTCCTTCTCTTCTGCAAGATCTTTGAGCCCTTAATTAATCAAGCACTAGTTCACCATCTCATAGATGCTAAACTTCTTTCCGACCAACTCATAGATATAGGCAAGCCCGTTCTACTGCAGATATCCTAACTAATCTCTGAACGTATATACCACGTATTCAATAGGACGAGAGGCTAGAGCATTAGCCCTAGATATCTAATAAATATCTAAGGTATTTGACAGGATATAGTACGATGGCCTTCTGATAAAAATGAAATTATATTACATTACTGAATGAATATTAAATATAATAAAAACTTTCTTAAATAACAGAAAAATCCAGGTTGTTCTTGATGGTCACACGTCAAAACAACATGATAGTGTGCCTGAAGGGTCGAAACTTGGACCCTTATCATTCCTTATATTCATACAAATTTGTCTCCAAGATATGTATAATTGTTGGTGACACTACACTCTATAACAGATACGAGGGGAGAACAAATAAACACATACCGAAGACAATAGCTGAAAACTTTCTAGTCTGTAGTGGAATGGGGACATAAATGGATAGTAACATTTAATCCTGTCGAGATTAAGCTTCTTTATTTCAATAATTACAAGAAACCATCTCAATCATGGATAATGATACGTGAAAGCTCGTCGCTCCAACTCCTCTGCTTAATGTTCATAGGAAACATGAATTGGAACAAAATATCAAGGGCATTGCTAAGGTTGCTGTGAAAAAGGTGGCCTTTCTACCGTACTAAAATTACTTACTTCTGAAAGTATCCTGTACCTCTACAAGGCCACTAATCGGCCATATATAGAATATTGCTGCCACATTTGAGTTGGTGCATCTTCTATTAGGCAGCGTTCAAAAAGGAGTCACTTACCTAATAGGTTCCGCACTGTTAATTAAACTTCAACTCTGAACCATCGAAAAAATGTTGCAATCCAAATACTCATTTTACAAGTATTTTAATGGAAAGTGCTCATACAATCTCTAAACTTTTGTACCCACTCGATGTAAATACACCCGACTAATCTGACAGACAGCAAAATCCCACCTTTACACTGTAGATGCGGGAAAGACTTCTACACAAATTGTGTCTTCTCTCGAACTGCTAGACATTTGAATTTTCTCTCGATTCCCTGTTTCCCTGATTATATAGACATACAGAAGTTCAAGTGTAATATAAACAGAAATTTTGCTGCTCAACTCCCCCACATAGTATATCTGCAAATTTTGTGCCATATATTAGGCCTCTGCATCCACACGTTACTGTGCCTTATTTGGGGTGAAGAAATAGTAAAAAAGTTTATATATATATATATATATATATATATATATATATATATATATAACTACTTAATTTACTAACATAAAATTAATATACGAAAGTATAGATTTATGCGTAAACTTTAAGTATTTACTTCAAAAGTGCTCAATATGTAGGCAGAGCTAGACGACCTATGTAGATTATGCCTTCATGAAAAATTTGCTATCCTGTACTTTAAAGAACCACAGCATCTATTAAACTGTAGAAGAGAAATAGCAAACAACTGTGTTCACAAGATAAAATTTACTCTAGGATAGCGATACAAAATAGTTTTAAAACAAAAAAAAAAACAATAGAAAATAAACAAATAAATAAATTAAATAAACATAAATATAAATAAACGATCACACATATATGTATATATATGTATATATATGTACATATATGTGTGTACACATATATATATTTATATATAAACTAACATTAATAAAAAAACACTAATCTAGATTTAAAACAGATCAAGAAGCTAAATAGCTCCAGGCTTAATAGAGCACACACAAAGGAACAGGTCAACCAGAGGTCAAATAGGCCTTTGTCCGATAAATACATTCTCATTGGCTGATAGGAAGGGCGCGGTGGATACAAGAAAGCTGATTGGCTAACTAAAATTCCAATAGAAGATGCGCATATAAAAATGACAGACAACCACAGAATTCGCGCATAAGCCTGTAGAATCCTAGAGTGGATCAAACGCGGAATATTCAGTGTAGCTTAATTGCCATATACATTTTATAACTTACTATATATATATATATATATATATATATATATATATATATATATATATATATATATATATATAATTTACTTTATATATATATATATATATATATATATATATATATATATATGGGTGTGAGAGGAAAGATCAATTTATCGCATGCACTAAAACGTCCATTTTACTATTTTTAAAAAGGAATCGCAACGCCCTTTACATCTACTTTTACATCCTTTGACCTTTCGTGTTTTTTTTTTGCTTGTTTTTTTTTAAGAAAATTGTTAGTCTGTTTTTCACAATGAAATTCACGTCTTTTCTCTTTCCCATTTAAGATGTTCACCTTATCTGTGTTTGGAATTTCTTGCGACATTCCATAAAAAGATTCCAGATGGCACATTCTAGATTCATCTCGGTGCTAGTCACTTCAACACAGCCACGAAAAATACTAGTCAATGTACTTTACTTTACAAGATTTGCCTTCCTTTTCCCGTTTAGTTCTACACTTTATTATTCAAAGTTAATCTTAAAATCTAATAGTTTTAAGATCTTCCCCAATTTAATACGGGGAAATTCTTTAACTGACAAATAGTATTGCTTGATCCACCTAATCGCATTATTTTCTACTAGTCGGAAGAAAACTTTCTTGGTTTCGAATATATCATGGACATAATAGGAAAAGAGCAACTGTGGCACCACTCTTATAATCGCATACATGTAACAATTCTATCCATCCTCTCGACAAGCATCGCCTAGATTTCACCGACGACGATTGGACACGATAAAATAACTGTTAGAAGAGTATGGCTTTTCAATAGACGTTGCCCTGGTCCCGTCCAGCCAGAACTTGGCAAACTCCATGACACGTGTTCCACAAAGGTCGCTCGATAGGATGAAATCCGCGACTGAGCCTGTGCTTCTGACCTGTGCTGCAAAGAGTAACACAATGACTAGTAGTCAGATCATGGAACTGCATAAGAGTAGTGGACATCCAGGCATCCGACGTACAACATATTTTGTTGGGCGGGTTTGCCCAACAATTACTAACGCTAATGTGAGGTCAGCTATCGGAGAATGTGAGGAATGTCGAATGATTAATCGGTCCCCAGTTAATTGGACACCAGGGAAATTGCCGGTACAAGCTAATTGGTTAGGCTGGGGATGGATACAACACACTTTAACAGCAGACATTTCCTGACGCTCACCGATTGCGATCCAGCATGCTTGACCATTTGGCGGATGTTGTCGCAGCAGGACTCCAGACATCATTTAGCATCTTGAGTCGATATTTTTTAGCGTGGCCCACCACAAGAACTGTTTACTGACAACGACATTGCATTTACCAGTAAGAAATTCAAGGAGCTTTCCACTTGTTGGGGATTACGCCTGCGGTTTCGGTGTGCATACGTGCCAGCAGGCAGTGACATTGCAGAACGATGTCACTGCAGTATTAAGCGGATTGCAGCCAGAAAGAGATGCACTGTTCAGGAAGCAGTGTATTAGTACAATGTCACGCCTAGGGACGATACATCATCATTGACTGCACCTGCCAACGGGATCTATAGATATAAAGTTAGGGTGAAGAACATCGACCCAGTGTCAACGTTACTAGCCTCCGCACAAAACCAATAACATCTGGGTGGCCCTGTATGGGTAAAACCGCCAGATTATCGAGGCAAATCCAAGTTCCAAGAAGGAACAGTAACAGAAGTGATCATCCCGCAAGCCATTGGTGTTGATGATGTCCCGCGCCATGTGAAGGATATACGATCTCGGACATACACCATCTCCTTTGGTCATGCAAATGATGAAATTTCAGATGACAGACATGTATTACACTGCCTGGCCGACAACCAACCCAAAAAGGAAAACCCTCGAAACACCGACCAGATGGCATTCCACCTAGCAGAGAAGAAGAGACTTCAGATGATGATGAGTGTATGACACTGCCTGGCCCACAAACAACACAGAATGGAGAGACCCCAGAACCACACTTGCGGCGGAGTACATGCCGAAGATTACCAGCGCGACCTTGCACATGCTGTGATCAGGGATCAGGGAGGAGTGTAGACAATGTATGACGAGCCAAACGCGATTACCTCTAATGCACAAATGACACTGCACCTGCGTGATGGTACAGGAAATCCGGTTGGTACTCATTTGCATGACTTTGTACCCCCGCGGATGTAAAAGATGTCGGATTTTCTTTGTGGCGGCAGTATTTTTCTTTCATATGCTTCGGTCGGTGAAAGAGATTTCGTATTGTTCGTTTCAGAAAGAGAGTGAAGGAGGGAAATACTCAGTATCGTGAATCGAGGTCAGGAAGAAAGAGACAGTAAGAAGAAAGAACTGAAAATAGAACATTCTGTTTCACAAATGAACAATAGAGGTTATCATGATAAAAACAAATTATTTTTAGGACGGAGTGAGGTAGGTGAACGACGCAAATTGATCTGCAGCCGAACTACCTTACCTCTCCCTGTATATTACACGCGTCGGTTGTAAGTAAAGGCGATTGTTTTTACAGATGAAAGAATTTTGTCATTTATTTGATAAACATATTTCGGACGCGCATTTGTATTAAAAGTATATATAGAAGGAAACATGGGCGATCGATAAAGTAACTATACACTCGTACGCATTGAAAAACGCATTGAAAAACGCAGAGCTGACTTTTATACATACATTTCAAGACACGCGGGTTGTATAACACTATGATATAGTTGAGTTTCCGATTTTTCAAATCGAAAAGAAAACTTCAAATTGCAACTAAGTAAATAATAGTGGTTTTTACAATAACGTTTCATTTGAAAATTGATAAGCTGTTACGTATCTACTATACTCTTAATATGTTATTAGAACAAGTAGCTTTACCTCTTTATGTAGTAATATGAGTAAAGATGGAGTTTAAAAAATATATAAGAACGCATGGTAAAAAAGAGTCTCATTTGGAATGCTCTCAAATATATTTAGAAATATCATAGAGACGATGTATCAACACAGAGCGAGAGGGAAGAATATAAACATATAGTCAGATGAGTGAGAGATTGGTTTTCTAATTAATTAGAATTGAAACTATTTGTTTCAAATCTAATCTACATTTTAGTATGTTTTGTGTGAATAAAAAAACGGGAAACCGATATTTACTGATTCCGCTTTAATACAAATATACGCACACATACACACACGCACACATACACACATTTATACATTATATATATATATACATTTATACATTATATATATATATGTATATATATATACATTTATACATTATACATATATGTATATATATATATATATATATATATATATATATATATATATATGAGTCGGAAAGAGAGAAAGTAATCTCGTAAACTAACGAAAAATATGTATGTAAAGTTAAGTATGTGGATCAGCTATACTCAGTTATTGAAGTTTATTCTGAAAATCTATACACAATATATTACATCACATTTCTATTATACGTAAAATATTTATATATATAAGGCTTATAGAGCTGCCGCAGATAGCGTAGTGGTTAGGAGCCTATACTGTCGTACAGACGGTTGGTTTCAATCCTGGCTTGAGGTAGTCTAGCCGCACATGCGCTGTGAAACAGCGAAACAGTATTGTATGTCGATGACTATATATGTATTTATATATATATATAATTATTTTTTACTATAATAATTAAATACCTACAGACACTAGTGTTTCGTCCGTTCGGGAATCTTCAGTGCAGGGTGTCACGATTAACACCAGTCGACAGATTCGAACTCGGCAACACGAGACATCTCTGACTCGATTAGCAAAGACCGTATCCATTCGGCTACCATTAACCCCGTAAAATAACGTTGAATTTAAATATTTTAATTTTAAATGTTCTTTACGTCAATCAGACAGTGATCTAATCGTTATACGATGATCTATGCATATATATGCACATATATATATGATCTATGCATACACACACGCACACACACACACACACACATATATATATATATATATATATATATATATATATATATATATACATTACCTTTGAGAAAGTCATCATGCAAGCTGCAATTTTATGCCCGGTTGGTTTTTATCATTTTTTTACATTTCCTACGTTTTTTCACTCGTTGCTTTTAAAGGACATCTACCTCTTTGCAATATATGAATATAATAAATTGCGGCTTCATTTAATGCCGTAACCAGCAAATACTTGTATTGCTACAAATATAATTTGCTGATTTCTTTCTGTCCTCTGATGAGAAGAATAGCAATAATAGTATTATTTGAAACTTTGCAGGATAAGGACTTTGTAAATTTTTCATGGAGTATTCAGTCGAGCAATAAATTTGATTATAAATTTCAACTCACAGTTTTAATTTCTTTTCTCTCATAAGCTCTACTCTCTATTGTGTGTGCATTAAGCTTTTTACGGAATATGTATTCTCGGCAACATGTTAAAAGCGTGAACATATTATTTATTGTGTAGTAAATTTTACTATTTAGCGGAAGCATCCGAATCGTACCATACAGCCCAGAGAAATAAAAATATAAAACTTCAAAACTAACGCTATATTGATTTCTTATACCCGTCGTGAGACGAGTATTCTAGTAATTTTTACATGCATGCAAAATTGTCACTATTCGACATTTTGTGGTAGAATTTTTTTTCTGCAGATTTAGGCATCCAATTAGTGATTCCAGATTGACCTTTGAATTGAATTCACATCGATGAGCGTGTGGAATGCGGCCAGATGCTACCAAGCTGACAGGTATCTAGGTACAAACCTAAAAGAAATTGTAATCCTACTTCAACAAATCGCGCTCGACTAGAGTGATTTAATTGGAAAGAAATGTTATAAACGTCATTACTGGAGAAGCTTACATTTTGTCCGCAACCTGCAATATGAGTATTTCATCACGCCGTATACACGTGGCTTTGGGGTATGGGAATTCATTTTATGGTTTGGCAAATGTAACGAAATATGCGTTGAAAATTATGCATAGGTTATCACACTCGTAGACCGTCGCAGTTGATTGGAATCTGGCACGCACGTCCGCATAAACCTAGCGAAATATACGTGTTTGCCGATTTAAAATACGAGTTAAGTTTATACATATTTGACATGCATTTTTCTGCAACGTGTGAACCATCAAATTCGATTTTTTTCTGCCAACGAAATTAACCATTTAAAATCAATTTTAGTTTTACTTGTTCTTTTTCAAGGGAGTCACCACTTATCAATGCTGGAAGGCCATTCAAGGATAAGGATTAATAAATGTAGGTGTAGTAATCGTTAATGGTGTAGATTAGGTAGAATTTGGATTATTTAAGAGGACGGCTCAATAAGAACTTGTTTACATTGGACTTGAAGGCTACCATATTGTAATCGGCCGAGAAGCATGCATTGGCACAGTGTTCCACAGGCGGAAGGTTCTCGGAAAAATGCTTTGTTCGAGGTCTCTGTGTTTTGATTTAGGCACAGATAGAGAGTGGGGAAACTGTTGATAGTGTTTTTGTGAAAGTTTGGCAAGAGGAGACTATAGGTTGGATCTCAGACAAGCACTTGCTATGAAAATAACGATAGAGCAGAAACAGACTAGCAACGTCTCTTCTGTGCGAACGAGATTGCAGAGAAGAGAAAAGGGCATCATATACTAGGTTTCGGAGCCGGTTTAGAACTCTATTAATGCAAGATAGGAAATGTTTTTTAGAAATGTTTAGGCAGTAAATCGATGAAGAACACTACACAAACGAGTTGGAATGAAAAACAACGGTGAATAAATCAAACAATTGTAAAGAACACATGTCATTATAATATTTATAAATAAAACGACTGAGACTAGCAACATCACGTCTTTGAAAGAGAGGTTTCAGAGAAAAGGAAAGGTAATCAAATTTCAGATACGTGTCTGCACTTCATCATGAACCCTAAAATTGATTTTTAATTCGGTTCCATTTTTAACTTGTTTTTCAAAAAATATATAAACTATGAAAAAATGATAATCATTTGGTGAAAGATCTGGCGAATACAGTGGGTGAGGCATAATATGGTAATTTTTTTCCAATAATAAGAGTCGTTGTTTTCACACAAGATCACACATCCTTAAGAAATAAAACCTTATTCCAGTTAACCAATGCTGGTTGTTGTTCTAATTGTTCTTCTTGGGCACGTTCCATTTGAACTCAACGTGTGTACGAAGGTATTCTTAAGAACATATAATAAAGTATGTTACAAATGTGACGGTGTCATTACATCTTCACTCAAACCAAACACGTTGTATGCAAAGACAGTTGCAAAGAAACAAAGGAAAGAAATTCGACTCAGCTTTTTTTCAGCTTTTTTATTAACTGAGTTTTCCAAACCACGCTTGCATCTTGTTTTCCTTTTAAGTTCGTCTTGTCTGCCATGTAGTTCCCAGTCGCCGCCACGTGTTTATACATCTCCTTCCGCTTTTTTTCTTTCCCTTCCTCCACTGCAACGTCATCTGCACACGCGCCCATGGCTCTGCTACTTTAAGAGCAAAAGGTAATTTGGTAAAAATGTTTTTGAAATTTGTAATGGAGGATAATCTAGTAATAGACAATGGTGTTTCGATTTGAAATTTCACGATTTTACAAACTAGTTATATACACGTCCTAATTCGATGAAAATAAGAGGATATTGTACGAAATGTTTCTGTAGCTTCTCGTCCAGGTCTACACGATGTTTACAGCAACATTCGGTAGTTTTCCCTTGGTTCCGCGCCATTGTTCAGATGATTGTTAATTTAGGTTTCTGGTCCTGTGTAGGTACACTCTCCTAAGCTTTGCTTTCTCCCTTTGAAAACTGGTTAATTTATTGCTATTAATCCGAGGAATGCTTATGAGAATGCTTAGGCATTTTTCTTTTTAAATCGTACATTCTAACCCTTGTGTCGCATCATTCCGCCGTTGGAGAGAGATAAAGAAGTTATCGTTCTCTGCCAACTCATAAAGTACGCATGTGTCCAACTTTTATCGGCGTCAGAATTGATGTAAATTAATCTGAGGTTTTGGTTTACAGAAAATCGCGAAGCAATATTTTTCTCATGAAATTTGAATCCAACTTGATAGTCTTCATGTAAAATTATAATCACAAACTTCATTGAAAGAATGCTAAAAACAATTAATTCACATAGCGAGATTAACTGATCAAATAAAATATTTTAAAGCGGGTATAGGTCCTACAGAATTTAAGACTTTTGACGTATTTGGATTATTTGGGAAAATGTTCTCATCCTGAGCGTTATTTTCAAAATGTTTCGACCGATATAACCTCCAACCTTTAAGTGTATCTTGGAAATCACTCAGTTGCACTTGGAAATCTGCACATAATTTCGAATATAACCTTTTTATTTAGTCCACAAGATTAGCCTGGTTTCACTCCGTCAACCATGACTGACTAGAAGTCTTAAATAATTCACAATTTTATTCTTGGTATGAACTGAACCTTACATCCCAATAAGAATTTTACTGAGACCTAACGTTTACATTGTACTTTATGCGGACAATTCCAGTAGATAATGTCACATTCATTGAAATCGAATTTACATTCGATTTCAAAGAATGTAGCATTATCTCCTGGAATAATCAATAAAAAATAGTCTATAAATCAATAAAAAATAGTTATCAATAAAATGTAGTCTGAATTAAAATTTCCTTATAAATGTAAAGATTTTTTTTAATTGAAATTAACTAAAATTTAAGAATATATTATCTGTAAAGTTGTCTAAATAAATTTAAGCAATGTTATTTATTTCATCTAGGCTTAAAAAAATTGGTAACAAATTACAAGTTATTTATTGCATCTTTATAACCATTATGATTTCTATATATTCTGTGTGATCAATTGTCGTATTTATGTCCGATTCTAGGCTTCAAGTAGCTAACATCATTATATATGTATTTACTATTATACGATTGTTGAGAATACGCACCGTAGAATGACCGTATTTTCATGTGATTCGGCCATTGCTTTATATATATATATGTGCGTTTTCGTTTTACCCATATCTCCAGAATAGATTGTGATGTAATCAAATATATAGACCCTTTAGGGTGGGTGAATTTTTTTCTTGGTTTAGAAAGTTGTTAACAAGTGTTATTAAAAAATAATATGAAGTTTGGATGTAAAGTTCTAACATTTACATACATGTATATAATATAACTATGTATATTTCTTACAGTATGCATTGCCATCAGTATTATTATTGTTATTATTATTATTATTATTATTATTATTATTATTATCACCAACAACAAAAATAATATTAATATCTTTCCCGTTGTTAATGCTATGGGTTTTAATATTGATGATGATAAAACAGACTGAAAACAAAAATCAATAAAAACCAGTCTTTCTAAACATGAATTAAAATTTCCTTATTAACGTGATTTAAATCGTATCAACTGCCAACGTAAATATATTTTCCGAAGACAAGATGCCTAATGTAGGCCTGTTTCTAAGTAATGACGTCATTAAAACAAGATGAAAGATAAAAACAAACGAGATGTAATTTATTTCTTAAAACCAAATAAAATAATAGGACAAGTTATATATTTTGTAAAAATTAACTTGAAAACGAAATTAAAAATTGGTAGCTAAACGGAGTTTGAAACATTAAAGGTTTTGTAGCACCAGTTCTCGGTTTACATTTGCTCAGCAAGGATTAGAAGCACATTCTGAGATCATGTTTAATGGTACAAAACGGTGTTTCACAGACATCTTGAATATATCTTGAAGATGATCTTGAATATATCAGGTATGCAGAAACTGGCAAAATGCACCACGTCAGATGATTAACACTAGCAAATAAAATACTAAGACTTTCTATGTCTCAGCAGCAGCCACCTGAATATCTTCTCTTGAAGGTAGAATACATTGTTAAAGTATATACACCAAAATTGTTTTATATCAAAATTGGGATCGCTTAAACTTGAATCAATCATCCAAAGAATTCGCACTACTGTTTTTTATGCACTATAACAACTTTTAGAGTACATAAAGAAGCTAAGAATAAGTGTTTGTATTTTTACTCCCCGGTCTAATACCCATCTCTGACACAATTTCATCAGATAGGTTGTTCATGAAAATTAGAAACAATAGATGGCCAATCCATCGCCGTCTAAGAGATGCCGTATTAATTTCATTTTGTTTGGATGTACAGTCATGTTTATTTTAGTCTGCAAAGTAATTGTCCAGTAATATCATACTAATATGTTTTCATGAGAAAGCATTAATGCCAAACGTTACTAGCTTAGGTACCGTCCTTGCTTCACTTGCCTTGTCTAGCGTATGGTATATGCGTTCAAAGATGATAGGATATCCGTAGTAAAAAAAAACTTGACTAAATCTATATTGATGGTTAGGATTAATAAGATGACAGACTATCGCTAGATTGATAAATTATTTAAAGAAGTTAGCGAAGAGCGGGAGGGATGCAGATGCGATAATAATATAAGAGGACATTTAATTTAACCAGAATTCTTGAACAATGGTATCAAATGAGCAACTTTCCAGCAATTAAGGAGGGAGAAGATTTGAAAAGGCATTTGTAGTAGAGTTTGAAGAGGACAAGATTCAGCTCAGCAACGCATTTATTACTATAAATGAATAATAATGTTTTGGTGATGTCAAGATTTTTCATGACATCACGTATCTGGGAATAAAATGTGGTTCTAATTCACATGAGAAATTTATGAGAAAGTAGTTTGCGTATATCAAGGTGGAGTTCAAGGTTAACTACTAGGCAAGTGCTTTAGCCTTATTAGTTGCCATGTAAACAACCTCGTTATGTTTGAATAACTGTCCATTATCCACCACACTATTAAAGATTTTCCAAACATCGCGAGTTCTTAATTTCTCTAACACAGTGCGTTTTCTGGTCGTCTCGATATACTTTCTCTTAACTGCTGCTATTGCAATCTTATAATGATTTCTAATGCTACAAATTGTCCATTCTGTAATTATATCAATTAAATTTGCAGAATGCTTGCTACAATGACACCTATACGATTCGAAGTGTACCATGTAGAATTTTCATGATAAGACATGTGATTTAATTACTGCTTTGTCCCACTCGGTTTCGTTATTAGTGTACCATTCGAAGGCAGAGAACATACTTTATTCCATGAACGCTGATGTGATCTTTGATAGAGTCCCAATCTGCCATTTTGAATAACAGCTATTCAGTTTTAAGTCTAGATTTTAAGTTGATATCAACCATTAGTACAAAATAATTACCATTCCGAGTATACTGTTCACATCTTTCACACAACTCCGAGCGGTATGGTCAGGAATAGATCGAAAAGTAATTTTTGAAAAGTATATGTAAAATTTGTTTTGACTGTGATAGTTCTACAGGAGTTAAGATACTATATCTACATGTTAGATAAATTCCCCACAAAAAAATAATAGATTTGTTTTAAATTATTTGAATGTTTCAGAACATATTCTTAATGTGTGTGTTCATGCCATCAGAAGTCATTGCTTTTTAATGGGAAATTTAATGCGCAGTATCCACCTTAGTTTTGAGCAAAAACAGAAATTATGAAATTTAATACACCTGTATCACAATTACATTCTAAATAGGTAAACAATAGGTTCTAACAACAGTTCAAAAATAGTACATCTATCTATATAGACAAAACAGTACATGAATGTGTGTGTGAATATTTAACTGGTAAACCTCTAAAATATCTATATAAATAAAACAATAAAAATGCCTCTACTCTGAATTATTAAAGTGTGTGTCTATTTTGCTATAAAACGGCTTTAATCAATAACTTACTTAACCGTATTAACTTAATGTCCTCTTCTGCAAGCATTTGACACATGCATTCAACAATTATTTAACAAAGGTTAATAAATAATAGATATCCAAACCGTGTTATGGATGAACAAATAAGAGAATTTTAGAAACTTAACCAAAATAATACAGAATCCAAACCAACACTTACTACACATATAAACTATTCTATCAAAACAAATAAATTATAATTATAGGATAGGTGAAAAAGTATTAGAAAATACGCAATCCATAGACCATAACAAAATAAATAAATTAATCATTTAGTATAATAAATGTAAAACAACGAACCTGATTATAACTAATGACTCCACTCTCCACTGAATTGCTTGATAGGACTTTAGGAATTTAAATGCCCTTGTGTCGCCGCCAAAAAAAGGTGAAACCATAGGCATAGGTTTGGCAATCACCGATTTGTCGAGGATATTGATCATGCATCACTCCGAAAACTGTGTTATATTTAATAACTTGATTAATCATCGTTCCTGTCCTCTATCCCAATTTAAGACGATTTAGTTGACAAAACATTAATACCTTAACAGACCAATAATAAATGAAAACTTGAAATACTAGAAACATTACTAAACAACTAAGAAAAACTGTACCGATAGCAGTAACATCCTAATATATTTGTAAAATTATAAAAATAATTAACCAATGAAAAATATATATACGTTATATAAAAAAGATTATATACATTGTTCAAAGCTTAAACTTATAAAAATAATTAACCAATGAAAAATATAATATATATATATACGTTATATAAAAAAGATTATATACATTGTTCAAAGCTTAAACTTATAAAAATAATTAACCAATGAAAAATATAATATATATGCGTTATATAAAAAAGATTATATAAATTGTTCAAAACTTAAACTTATAAAAATAATTAACCAATGAAAAATATAATATATATATATACGTTATATAAAAAAGATTATATAAATTGTTCAAAACTTAAACTTATAAAAATAATTAACCAATGAAAAATATTATATATATATATATATATATATATATATATATATATATATATATAAACTCTGTTCCGTCTGCCTGCTTCCCACCGGACAACAACTTGAATGTGTTCAAGTCCAACGTTAACAAATTCCTAATGAACCGCCCCCTTAAGTAAACACTTCATCAAATCTCCACACTAACGTAATGTACTTGCAATAACCCTTATCCCTGAGTGGCTTCCGGGCCTTGATAAGCGGTGATCACTGTGTAAAAAAAAAGATAATATAAATTGTTCAAAACTTAAACTTATCAAAATAATTAACCAATGAAAAATAATATATATATATACGCTATATAATAAAGATTATATAAATTGTTCAAAAATTAAAGTTATAAAAATAATTAACCAATGAAAAATATAATATATATATACGTTATATAAAAAAGATTATATAAATTGTTCAAAACTGAAACTTATAAAAAGTAATTAACCAATGAAAAATATTATATATATATATATATGTATATATATATATATATATATATATATATATATATATATATATACGTTATATAAAAAAGATTATATAAATTGTTCAAAATCAGTTAGATTAATATATCCCTGAGAATTAATCCAGAAGGATTGAAAACTCCTCGGACTTATGACAAATATGGCGATTACTTCAGCCAGTTCCTTCCAAAAGTGAAGACCGTTATTCAGACCTATGACAAATATGGCGATGACATCAGCCAGTTCCTACCAAAAGTGGAGACCGTTATTCAGACTTACGGCAAATATGGCGATTACAACAGCCAGTTCTTGCCAAAAGTGAAAACCGTTATACGGAATTTAGAAAAGAACCAGAAGAAAACTTACTAGATTAAAAACGTCTATTTTATTTAATGTAATAAATAAAACAGTATATGTATATGTGTGTGCCTGTCTGTGTGTAAATATTTAACCGATAAACCCTTAAACTATTAGTCACGTAACATTGAAATTAACAGGAAACAATAATCATACACCAAAAATGGTTTATAACGATTAAAATGTTTGTTTGGATGGATGAATAATGCGTACAGACATATATCGGCAAGATGAAATGCAACTTGTTCATTTCATCTGTATTTCTTTTTTGCGTATACGTAAATTTAACTCATCTCTTCATGTCGTTTTATATTGATTCTTTCATGACTATCTTTTGATAGCTACAACAGTTGGATTTGATTATAGCTGAGGCAGCTAAGATATGTTTTACTTTAGAAATCACTAGTATATATTAGGTACAATATAATATGCAATAAAGAATTGGCTCTATAATAATGATTACGAAATCTTCATGATTTAAAATATATTTAAGTGTATTATACAACGTTAGTCTATAAAATAAGTATAAAATAAAATATTTTTGTTTTCCTGTAAAAGCGATATGTGCTAACGGTTACAAATGGATCTTTTCAACATATAACATTTTCGTACAGTATTCTTATTTTCACTTCTCATAGAAGTTCAGTTATCGATTTTAACCACCGCTTATCTTATTTGAGGGCTAATATATAATGTGTATTTTAGAACTTCAGTGATAAATATCATATTGTAATAAATTTGCTTTTCTCGCTATCAAACAAAAATAATTGGATTGCATATTACACAAAGAAAAAGCAACAGAAAAACGAATTCGAGTTTTATTGAAGACATTTTAAATTTTACATATTTTTATGTTTAATTTTAACAGACTTTTGTTATATATTCGCTACGGTCGGTTATTAAATGTGTTTTTAAGTTTATATTATTTATAAAAAAAAATCAACCTTGGTCATTTTCTCGGTATATACACTTGGCAGCGAAATAAAAACACATAGCTAGTTATAAATTTTTTTTTCTAAAATAATATTTTCGGTTTCAGAATGAACCTTATGACAATTAGTAACGATGTGCGTGGTGAAAATGTTTTTTGTAGTGAGAAGAATGTGTCGCTTCCTCGCCCGTCGTCTCAGCGTCTCTACTTTTGTTATGTGCTGGTCTATTTTATTGACACAGAGACGTCAAACATTCCACCATGCATTCTCTTGAAATGTCAGTCAGTCTTGCTGACCTAATTGACGGGGATTTGACGGTCCCCAATTTGATTTTTTTTTTACGTTATTCCCGGAGCATTCGCATCCATGCTTCTAGCCGACTTTATTTTGACATCATTCCCGGGCACCTAGATTATCCAACACTTTTAGATAGGTCGACTTATTTTGAAATTCAGAAACCAAGTTTAGTATTAAATACATTCCCTGTTTTCTCTAAAGCAAAAAAAAAATTAAATGACGAATGTTTGAATGAATTATTAAAAAAAAAATTTTTTTATTGATTTTGTTTAATGGATAGATATTGGATAATTGTGAAAAATTGCAAACCCGATCTTTTTTATTCATAAAAAATAATCAATTAGAGCAACACCTCAACACTTTCGGTGTTATTCATTTTTTTATCAAATAAACGCATTAAAACAATGTCAAGGATGTTTGACGTTATTCTCGCATTGCCTACGCATAGTTCAAAATTTTCAAAATGTAACCGCTAGAAACTGTAACCCTTTTCTGATGAAGCTGGCTAGGACCTCTGTTTATCTGGAAATCTCGGCTCGTATCGTCTAGTTCTTCTCTGAGGGTTGTTACATTGAATCCTATATGCTGAAAGCGAATATCGAAGAAAAACAAACTCGTGTAATTCTAGTCTACATAGTTAATTTCACAAACTTATGTACAAATGTTTTTACAAATATCATTCAGTTCTTAGTAAGTTTTTAAAAGTCTCAGACGGGTGGGGATGAGGAGGTAGAGGAGTCCCGTCTCCAGGGAACGGTGGTTTCTATACGATCTGTTTTCTCCGAAATCAAAAAGCAATCTAACTAATTTTCGAGCATATCGACCCGATGTGGGTGTGGGGGAAGTCTCCCCAGCCAATCAAATCACGCTAAACCCCAACAGCGGGTGTGCAGAGTCAACGGCAATTCAACTCAACATCAGAATCCCATAACCTTGAGGTCATCACCCATCATTCTGCCAGTACAATATGTTCTTCGAACATCCTCACATTTCCTGTTGTTGAGTTTTTCCAAAGAACAAAATATCTCAGGTTTTTCCAACCAAAAAGCAAATATATCTATTTTGACACTGAATCAAAATATATATATATTTATCCACCTTAAATTCCCGAGGCACCTTCCGTTACCCGGGATCGGTCAAAAGCTATCTTAGCATAGCTATTCGACCCTCCTCGGCCTCTGGGGAGATCTAAATCTCCCCAATAAGGGATTACATTACAAAACAACGTGTGGCTCTTTGCAAACAGACTTCTTTCTCCAAATTTACAACATAGCAAGGAAGAAGATAAGGAAAAAAAGAAACAAAACAACACACTGAAGATGAAGTATATGTCTGAAATATATTTGTGATAAATTTCAAACAAGTAAAATATTAGTTTATTTTCCTAATATTACGTTGTATTTGGTTTTCAAGCGCACTTGATGCCTTTTTTATTTTATTCAAATTAAAACAACGTTTCTATATGAACTCTCATTCTTGACGTTATTCTCGCGTTGCCTACGCACAGTTCAAACATTTCAAAATAGTATCACTAGAAAAAACGCGCGGCTCTTTACAAACAGACTTCTTTCTCCAACTTTACAACATGACAAGGAAGAAGAAAAGGAAAAGAAAGAAACAAAACAACACACTGAAGATGGAGTCTATCCCTGAAAATATATTTGTGATAAATTTCAAACAGGTAAAATATGTGTTTATTTTCCTTATATTACGTTGTATTTGGCTTTCAAACGCACTTGATGCGTATTTAATTTTATTGCATTAAAACAATATAACGCCATTAATATCATTTAGATATCATTATTTATTTTTTACTGTTTTAATTTGCATATTATCCGTGAAGATTTTAATGGTCTCAAATTTCGAACATTAGTCTTACTCAGTGTGGAATTCATAATCCAATCATTCAGATTCTTAATTCGTCTTGAAACCGTCGAAATCAATGTCTAATCGAATTCAATTGTAAAATAGATTAAATACATTAGGCTAACACAAACGTAATCTGGTTCCACTAAACTACGCAATTATGCTCGTCCAACTAATATCCGATGGATTAATGTTAAAATATAATTATATAGTTACTTATGGTGGACTATTTTTATTACAATTATTATATAATTATATAGTTACTTATGGTGGACTATTTTTATTACAATTATTATATAATTATATAGTTACTTATGGAGGACTATTTTTATTAGAATTATTATATAATTATATAGTTACTTATGGTGGACTATGGAGCTATTTTTATTACAGCCCTGATCATCTATTCCTGGCATATATAAAATCGTATTTTGGTCTTCCATCAGACGTATATAATGACTTTCTTAGGATGTGCGTTGAGTCCCGGAAATTAAATTATCTTATTATAACGCCAAATTAAACAAGGATTTAAACACAATGGAAGTCGATGTGTTACTCTCCTTAAAGATAATCGACAAAAAGAGATTTGAAACATTTACAATCGCACATTTTATATTATGTGTCAGCCTTATCAAAGCACACAGTTTATTCGAGTATAAAGGTTAATGAGTGACCTGTTAAGACAACATGGTGAGAATTTGTAACGATGATTTAAGTAGGATAAAATTTTGACTGCCTTAGCCCTAAAATGAAGTACTTTTGACACATTTTGGCAGGAGCTGCTCGGCGCGCCCTATTCAGCCTTGACAGAGTTCAAAACCGACTCCGAAACCTACTAGGTGACGCCTTTTTCTCTTTTCGTCACCTAGTAGGTGATCCCCTTTTCTCGTCCCCTAACGTCTTTCCCATAAAAGAGACGTTGCGAGCCTGTTTCTACTCTATTGTTATTTTCATGGCAAGTCCTCGACTGAACTCAAATCTATGGTTCCCCTGTGCAAAATTTTGACAAAAATCAACTATCTACAACCACGATAAATGATGTGCCTAACTCTCTATATGTGCCTAAATATAATGCAGATTCTATGGACAAAGCTTCTTTCCCAGAACTTCCCGCCTGTGGAACACTGTTCCGCTGGCCTACTTCCTGGTTGAATACAATATGGTAGCTTCAAAACCAATGTAACATGTTTTTGTTGGGGCATCCCCATAAATAATCAAATTCTACCCAATTTACACCCTTAACAAATACTACACTACCACCTTACATTCACTAACCGTTGGCCTCGAGTGACCTTCGGTCCTTGGTAAGTTGGGACTCCCAAGTAAGAAAAAAAGAACAAGAAATTCTCAACATTGAACTTGAAACGACCACGTTGCCGCTTATTTTAATTTAGCTGGGAAGTAAATCACAAATCGGTACGTCATGAAAATAAATCTCTTTAAAATAAAACTTTGCTCGAGAAATATGCAAAAGAAAAATTGGAACCATGAAAATAACGATAGCGTTGTCTTTTTCTTTATTCTGTTTTATAAAAGTCAAAATAAATCACCATTCTCTCCTCTTTATAGGTCATTTTTATCTTCATAAATGTTTTAAATAATGTTTTATTTATGACTGATAAGAGGTTCTTATCTTTGTCTTTGAATTCAAAGTCAAAGCGTCGCCATTCTTCTTAAAACCATTCCAGAAGGAATTGGTTTCCATCCGGAATTTTCACATTCCGAAACATTATAAAAACCTGGAAATTTCACCAGTTAAAACAGGAATGTGTATGATACTAGCTAATGTACCCATCTATGTCGATTTTCTAACATTACATGTAATCCTCTACGCGTATCAGAATCAGATATGTAATAGCATTAAATACTTTTGACACATCTGGTGAACTTCCTCTTGCGGCATTCTTTTTTGTCTAGACAGCGTACAAAATTGGCTTCGTAATTTGGTTACGAATAGGCTTTTGTAACTGTCTCTAGAAACAATTTCTTACAAAATAGACGTTGATAGTTTTTCTCTATGATATTCTTATTTTCATGATAAGTGTTCTATTGAGCCACGATCTTGTTTTCTTGTAAAATATTCACAACAATAACTAGTCTATTTTAAACCACTACAAAGAATTTTCATGTATTCCCTTGTGTACCTAAAATCAAAAAACCTTCGATATAAAAAGGTTCGTCTAGAAATTCATATCTATTGAACACAATACAGACCGACTGTTTTCGTGCTGCTACAACATGGCCGTCTCTAATAGCAGCAAGTGTTGTGGAGTGTACATATCGGGAACAAGACATATCGCAGACGAGATTTCATATTATTCTTATTTATGTGAAATGATGACGTAGTGGACAGTTCTTTTTAACTCGGAGAAGGGGATTCATTATTGATGATGGGAACAAACAGTTAACACTTTGGAAGTTCATTTACAAGACGAATCACTAAAACACATTACCTTTCGGTTGAAATGATGATGGAGACAAAGGTTTATAAATTACATGATGATATTTATTATTCAAGCTGGATGAGATGATCAGTGATTCGATTGCATTGCGGAATTACATTGTCTTGTCTCCCTTTCTGGTTCGCTTCCAAAAGGGTTTGGCTAACTCACTTTTCCGACTCTAACTGTCAACTTAACTCCCCTAGGACTTTTCTCTCTAACTCCTAACTTCTGAATATATTGTAATCTATCTTTCTTTGTGACATCAGAAACGTGCTTAACCACATAAATGTCTTTTCACATGGATTTACATACACATGTTGACGGATGCATTGGATGAAAGACACAACAAGTCAACTTAGCTGATACAATGGTATAAAATGTGATAATATTTTTCTGCTTCTTTCTTTTTAATATGTATTCATGTTTCTCTCTCACTCTCTCACTCTCTCTCTCTCTGTGTTTCTTTGTCTGTCCCCATATCTCTCTTCCTCTCTCCCTTAATCTTTCTTTTTCTCTATCTCTATCTTGTTTCCAGAAATGTCTTAAAGATGCAGACAAACCTAACTGCACCTCCTGGCAAATGATTTTACTACAGTTTTAATTAAAATCCTTTTCAACCATCCTTTAGTCTCTTCATAGTAGTATTAATCACCCAATCGACAATCTCATTACACTCGACTGGATTTTGAAGATAGTAAGGGATTATGCATTTGTATGATATGTTCAGATAAGATCTTTTGGTCGTTTTAATTAATTGTTCGACTAATTCCAAAATATCTCTCTTTAGAAGATTAATTAAAAAAATAATTTGTCTTCTTCTGTTTTTATCGTCGATGTATGAAATTAAAAAGTCTACTCGCACCTCGCATCAAAGTTACAGAATCCTAGAATTATTCGTTCTTTTTGTTTGCGTTGTGGTTTGAATGTTTACAGAAGTACGAGAAATCTTGGAAACAGCGAAATGAAATATATATTAACAGAAAATACAGAAACTTATATTCGTTGAATGGGACTCCGCTCAACTGGAAGGACAAAGTAAGGTTACAATCCATTCCCACTGAGTCTCAGTTTCAGATTGCTTGATAAGAAAGCAACAAGACGGCCGTTCCCAGTATGATTAACTTAGCTTAGAGGGAACTATAAATATTAATTTATAATAAATACTTTTTACATCTACGTACATATGTGTTTCATCTCTACTATGTCTAATCAGTGTTGATATATAGATATATATATATATATATATATATATGTGTGTGTGTGTGTGTATATATAACTACTTCATTTACTCACATAAAATTAATATACGAAAGTATAGATTTATGCGTAAACTTTAAGTATTTACTTCAAAAGTGCTCAATACGTAGGTAGAGCTAATTAGTAATCTATAAAATATATATGGCGATTAAGCTTCACTGAATATTCGGCGTTTCATCCACTCTAGGATTCCTCAGCCTGAGGAATCCTAGAGTGGATGAAACGCCGAATATTCAGTGTAGCTTAATCGCCATATATATTTTATACATTACTATATATATATATATATATATATATATATATATATATATATATATATATATATATATATATATTAGTGGCCTAGCAAGGTAACATGCGAGACAACTAAGCAAAAGTAAGAAAAAGAGTGCTACTTCTCTCATGGTGAAATCACCCAAGTCTATAAATGATATATTGAGACTTATTGAGAGTATGAACCTCAGTTTGCAAGAGACGTTTTCAGTTTGTTGGGCTTGTGCACGTGCCACAGATGAACGTGTTTCATCATTTGTACTGTGGATGCACCCATCATCTTACGATCAATCAGGTAAGTTAACTTTTCCAGAGAGGATACAACGAGATACATTCATCTCCAAGGAAGATCTTTTGGGTGCCACGATAGATAAGGAATAATGGAAAGGTATAGTGACTTCTATCTCGGCTGAGGCCGCAGGATGATGATCATCCTCATCTAGAGCCTATTTTGGGTGTATTTTTTTTACCTTTTCAAAATAAGTAAGCAATCCTTAGATTTTTATAAATAAAGGTTTTTGCACAAAATATCTGATATTTCACCAAAACCTCTTGCTTTGGTTGAAGGAAGAGTAAAACTTGGTTTCAAATGATCAGCAAGGAAAGAATTGATTCCAAATATTTCTCATATTATTTTATCGACCCTCTTTGGTTTTCATACATGAAGTAAATTTCACAGTGTATGAGAATTATTTGATACGGGAGATATTCATAATCTTACCCTATTTCTAAAAGAGAGGAGATATAACATATGAGCAATATTTGGAATCAAGTCTCCCCTTGCTGTTATTCACATTATTTGATCCTATAGCAGCAAGTTACAGTCTCCCCTTCATCAAGGCCAGATATTTTGGATATATATATATATATATATATATATATATATATATATATATATATATATATATATATATATATACACGTCGTAGAGCCAAAATTAATTTTATCTTTCGGACGCTTGTATTCACCCGACCCTAGAGACACTATATTACTGAAAAAGTAAACAATTTTTTATTATTCATTTGACGAACATAGTAAGTCTACCGCGAGTGTTTGTCCTATCCAAGGAATAGAACTTTCAATATTGATTCAGTTGACGAGACCTTTAAGTAGTTATATATACTAGCAAGGAGGCACTGTGTTGTCCAAAATTGAATGCGGATCAACAAATGCTCTAGCCTCCCAACTTTTTATTACCATCGAAATCAGTGAAATCGTTCAAATTTTAATTAAATCTAATGATTGCCGGTTCTAGTTAGGGCCCCCATACGATGTACTTGAAGATGCCCATGCTTCCACACAATGACTTAGTGAACAATACATTGTAGTGTGCATTGCACTGAAGAGAACCTCATGTTGATTTTATAATATCACTTGTAAATAATCGCTCTACTTAATATTTAAAATGCAAAAGTCAAGTGTCATGGCTCAAGTGACTCTAAAAATAAACATTCGCTTGTGCGATGATAAAACTTCTCAAATGCACTTGCGATGTTAGGTTGTATGAGTGTTAACTTTGATCAAAATAGGACTTCCTTCTTTAATTGGAATTTTCGATTATCAATTTCCGATACTTCGATACAAACACTGCGTAAAAACACTCACAAACACATCAAGTACATATGTGTGATTTTTTTTTAATCAGTCGAGCCGTTTTCGAGTCCATAGTGAACGGATTCACACACATACACATCAACGTCCCATTTATATAATACTATATATATGTGTGTGTATGTGTGTGCGTGTGTGTATAGAAAGGGAGAGAAGTAGATAGATAGATAGATAGATAGATAGATAGATAGGAAGATCATTTAAAACAGATTCTACATTGTTTTTAAATTATTGAGGAGAAAGAGATCATTCAGATAGTTTAATATTTACAGGTGTACACTGTGAAAGCACTAAGTCATTTCAACAGATCCTTTAGTCTTACATAAAGATTTTAATTTCGGCAAGACCCTCCTGAATAGGGTCGAATTTTACATTAGCAAAGGTTGTGAGAATAGTACTTAAGATGTAAACAGCAGTTTCAATAATCAAAGTATATATATATATATATATATATATATATATACGCATGTATATATATATATATATATATATATATATATATATATATATATGGTCCGAATTGCATGTTGTATCCACGTGTATTCCTTAGAAAGTATATATATGAATAAAAAAGATATGAAAATATGAGGATGCACGGGGAAAAGGGGAATGGAAAAGGAAGCTTCCTTTTCCATTCCCCTTTTCCCCGTGCATCCTCATATTTTCACTACACCGATGAAGACTGAAGGATCGGTCGAAAATTATGTACTTATGAAAAAAGTTTTTGAATTTTTTTCATAATATTATTATTTTGTATTCCTGCACGTCACCAATTGAAAACGAATAAAGAAAAGTTATAAGCTTTTATACTTTTCGCATTTTTTTTTATTCATATATATATATATATATATATATATATATATATATATATATATATATATATATATATATATATATGTACATATATATATGTATATATATATATATATATATATATATATATATATATGGGGGTGCATACGATGGCCTTTTCGAAAGTGAGGTCTTTTTTTATAAAGGAATCACCATCTTCAAGGCCCAGAGGCAACTCGAGAATAAGGATTAAAGAGTGTACAGCAGTCCAAGGGACAATATGATAGTTATCGTAAGTATTGGAAATTTGGTAAATTGGACTACTTAAGGGGACGGCTCATCAAGAAGTTGTTTATGTTGGACCTGAAGACGACCATATTGTAGTCAGCTGGAAGGCAGGCAAACGGAAGAGAGTTCCATAGGCGTGCAGTTCTAAGAAAGAAGCTTTGTTCATGGAATCTACGTCTAGGTTTCGGCGCAGATAAAGAATGGGGGGAAATTATTGATAGCGTTCTTAGCTAGACGAGTATTTCTCGTGAATGTTTGGCGAAGGGGGGACCATAGATTGGAGCTCAAACGAGCACTTACCATGAAAATAAGGCTAAAGCATAGAACAGGCTCGCAACGTCTCTTCTGGGAGAAAGAGGTTGCAGGGAAGAAAAAAAGGCACCCCCCCACTAGGCTACGAAGTCTATTTTTAACTCTGTCAAGGAAGGATAAGCTGCTTCTAGCAGCTCCTGCCTAGATGTGGCAACAATACCCCATCTGTGGACGTACGTGGCTATTAGAAAGGTAGAGATTTGCATCAGGCATGAGATATATACTAGAGTGGTAGAAGGATCCTACCATTTTTCCAGCGACCTTGGCAACGGATTTAATGTACGTGTTCAATTTCAGATCAAGAGCAAAGGTCAAGCCCCAAGACGAGAGCCATTCATTTCAATTGATGCCAAGTGGGGATCAGAACGTTGATGATGTAAATATAGAAGCTTGGTTTTAGATGCATTAAAAGTAACCAGCCACTCCTTTCCCCATTGTACTACATGCTTAGGATCAGAGGAAAGAAAATCAGAGAGAATTTGGTCGTTTACGGCCTCTGAAGTGTTGCCATAGATGGTTGTGTCATCAGCATAAATGTCAACGAATGATTTAAGTAAGTGTTTTGGTAGATCATTGATGAATATCAGGAAGAGATTTACGCCCAGGATGAAACCCTGAGGGACTTTAGCATTAATGCTGTGAGCTTCTGATTTCTGCCCATCAAGCACTACTCTTATGAACTTATCAGAGAGAAATCATTTAATAATTGAAAAGACATTTCTAACTATACCATAGCTGTAGATCTTCTGACGTAAGCTTTTATGCCATACCCTATCAACGGCGTTTGATATGTAAAGAGCAATTGCCCTAGAAAGATAGCCTCTATCAAGAGATTTGCTAATCCTATGAGAAATAACCGTAAGCACAGATCTGTAGATCTAGCAATACGGAAACTATTTTTATTTAATCTAAAAGCTAAAATGTTAAAGAGCTACGAAGACGAGAGTGATACCATTAAAACGAACGACTATTTGTGCTACAGAATTTATTTTCCTACATAGTCACCATCATTATCAATGCACCTTCCCCTCTTTTGATGTCTTGGTCGTAAAAGTCCGGAATGTGTTTCGTTATTCACATCTCTGCCATCACTTTGAAACTGACGAAGCTATCTCCTAACCGTGCTTACATCAATTGCATCGGATTTATAAACGTTTAATGAGCACCGGTGAATGTTGATCAGTTACATCTTTTCTACATGAAGGAATTCAATGATGCATCTCTGCCTGTGATGCACGTTCATGACAGGAGTTGCTTTTTTTAAAATCTCATACTATCAATATCTGTAAGAGAAAGCTGAAACTTTTAGGTCATGAATGTATAAGTTCAGTCATCATAACAATGCAATTTTCAGTTGTCTCTGATCTATTCGGGCGGAATTTAAAATAGGAAGCATTACTTTTTAAAGTGTCTTTCGTATACGCTTTCTTTTTACAGTTTTAACTAAAGTAGCATAGTTTTATGCTTACATATGCTTCACTATAGTGTTCTCGGCAAAACGAGTGTTTCCCGTGAATTTTTTTGTGAGTGGGGCCATAGATTGAAGCTCAAACGAGCACTTGCCATGAAAATAACGATAAAGCAGAGATAGACTCGCAACGTCTCCTCTGTGAGAAAGAGGTTGCAGGGAAGAGAAAAGGGCATCCCCCACTAGGCTACAAAGTCTATTTTGAGCTCAAAACAGGATAAGATCTTTCTAGCAGCTCCTTCCCAGATGTAACAACAATACTTCATGATTCTCAGACTATAACTGCTACGAATCGCTATCCAATAACCTGTTATTTACAGTCTCTGGATAATTCCATTATTCCAGAAATAGGTATATCAGCTTATTCCATAATAGGAATTTTTTAAAGATTTTTTTTTTAATATTTTATTAAACTTTTTCATAGTTTTCATTATAGCAGTTAATTTTTAAGATATTGATGTCGAAAATCTTACATCTAATGAAGTGACTAAGAGTATATTAACCTGTCCTCACATGACTTTTCCTGCTAGCAAGTTAATATCTAAGAATAACGATGCATTGGTACGTACTCGAAAGACACTGAGCTAAAGACATTATATTTTCCGCTATCGTAACATTGACTGACAGACACATGAAGAGAATTGGAATATCGAATTTTTTCTTGTCTCGACAAAGTCTAAATTAATTACTTCACATTGGTGTCGGAAGACAATTAGCTTAGTTTTCATGTGCGCTTTTGTGAAACTTTTGTAGTTGGAATATTAGACTGGCAGTCTTGAGGTCGCCGACTTGAGATTCCGAAAACTGTAAACGTGTATTGGTAACTAGTTAAGCATAATCTTATAGCAGAAGTGACAACTAAGCAATAGATTACATTATACGTTATCTTTACTGGTTCGCTATGGCTTTGAAAAATACGCTGCGTAAAAAAAATGGAGCAAAAATTTTAAATAAACATTGCATTCATAACTTTTTTGTAAACACGAAACGCAATTGTCGCATGTTTTTATACAGAAAGATTAAAAATAAAGTTTTTGGTCATTTCGCTAGTAATGTATTTTTTTAATCCCCGTAGATAAAGGACATCAAAGAAAACTCATTTGTCTAAGGCGTGGGGCGATTTGTTTATAACTTAGAAATAGATTGAAATTTGTCAAAAATTATGTCAGTCCTCGTAAAAGGGGAAAAATAACAGTTAACTACAAATGAGGATCGGCTGTGTGGTAAACGACACGGCCTGAAAAACTGGGTGTACCACTTCTAATCCTGTTAGTTCCATAAGAACACTTTCATCAAACTATCACTTGAGCTTGTGCCCAACTTTTGAGGGGGGGGCTGAAATAAAATAACAATTGAACACAAATACTAGACTTTTGTCCACAAAATAAAACACTGTTTGAACAGTTTTTACTATACAAAAATGATGATAGTTACTGAATTAAAAACTGATATTATTGTAGAACTTTTGTTAAAACTGCAAAAGTATTTATCTAAGCTAGCAGGGACGCCCGGAGTAGCCCGGTCGTAAAATACGCTTCAAGATGATATTTTAATTTGTGCGGATTTTATATATATTATCATGGAGTCAATTTTCTATTGATCCTTATATATTATAAAGTTGTGATTTTATAAATATAAAAATATATCCATATGACTTGAGTTTCTTCAGTTCTAATCGAAACCGAAACCAAAACTTATGAATTATTCTTGGTAAGATAATTTATAAAAGAAATAGATGACTTGAGTGCCATACGCTATAATCGAAACCGAAACCAAAACTTATGAATAATTTTTGGTAAAAAAATCGAATATCTAAGTAATAATAAAGAAGATGTTGCTTCTTTTAAAGAATTAGAATAAGTTTAATTCTTTGAAAATAGAAAGTTATATTAATTGGCTTTACCGTTACAGTGAGAACTGAACCCAACTTTGGCGTTTATTCATTGCAAATGTTTACTATGATTAATATTAGTGGCATAACGTCGAGGATTTGTTCGATCCCCGCGGATTATGTGTCGTCTTTTTTTGTTGACAGAAAAAAGTGCTCGTCTTTCTCGCTAACATGTCAAGTCTTATTAGATAATGGTGTCTAGTCATAAAGACGGCAGAAGTGCTGATGTAGCCGCTGACGTTTCTGTGTCTTTTCTGCGCCACAATTGACACAAAATGAAAGAAAAAACGGCAACAACACCCTTGCTCACTTTACGGTAAAATGTTTAGCCAATTAAACTGTATAATAGAAGTTGAAAGCCCATTTTTTCAAAAGCAAAAAATTATAATTTGCGATAGTTAAAAGAATCAAAACAAAACTGTAATTTGATAATACAACGCCACAACAAATATTTTTACGGTAATGTTCTCTCTCAGCAGTCAAAACAAATTTAACTCCCTGTTTCACATATTCGTACTTTTTTGAAATAGTCATTTCCTTCAGATGCAAATGAATGCGATCTATGAAAGATTTAACTGCGACCAAAACTTCTTTTACTAATTGAAACATGATTGCCCAACATGAAAAACGTTCGCAAGCTAATAAAGCTTTATTTTCGTTTCGATTGTTACAGTATACAACATTTAATCGTTCTTTATATTCTAAATTTCGCGATTATCAAAGACCATTTCACTTCACATAGATCCGAACCAAAATCGGCATATTAAGTTTTTTCTTTTGCTCTTTTGTTAAAACTACAGCTAGCAGGGACGTCCGGCGTAAAATCCGCTTAAATATGATACCTTTCCCTCACCGTTATTGCTCTCATCCCTGTTCGTGACGTACATCATCATCGTTTACATTGACAACGCACATTAAATATAAAATATGCTGCGGCATCCCATCAACGCTCGAGTTGATAGGGGATTGCACTCGAGTCATTATTCCTCTTCTCCATTGCATCGTACATCGTGCATTCAATCGCTTCAAACAAACATCTTCTATTTCGATTTTGACTGGCCATTGCTCACCGATTTCTGGGGATGTATCTCTTGGGCGTCTCCATTCATAATGAAAAACTGATATATACGTCAGTATCTCTTCACTCTGTTTCAACGTGGCAGCCATGTTGTACTAAAATGTTGTTCATTCAGGTGATAGCATTCCTTTCTAGATTATTGCTTTCAATGTGCGATCATCTCCCTCTATTAATCCATTTACCCTGACCTAATACGTTAATCTCTAATACGTTCTTAATTTCCATTTTTTTATGGAGTAGCTGTTCTTGTTCGTTTTCCTGGGTCTGGGGATAATAATTTTTAATATCTCTTTAAATTTTTCACGACTTTAGTATATTAATCTAACTCTTGATGGCTCCATACAATTTTTAAGAACGACGATCCTCGATATATTACGTATCGAAGGATTCATTTTAGTCTAATTTCTCGGTGTAATTTTTTTTTACTACTGTCGCAGTCTTTTGAATTCTTAATAGTTTGATTTATTAGTATAGTTTACAAACGTAAAAGATATTTTCATGCTTTTCTAAAGCGTTATACTGACTCGTATATCAGTATTTTCACTAAATAGAATAAAGTAAAAGTGTAAGTAAATAAAAATATGCCCTATAAAGCCAGTTTCTCATATTCTTGACTGTTTCATTCGTATACTAGATGACCCGTGTCCTGGTGTTGCTCGGTATAATAGATTAACCTAAGAAATTCTATGCCAACTATTGAGTTATTTCATCATTTGCTGCTTATAATTGTACGAACCCACAGTGTTAATGTAAAAAAAAAACCAGAAAAGTACAGCCTTGGAGTACTAAGGTTCCTGAGTAACGTAAATGGTCATCCAGCTATCAGGTACTATTTCATCAATCAGTATTAGAATTGTTATCTGTATGTACTACAAAGTTTTGTGAGTGATGAAACAATTGATGTATTAGCTGTAATAATTGCTATAGTCGCTTGTTGCAATCTTGCTATCAACTATTTTGATAAGTAGAAAGGCAAACTCACCAACAATTCGATCACTAGTGGGATGAAAATGCATGTTTGCAGATAATGTCAAGGGTGTAATTTACTTCCACAAATATGATAATTTAATGCAAGTATTAGTCTCATCGGCGGAATTTTACAACAATATTTCGTGTGTGTCTAGAGTCAGATGAAAATAAAAGTGTGAAGCCACCCATCACAACATCATTTTATCTAGCTTGGTATGCATTTTATGTGCGATTATACATTCATTCCATGAAACCAAAAAACAATTTTGTATAATTTTAGATAAATCTATCTATATAGCAACCAGATCTTCACCTTTTGTTAATGGTTATTGTAATCTCGCTGTCGAGTGATGTTTTCTATCACCATGACGAAAAGTGCCTCCCAGTGACTTAAGGCCACCTTGCTTGTTTTTACAGTAATAACTACATGACAATACGCATTAGCCTGTTCATTATTTAGTTTTGCGACAGCATCTCGAACAATTCATGTTGGCTTATGCGGTTGATTACTAATGTCCCGTGTCCATACAGTAATGATCTGATGTGTATTAGGTCGATAAACTAAAGTAACTCTTTGGATGTTTTAAGATCCACCTTACAGGTCATATCTTCAATATAAACAAAAATCAAATTAAAAATGTCGTCTGAAAATGTTATATCAAGCACAGGAAATCGATTTCGTTTCCTAATCATAAATATTTTTAAAAAATTTTCATTTTACTTTAATGTTTAGTTTCAGGTTCTTTTCTGGGGCTAACATTTGATTTCTATGTAAGATACATAAGTTTTCATGTGTTCTCCTTTACCTGTCTTCCTGATCTTCAGCAACAATATCCCAAATCCTGTTCTGCAATCATTTTTCAACATCTATGCACACGATACTACCATCTATGGCAACGCTTCCAAGGGTGACAATGATCAAGATATTTCTGATTCTCTCTCCTCCGATCTCGAGTGCGTGATACAATGGAGTAAAACTTGCTTTTTACCATTAGTGCATCCCAAATAAAACTTCTATCTTTTCATCACCAACGTTCAAATCCTCACTTGGCTCCAACTGAAATGAATGGCTCTCGTCTGGAGGAGGCGTCCTGTTTCGACAAACTTCTGTGACTGACCTTCAGCCATGACCTGAAATAGAAAACGTACATCAGATCTGTTGCCAAAATTATTAAGAAATAATGGAATCGTTCTGCCATTCTAGAAAGTACCTGACTTCCGGTCCAATCCTCTACCTGTTCAAGGGTCAAATATGTCCTAATATTGTTATATCTGGGGAGGAGTCTATGAGGGTATCTTTTCTACTATAACTTAGTCGGAGGTTTCATACAGTTAGGTACAAATCTAGTGGGCGAGGACTTTTTCGCTTCTCTACTTCCTTTTTGTTCACAGAAAACTTTTATGACAGATGATCAACAGGGCTTTAATCAATGATCATCCCTGTAACATGTTCGTAACAAACACTCATCTAGCTATTCAGAAACATAGTATCGTTACAGATTTGGTTTTTGGCGTCCCGTTTATTTATTTATTCTTATTAAAACGTTCCTGCTGCTATTCTCTTTTACTATTACTTTAAAGAATCTTTTTGCTTTAAAGTCTGTGTGTTCTTACATATATGTTCTTACTTATATGGGTGTGTGTGTGTGTTTGTTCTATTCTTACACAGTTTCTTGCCTTGAATGGTCTCGAAATGTATGCGCAAATATATAATGTGTACATACCTGCTTGCCTTGTCCAGCGGATGATATCTTCTTGTCGATGGGGAGTGGTACTTACTGCTGCAGATGGATCGCTAACACGAGATGGATTGAAGCTTCAATTTGTTTTATTAAAAAGGCAAGCCTATGTCTCGAACCCATGGTTGTTGGAGGAGAGACCCTAATGTCACGTCTGCTTCATCTGCAGTCCAAAACCAACCATGTGATCGCCAACCGGAAACTTACGACCACAATTCCCGTTACCCCTAATTTCCGGTACACATCACCCTTAATTTCCGGTGCATCTAACTAGGTTGACAAAAGGTGATTTGAGTTTGACGAGTGTCAAATCTAACCTTCTGTGACCTCACTAAACTCGCTGATGGAAATCGAAAATATACTTACATAACTTACTATTTCTACAAACTACCTAGATAGCATTTAAGCAAGAATTCCCAATGCTACAATATGACAATTTATGTTTGGCAAATAAGCCACAAAGTAATTTCTTGGTTGTTTTTGTATATAAGTAGTGTTTAGTTTAAATAACTAACCAATAAGATTCGTTACTATTATCCCCTATCTATTACTATCTAACCCTAACCCTAACCCTAACCTTTTTCATATGCCAATTGCTAAGTTTCTCTCAGACAAATGCCTGCTTAGCTTTTATTTGACACGTTTTTTCCTTTAGTTCGGTATCGGTTTCGATGCATCTTGTCTTTACATGTGTTAAATTAAAAGATGACCTTATTTTAACATGTGTGAAATTAAAATAATTCATTTTTCTATTTATAAACAAAAATCGAAATGGTCTGGATTCTGATAAAACTGTTTCATAATTTTTTGTCTCATTAACATTAAACTAAATTAAACTAAATATAACTCATATTATTTCTAGCAGTTATAATGATCGGTTAATTCGTTTAGGGGTGAATCTTGTACATAGTATTATATAAGCACGGACTTGATCTTATATGAAATATTAAGATTTACATTCTATAACTTTATTAGACTCTTTGTTTTGCTACGCCATTATTTTGGGGTATGAAATAAGTTTTAATAAAATTTTGAAAGTTGAATTTAGCTATTACGTATCATTCGATTATTAATTTATTGAACTCAATTGTTATAAAACTTTAACTTATTTTTTGTGATGGGTTTTAATTTCTGTGAACACTAAACAGTTTCAAACGCTTTCAAAATTTGAATGAGCATATGATAATATACGGTTGAAGTTTTAAGAAATTATAGTAAAAAATATGTACAGTTAATACAGTCTGTAGCGAAACAAATTAATTATAAGTCGCATCAGCGACTAATAGAATGACTCTACTTTATATACAACTAGTAGGCTTACCCGGCGTTGCCCGCGCCATATGGAAAATAAGAAGTAAAACTTGTTTTCAAACATATCTGCTATTCTTAGGATATTGAGAAAACAATAAAAAACAGTAACATTGTTTTTGTTCTCGGTTGACGCGACCTTAAAAGATAAGAGTCTAATTTACATATACTAAAATACGAATCGATGTCTCTTCAAAGGTTTTTAAGATATAATTTTAAAAAACAAACGAAATGAAGACAGCAGAGATACAGTAATATAATGGGCTTAATAATATGTAGCATAAATCAAATATATGTATACACACACAAATACACACACATACACACACACACACACACACACATATATATATATATATATATATATATATATATATATATATATATATATATATATATATATATATGTGTGTGTGTGTGCCAGAGGGGGGAACGAGGGGGATAAGAAGTTTAACAACAAAGAGGGTAGGTAAGCAAGAATGTCAGAATGTAAACCAGTTTATGAGGGAGAGAAAAAAGATCTTAGTTTCTTTTATATTTTACAGTCGCCAGACATTCAACATGTCCAGACAATTTCCATTAAACCCAGCGTTTATATTAAGTCGTAAAAAGATTTTACGATTTTATACGATGCCGTATTATCGATACCGAAATAGATCCATGGCGGAATCTTATAAACGCTTTAGACCGCTTTATAACAATAACACCACTTTTCTTTACAGTCACGCTGAAAAGTGACCCTATTCATCAGTTCTTTATGATATCGCAATAAAAGGAGACTCTGTGCGAAGGATGGTGTATTTGGGGGGGGGGGGGCAGATTTTTCTCTGGTTCAAATTTAGATAAAGTCTTCAAATGCGACGATTTATATGATATAACTAATAACCACATATGGCAGCTATCAACTGAGTTGAGTTGAGTTGAGCTGACTCTTATCAATTTGATAAGGTGATCTCGCATCATTGCAAGGGTAGGCTTGAAAATGTTTACTTTTTTCGGCCTGAACTGCAGATCCCTCGCAATTCAAGTAATTAAGATCATAGATTAGTGTTTCTCAAGATTTGATGACCCCTGGACACCTTGCCGAGTATCTCAACACTATTACCCCATTGCACTTCAACAAAAAAATACAGGTTTTATTTTTGTTGTTTATTTTGCTCTCATTTCATTCTGGTGTTACCCTTATTATAAAATTAATGCGTGTTTTCATAAGGCTTAGAACGGATTAGGCGATTTACGTATAAAACGCATTTCAGTATACGAAAATTTTCCGGTACGAAAGTCAACCCGGAAATAATTAAATTCGTATCTATAGGTTATAAAATATATGACGGTTTTTTTTTTTTGGTTTTTTTTTGGTTTGTTTGTTTTTAATTTTTTTGTTTTTTTTTGCTTTGTTTGTTTTTAATTTTTTTGTTTTTTCATGACAGGAATTTTGTCACCTTATTCACATATTGCAAGTTTCTGCATTTTTAAATGACATTTTTCAGCCATCGTCTCATGGTTCTCCTATTGAAAGTCCGTGGACCGGGCGATTAGTCAATGGCTGAGGAACGCTGTCCTATATTTTGGGGATTTCATTTAATTGAACATCTGCTTTCAAGAGTGGAGATTCGCGTTTTCATTTGATCATTCTCTTACTGCTCGCCAAGTGGTTAAATACTTTGAGCCTTTAATTTGTCCGCCAGGATACCAATGATCAAATCAGAACAGTCGCTTTTAGATTACCAGGTCTACTTAATAATCTTTTATTGGGATATGTTATGGATTTGATATCTGCAATATTCAGTTATGGACAAAGAAGCCACATCAAATTAACGCATGAAACGTATACATTTATTTGCATATATTAATATCTGGATGATGATAGAAAAGCCGCGATGGTTTATACCTAAACTGACATGGGGGATTCTTCCGTATTAACAATATGCAATACTTAAAAAACAGTATGGTTGACAAGATTTGATCTTAGGGTCAGTTAGGGTCACGTATGACGCCCCCATAGTCATACGGTACAAAGTGTCATTTTAAAATAAAAAAAACGTCAGGAAACGGTTTCAAAGTGTCACAACTTTGTAACCCATGTATCTCAAGAAGTAAAAGATACATTCGTTTGGAGTTTCAATTTATGCCTATATTTGTGTGTGCCTATGTGTGTTAATCAAGTCAAATTTTATTAAACAGCATAGATTTTTGTTCGACTATTTAAAAAAAAATTTTTCAAGTTTTCCGAATAATCCATTTGGTATTCTAATGAAATAACTGCGTATAAGTTGCGTGAGTTTCTGAGTTTCTTACTCAATATTTTTGGCAAGTATTTTTTATTTGATGCATCATTAATCGTCGTCTATTTTTGTGTATATTAATATGCGTGCTTAATTATAGATGTGTTTATTTAATCGGTATTGAAAAGAAAACGGTTAAATTTAGTATTTGGTCTATATTCTCATATGTGTAAAACTTTGCAACTAACACTCAAAATAAGAACATTAGTCAGATTAATCAAAAAAAAAAATACAAACAACCATCTCTCATCTCCAAAGTTTAGAGCTGAAACGGTTATAATTATTAATTCATAAATACGTTCATAAAAGGATGCTAGGACAATGAAAATAAAATAAACAAGAAAGAAAAATGTTCCATAATCTTTCTATGTGCAAATTATTGTTCCCAGGTAAGGCTGGGTGTCCTTACTAGTTTATAATTGTTTAATTCTATATATTACTAGAAGTTTGAATGGGACACTTAGATAAACATATTGACACTGGTGTCGAAGCTGGCAAATGGGGAGAACTATAACTTAGTAGGAGGTTCATAAAATACACAAGAGGCTGATATTTGTGTACAACCACGTTGTGTCGACGTCATCTCCCGTCCACTGGTTGTTGGCGAACCGAGTGCAAGGGGCGTCACAATGCATCACGATTTGTCCATTTGTGCGTGTTGTTACTTTCACATGCCATACCGTCAGAAAATGGCGCTCTGACGTTGAATATATATGCATACTGATTAGCTGAGAGATTAGAAGCAAGAACCCCCACCCCCAATAGATTCAGAGATCAAGAGAGAGTGAGCGAGGAAAGGGAGAAGGGAAAGAGGGGGAGAATAAAAGTGAGAACGAAGGTTAGCCTGACTGTGACTTCTTCCTGTACGATGATGGTCCCTATAGTAATAGCTACGTTGCTTTACGAGCCATTCAACTGACAGGCGCTCCTGGAACTCCGGTGAAAACTTTATTCCGTTGAGACGTTTTTCCTGACAAAAGTTTTATATAAACATGGTGACTGCGATGATGATATATCTATTTGCGTAGCCGTCACTAGTTAGAGAAATATTGGAAACTTGCATGAAAGTGATTAAAACAAACGTTGATGATATCGAAGAAGTAAGCATGCTTCTGTTATTCAATATATTGACCGAGAGGAAATAAAGATTGGGGGTAGGTATTAATGACGTTCTTCTTCAAGACTCGTGTACGCGCAGAAGAAAGCTAAAACACTATGATATTGGCTTTCGAAACTGGATACTAACATAGAATTCGAATATAGATAAGCATTTAGGGCGGAAAAGTAGACAAAAAAGCGAACAATTAAAATCGATGTCATTTCACTTCGATGCCATTCAAATCAATCATCGAAATCAGTAGAACTCTAATTCTGCCACAAATAATCGATGGCAGACGTTAACAACCCAATAAAAAGGTATCACTAATTTTTTCTATTTAATTCAAAGCGTTATTTTATACTACACAGATATCACAGTTCTAAATATTCTATATCTGTATATCTATAAAGATGAGAATGTGTGTGAAGACACTTCTCAACCTATATACTCTACGAATTTTTGATTTACAGACTTGAAATTCGGTATAGAGGATATTGAGGACGTGAAAAACGTTTATATCTGTTTTTATCCTGAAAAGAACTCAAAGTTGAATAATTGATACATGGAAGTCATCGGATTTTTATGTTTGCTAACTGTTTCACGAATGCTCATGCGTCAATAGTTCACATTAGATAACTTATGTTAAGTATGAATAGTTTGAAAGCACCCTTTTAAGCTAGTGTCACGCTATTATGATGGTTATCGTACTTGACTCACTGTCTTTAGGTTTTGGTTTCAATCTCAGCTCAAGCATTTATTTATTTTCTTTACTTACAGCAAGACAAAAACATAATAAATAACACATTTTTATAGTTACAGACATTAATGTTTCATGCTTTTGCAATTATTGCAATGATTGCCGCTGGTCAAGGTTTCGAAACCCACCATGAAGTCACTTTTAACTCCATTAGCAAGGAACGTTGCCACTGGGCCACCGTCAACCGACACGAAAATTAAGAGAAATTTAACATTTATAAAGCCAAATACAGGCATGTTATTAAGACGATCTAAAGTGATTAAATAACTAGAAATTGCGATCCCATATGTGTTGTGTGTGTGTGTGTGTGTGTGTGTGTGTGTGTGTGTGTGTGTGTGTGTGTGTGTGTGTGTGTGTGTGTGTGTGATAATATTAAAACTGTGAAATGTTTTTGACTCCAGATACCAATGATTTCGACGATCGTTTTTATAACCACAAGTCATGGTGATCAACCAATGAAAAGCTTCTAAAGTTATTATAAAAATTGTCGAATTTTGGATTCAATCAGTTCGCCGCCATCTTTGTTACTGGCAATTACACTCAGGATCATACTACACTGCTTCTTCACCGCCATCTCTGTTCAACATAATGTCTCAACACTTAACAAAAACAATTACTTTATATAGTTCAAATGAGAATCAATTTGCAAAGCCAAGAAAAGCAATATTTAAACATTAAAATGGTAATTTTAAATACTGCAGTTTGCACATATAGCGCTACACCCTTCTGGAGGGGTTGACGGTTCAATCCTCATTGCGGGCGACACTCAAAATGCAATTGAGAATTATAAATAACTTTGGACTTTTTTATCCAGTCATGGCTGACGAAACGAGAACATCCTATCCTGTAGAGGAAATGAGCGGTCGCGTTCGAAAATCCGTGAAGGTTTCCAAGTTCGACAGAAATATTCCTCAGTACCAAAAGATATACGTAAAGAATGTCGGAAGTTACATCGACCGAAACGTTGGTAAAATTACACTCTAGATGAGAACAGTCATTCAAATAATCCAAACGATAAGATTATGTGATAAGAAAAAATAAATAAAATAAAATATATAAAGATAAGGAATGTTCGTATGATTAGTTTTTGGTTTAAGTTTTTTTTCCAGGAACATATGCATATTGCTCCGAAATTGATATTAGATTATTATATATATATATATCTTATCTATCATAACATATATATATATATATATATATATATATTGTTGGAGACGCCCCTCCATGGGATTAATGGACTATCTCATGACATCACTTCCTCTGGTGACGTCACTTCCGGTATCGAGTACCGGTGCCGGCAGTCTGAGATTGACACGCGACCAAGCAGGTCGGTTGCATACGCCCAACCGTTGAGGAACGGTATTACTCAATTCGCTTTGCCTGTAATTTATGTGAATACATGTTTCGTTCCTAAAAATCCTGTGTTCCTTTCGTTTATTACCATTTAACCCCATAACAACTGGCAACGACGGATTCGACTTTCGCACGGGTTAACTTCACAAAAAAAAAACAATATTCTAATTGACTCCAAAAGAACGTCGGATTTACAAGCTAAAAAGTCGGCTGGCAATTACGTACTAAAAACAAAATCCTAAAAACAAAAACAAAAAAGAAAACGAACACATGGCAATGGCAAAATTGTAAGTTAATGTTTTTGTCTCTATATCTAAATTAAAAATAACTGTTCTAAACGCATTTTGTTAAGGTCGTAAAAGTTTATTTGGTTGTTATTGAAAAATTTAAAAAAATTTAAAGAGAAAAATGTTGACCTAATTTTCACCGCGAGAACAATTATATTGTAAACTGTCGACTGTTTATTCGTATGCAAATTTGAACATTTTTTAAATGAAGTGAAAGTTTTTTTTTTGCCTGTGTTTTGTGCTTCTAACTTTATACAATATTTTAACGGTAGAGAAATGTATTGTTCCCTCCTTTTTCGTTTTACTTGGACTTAAAAAAAATTTTTTTTCATTGAGCGGAATTTTCTTAAATATTCTATTTTTAACTGTCGGTTCTAAAGTGAAAAACTTTTTTTTCTTCCGCGTGGGACAACCCTCCCCCCACACACACACATAGACACATATAAAAAAAACGCCATTTTGGTTGACTTCCAGACAATTCCATAAGTATTTTTATTCTTTTGCAACTGTATTGTATCGCTTTTTATTTCGCAATTAATTTTTTTTTGTACACTACATATTAGGTTATCTCTAAGGTTTTACCAAGAAGCAAGGGATAAATTGCTCCCTCTTTATACGCACACACTCAAGGAAAGGACATTTTCTTTTTTATTTTTTATCATTTTATCTCTTTTCCCCAGTCAAAAACGCATTTTTTTTCTTTCGTGCGTTTGGAAAATAAGCTATTAAAAGATGGAGGATGTTAAAGCAGTATTAATACAGCTAATCAAAGCTCAGTTGGACCAGCAGCAGAAAGCTGAGGAAAATTTAAAAGAACGTGATAAACAGCTCCAGTTACAATTTCAAGAGAGGCAACAAGCGTTGGAGGAGAAAATGCTACTTCCACAACAGAAACAAGAAGAGCTATTGTTAAAATATTCGATAGAATGGAACACAGGAACGACAGTTTTGCTTTTCCCCAAAGTACAATATGGAACGCTATAGAAACGTTTAACTACCAACAGGAGTTGGATGGGACGTTTGACGCTTCCTATCGGAAATATAAGGACCTATTCACCGTGGATTGTCAAGAGTGGAGCAACGCTAAGAAAGTTCGCCTACTTTTGAGCAAATAAGGGACCACAGAACATAGCAAGTTTGTGGATTATATTCTCCCCAGGAGGACGAATGAATTGGAATTCTCTGAAAAATCATACTTTTATCCGAACTGTTCAGCCTGAATTCTACGCTCTTTCATAGAAGATGGAAGTGTTTGAACCTGCAAAAGATCGACGACGATGATTACCTAACCTTCGCGTCCGTGGTAAATAAATACTGCGATGATTTTCGTCTATCTGACTTATCGGCAGATGACTTCAAGTGTTTAATTTTTGCGCAGGGTCTAGTCTCATTCAACAACGCCGAGATTAGACAACGTGTTCTCTCTAGACTTGACAGCAAACAGGGCCTCACCCTCCAGAAGTTGGCCGAGGATTGTCAACGGGTAGTCCACGTAAGGAACAACTCGAGACATGTCGAGGAGTCAGGCGCAACATTCATTAGAAGGACGACCTAGCTAGAAGTAAGGAAACTCAGGCTACACATAATAAGTACTACCCAGTCACAAGACCCGGATCTCCTACAAGCCCGTGCTATCGCTGCAGCGGGAAACATTGGTCGAGTCAATGTTTTTACAAAAATACTTGAATACTTGCCAACGTAGCTTGACTGAAAGTACAATATGTACTCTGGTCGAGCGCGTTAACCGTTACGCCAAGAGGTCCTAGATGACTTTACGTGTTCTTAATATCGCTTTTAAACTTATATCGACTTTGTATTTATCTTTTATTTTCTTTAACCATAATGCAGGTATTAGCGTCTCCAAGCTAGGAGATCTAGGAAAATATTTTTCCTTTATATATATATATATATATATATATATATATATATATATATATATAATAAAAAAAATATATATATTCAACAACATAAGATATATACATTTTTTCCTATAAAATACAAAAAAGAGAAACTAACTCCGAACGGATATACTAAGTTTCAGCTAACGTGATGTGATTAAAAGTGACATTCACGCGGGTCTTCAATGCAAAATTCGTCCCTTTTTCTATATAGAGTCGCGTGACAAGCAAAGGCAGGTTTTCTGGCGAATTCATACGTCGTGGATGACGAAAGTTAATTCAGACTTTACCCACATACGTTGTCACGTGTTTTACTGCATGAGATATGCAAGCAGATATGAATGCACGTCCGATGAGGAATATTTCAACAGCCATTATCGTTTTGGACGTTTTTACTATTTCTCCTAGAATATATTTTTTTATCAATATATCTATCTCTCCTTTTTTCTCTGCATGTATACACATATATGCATATATGAATATATACATATTTATATGCGTGTATGTATACGTGTGCTTATATGGATATATATCAATGTGCGTACATATAGGTGTATAATATTTTCTAACACTATATCAAGTAACGGAAATATTCGAGAACGAATTTTCTGCCATCATGATATGGATATATGTAGATACCTAGGCGTCTATATGTTAATATGTGTATGATAATATTTAGATAGATATATATATAGGCAATATATATATATATATTAAAAGTCATCCACATACACTACTGTTTCGTTGTATCACAACTCATCAGTGCGGCTAGACTATCACCTCCCAAAAACCGAGGATTGAACCTAGAACCATCGCTTGACAGTCGACAGTTCTACCCATCGACCTACGGGCGCGGTGCCCGTATCTATTTTAAACAAACATTCGTCCACTACTTTTATAGTGCTCAAACCGCTTGTTTACAAAGAAACAGCAAGCCTCGCATTTTTCAGTCCATTAAGTAGCGGGTGAGATTACTTAAAACAGTGCTCTACCCAAAGAGGGGAGGGGGCTTAAATATAGTATGCGTTTGTGTCAAGTAACTGTTTTGAATAATATGCCATATATATATAACGAATAAAAAAATTAAATAGGGACATATACAAACATATATATATATATATACAAACATACACACACACACACACACACACACATATATATATATATATATATATATATATATATATATATATATATATATACATATATATATATACTAGCAAAAGTACCGGTCATTGGCTGGGTTCAAAAACAGCCTACAAAAAAATGGACTCTAGTTTATGAAAGTATGATAGGTTATGAAAAGGAAGGGATATAAAGAGATAGCTTCGAATTTCGGGGTATCAAAACCAAAGCAAAATATGATGAAAGTAAAAATAAAATAGATAAACCCCATAATTTATTATACCATACATGTTCATACTGAAACATTTATCACAAATTCTATGGATCTATATTAAAAACCCTTGTTAAACTTGGTGACATATTTCCATTCTATGGAGGTCAGGTGCGAACGAACACCCCATAATTTTATTATACCATATTTCTTCAAACTGAAACATAATTATCAAAGTATACTTACGCAGATAGATATGAAAAGTCTTTATTAAAGTTTGTGCCTATTTCCATTCTATGGAGGCGAGGCGCGAACGCAGACTCCAAAATTTTATTATACCATCCCAATTTAAGTTAAAACATACTTATTAAAGTATTCTTATGTACATCTATATTAAAAACACTTGTAAACTTTTTTTTTCATTTTTTATTTCCATATATATATATTATATATATATATATATATATATATATAATTTTATTACCGTATCTTTCTGTTAAGTTACATTATTGTTTCGGCTACACGGCCGTTTTTTGGCCGTCTGTAGCATCCTCAGACTTTTACAGCTGTTAAGTTACATTATTGTTTCGGCTACACGGCCGTTTTTTGGCCGTCTGTAGCGTCCTCAGACTTTTACAGAAACCTGTAAAAGTCTGAGGATGCTACAGACGGCCAAAAAACGGCCGTGTAGCCGAAACAATAATGTAACTTAACAGAAAGATACGGTAATAAAAATAAAACGCATATTTGCCCTACAACAATATTGAGCACTTTCTTCGGTTGTTATTACTTACCATCTCCACTATATATATATATGATACAATATTTAAAAAGTAAATGTTAAAATGTCAACGATATTACTCGCGGTTGAGATTGGTCTTGAAGTTAGTTTCTTGCTAATTGAGTTGGAAATTGGCCGATAGTAATAGTGTCATCCTGATTATTCTCGAAGGTATGAAACACTGATGTCTGTATGTATTAAAAGTATTATTGTAATAATTATATATACATATATATATATATATATATATATATATATATATATACATTCTAAGCTAATGAACGAATAATTAATTTTGAAATATATATTCTAAATCCATGCTGAATAATTTGAGCACATGATTTTTATTTTATCAATGTTAACAGTTTCTATAAGTTTCTGTTCATTAGGAATTTTAGAATATATATTCTTAGTAACAATTGTACATCACTTTTTTCTTCACTTTACTATCCAGGGTATGCACACATTCAAACTCACGCTAACCCTAAATCTTTTAAAATAAGTCAAATACAAGAACTATTTTTAGGGAAAAGTATTGCTCTACATCAAATTGTGCATTATATAATGTAGTATATTACTAAACGGATCGGTGTGAGCAGTAATAATATGTGTGCATTCGGTAAAATACAGAACAGTGAGTAAATTATTACTTATGGAATATATATTCTAAGCAACATGGTATGTAACATTGATGCATTTTTATTATAATATAACATTTAGGAGATGCTGCCAAAACATAACATCCAAATAGAATTAAAAAAACAAAAAATTTAACACTAATGCTATACGCATTGCTTATAACTGTCAGGGAACGGGATACTACTAATACACACCGACACACACACACATACATACACACTAAAATACATGCATACACATACACACGCATACACACATACATATATATATATATGTGTGTGTGTGTATGTGTGTGAGTGTGTGTGTGTGTGTAAAATATTTATATAATACTGGACGCAAGGCCATATTACTACTCGTCGAGATATTTCCTTCTTATATATATAAATATATATATGTGTGTGTGTGTGTGTTTGTGTGTATATATATATATATATATTTGTTAAGAGGTCGGTGTAGCTTGCTTGAAGCATTGTATAGTATGTAGTTAAATAGAATTGTAGAAAGGGGTACAATGCAGAAGTAACGGAAAGACACAAGCAGAAGCAGGTGAGAAATTTATTAATACAACTTATAAATACATGTGTACATATTCATATTTCATATACGCAGTATATTTATATTTGCACAGTGATCACCTGGGAAAGTCGGTCTGGTGGTATGTCCGATAATATAATATTTCGAGAAAGATCTCTTCGTCAGATATTTACTTGACTTTGACAAACGTGCTGTTGTAAGCAGTAACTATACCGCAGCAAATCATCGCTCGGAACGTGTGGGTAGTATATGGTTAGGTTTTTTTTTTCTCAATTCTTATTTTATATTTCTAAATTATTTATTTTATTTTATATTGTATTTCATTTATTTGTTTGTTTGTTTGTTTTGTTTGTTTTTTATAATAGTTTATCTTTGGTTCAAACGTGTTGTTGTAAACAGTAAACAGTAACAGTATCGGGCTAAATAATTGTCCGGACCTTGTTGGTGTCTTTTAATTTAATATGATTGAGTTTGTTTTGTTTTTTGTTTTTTTTGTTTTTTTTACTTATTTTTATTTCTAATTTATTTATTTGTTTTATTTATTTATTTTTTATAGTAGTTTATGTTTATATTGAGGAGATTTAGTTAACTAATTTATTTATTGTTTGTGTTTCTGCGTTCTGTTTGGGGGTGGTGGGAGCGTAGACTTAGAATAAATCGGTTGGTCAAGGGAGACTACTTGATGAGTTGTTCTAAGGGGGATAATCGTTACCGATATTTTTCTCAGTTAGATTATAACGTTGCATTACTTTTTATGTATTTATTTGTTTGCTTATTTATTTTATTTTAGTGATATTATTCTCATTCTGGGGGTATTTTATGTAATTCGTTATGTAGTGTATATATACTCATTTATGGATTCTTGTATCTTTAATTCAATTATATAGTAACTATAGTTATTTATTTATACATGCAATGTTTTATGACGAAGTGGTTAGAAATTATTTCGAGAGTTTTAGTAAAAAAAATTTTTATGTATTTGTATATTTTAGTTAACTTGGGTTTTTGTTTTTGGTGTATTATGTATTATTGTTATTTGCGATTAATATTGTTAGGTTTACTCGGAGAAATCAATTGGGTTAAATAAGCATTCTGCATTGTACCGCCTTCTACAATTCTATTTAAATATATATTTGATTTTATATTTTCTTCTTTAGAAATATAAGTTAATTTTTAAATTATATATATATAGGTAGAAAAACGGAGAACGATTAATAACAATGGCATTGTGCCCAATATTATTTAAATGTTTACTAAAATACTTATACTATTATTAGTATTAAATTAAATTCGATATATGGATTCGAACATCTACTATGAAAATAACTATAGAGCAAAGACACCCAGTATATATATATACATATATATATACACACACACACATATATATATATATATATATATATATATATATATATATATATATATATATATATATATATATATATACTTTGTAAATACATTTTCACGCGAAAGCGAAGCCCACTATTAATTTGTTTGTAAACAAGCTGATCGTTATAGCATTGTTGCGACGGGCAGGTGTAGATTTTATACACACTCGAGGAGATATATTTACGGCACTGATTCGTGACCTGGTGGTGAGAGCTGCCGAATGTCAAGGCGACGGTTCTAAGTTTTATCCACGGCTGGGGAAAGGTGTATGTCACGCCGCACTCATGAGTTGTGATACAACGAAACAGTACTGTATGTGGATAACAATACACACATATATATATATATATATATATATATATATATATATATATATATATATATGTATATAGTACAAAACTTTGTTGAAATTCAAAGGCTTACATTTTTTTCTTTTTTGTAACTTTTTTTTTTTTCATCTTGAATTTTTTCATTACAACCGTTTTGTTAATGGGATGGAAATTTTATGATTTTATGTTTTCATGAAAATTTCCTATTCTCACCAACTGGTCAGATGTTTTTTTTCCATTTGATGATACCACCAAAAAGTTAATTTTGTACATGATAAACGGTGATTCAGTTTTTATCATAACAGTCTGCACCAGTTAAACGAAAACGGTATACATTTAAATTAACAATATTTCAAAAATAAATATTTATAATATATATATATATATATATATATATATATATATATTAATGAAAACAAAGGTATGTCGTGTTTACCTGATACACGCAATGGTAAACGTTACACTAATATAAATAACAGTATATATAGAAAATTTAATCCCAACCGAATTAAAAAAAAGCTCAATACGCAATAGAGATTAAAGCTTATTATACGAGAAAGAAAATTAAAACTGTAAGTTGTAAATTTAACTTACAGTTCTAATTTTCTTTCTCTTACACACACACACACACACACACATATATATATATACATATATATATATATATATATATATATATATATATATATATATATATATATATAACGATAGATCATATATAGACTCCAAACGTATCTTGTGAGTGGTGCCAGTGAATGAATCAAATATATTCCTCTGTTGCTTTGTATGATATCCTGGGAATTCGATGATAAGATTGTAATGACAGGTTTGGAATAGTTGAAACTTACTTTGGATACCTAATATATCTCATACCTCGCTCTTTTATTCTGAATGCCTATTCACAATCTAAACACTGGTGTTTACACTACTGACATGAACCGTGTTTTAAATTTGACCACACATACGAATTTCTACTAATAGAAGATAAATATTTGTTTTTATCCAATTATCAAGTATATTTACTAGTAAAAATATGACGTACGAACATATATTACACTGCTTCGAAAATTTCTCGGTGGATCGTATTGCGACACCGGAAGATATACTACACTAATACCCCTCAAAAGGACTTAATACTTAGGATGATGGCATTATGGTTACAAAATAGATATAGAGTATACTCCTCTAAAAATGAGGAGGTAATGCCTGGGAGAAAGGGTTCATGACAACAGAATAAGTACTACTCTAACCTCTCCAAATATAAAAGAAGTACTGGCTGATGTGAGGCTATGATGACAATAAAACGGATATTACCTTCCCCAATTTATCATTAAAAGGTTGTATATTTGTCTAAACTTCATAATATTAAATTGTATTATACAATAAAAGATAGTACTCGTATGGTTGGGTTTCTGATTTTTTTTTAGATGAAGATTGATTAGTCGTATTATTTGCATTCTTCGGACTATTGTTCTCTTCTTGAATAATGTTTTCACAACGTTTCGGTTGAAATCAAGAATCTGCACGGAATTTCGAAGGGAACCTTCTATTTTCTCGTTCCGTCAGCTATGACTGAGTTATAGTAATTTGCAATTGTACTTTTAATGTCGCTCGTATTGAAGGTTGAACTTTAAGCATCCAAGAGAATGTAACTTTACCACTGTATTTTATCAAGTGCTTTATCGCAACGAACCCCAGCGGGTTCAACAGAAAGATTCCTGAGTCTAATAGAAAGGTCTCCTAGTTCGATTAGGAATATTTAAAGAAGGTCAGGGGTTACATCGACAAAAAACGTAAAAATAACACTCAAGATGAAAACAGTAGTCGGAAAATGCAAATAATACGAGTAAAGTTCGGCATTAGACATAAAGATACTAAATCTCGATTAATGACAGATGTATAGCTACAATTAAATCACTAGATTTTCATCTGGCTATAAACCAACTCATCATATTGGTAGGAAAGTTCCGTAAACGCAGTGACTCTGATTGGTTGTGGTAGTTAGTTGAGTAGAGTGCTCATTTGTCCACATTAAGTAAGCCGTTCATGTATTGTAAGCGTTCGTGTAAATTATCGTTAGGTGTCTTTCTGTATCTCTATGACCTATTGACGAGCTTCCTTTATTATACTTGTTATTGATAGAACACACATGAAATTCTAGTCGTCTTCGAAGTAATCTCCTCCGGCTGTAATGCACTTATTGTACCGTTCCAATAACTTTCGGAAAGCCCCATGGAAGTCCTCTTGTGGGAGCGTTTCAATGACCCTTTCCTCTCCTCAATTGTCTCAAACGACAGCCTCTAAGATTTTCCTTAAGCTTCGGGAATAGCCAAAAATCACAAGGTGCAAAGTTTGAATTATGGGGAGGGTGAGGAACTGTCTTGATGCCAATGACAACATCTTTCTTTCTGATCTTCTCTGAACACCTTTAGGATAAACTTCGCGCAAATCTTCCGCATCTGCAGTTTCTCTAGAATAATTGTATGTACAGTTTCAACACTAACATCAAACTGTGCATTTAGTCTCTCCATAGACACACGACGGTCCTTATCCATGAAATTCTTTATTTGGCCAATCAATTCTGATATTCTGACTCCCTTACGCCTTCCAAAACCTCACATAATTCCTTACAGAATCCTTGCCTTCCTTTAATCTCTTATGCCACTCAAAAACTGATACTCGAATCATGGCATACAGTCCAAAAGCAGTCTGAAGCATACAATACGTTTCTGTGAAATTTTTCCAAGTTTAATACATAATGTTATTGCATATCATTCTTCTAAAGTGTCCTCACATCCAGATTGCATTTTTTTAAATTAACCAGCTGTGACACGCTTTAGTGGGGTGTATTCCAATTCCTCCTGTAGCTGTTCATTTGAACGTAAAATAATAAAAATTGGTCAATCATCTCATAAGATGAATAGCACTAACATACTAAATTTTCAAGGGTTTATGACACTTTTAAATGCTTGAACAAAAAAGTTTGGAAACTTATTGACGCAACCTTATAGAATAGAAATACAATATGCGCTTTGAGCAGTATATTTTACAAATAGTCTGGCCGAAAATACTGATTTGTTGGTTGATTGTTGCGTTTTACGCAATGTTATGCCATTATGTCATCTATTAATGATATTTAAAATACGGTTATAAGGAATACGTTTTCGTATTTTAACATAGATCTACTAATGTATTCGTTTGTACGTAATAACCTTGATAATCACCAGTTGATTTCTGTTTCCTGTTATTATTTGAATTCATATTGATTTAATGGCAACGGTGAAACGGATTTGATCTGCAGACGTTGCTGTAACTTTTTTCTATAAACGTTATTTCTTGTAGAAAATCAGGTTGGCTCCTTACACTTCTAAAAATGAAAATATAACGCACAAAATACAAATAACAAATACAAATAACCATAAAAGAAATCGAAGATGTGATATTTATATAATTTTCGTGCATTCTGTTTTAATAATCCTAAAGTTTCGACTTAAAGCGGGATATTGTAGAATCATGTTTCAATAAACAGCAGAAGCGAAGGAATGGTTTGTAAACTCTTGATTGAATAGGAATATTAATTTAAAAATCTTATTTCAGCAAATCAGAAGCGAAGAAAATATAAGTCTCTGCAATATTTTTTCACAAAAAATTGCATCTCATGTAGCTGCTTGTAGGTTTCCTCACTAGTTGTTACTTCACTTTATTCAAAAATATTATGGAAAAGTTTTACAACAGTTAAAAAAAAACGTTGCAATTACATATTTTCGTTTCCATTGGTATGCTGCCATTCTAGTTAAGATGCAACCGTCAAACACGCACTGCAAGTATATTTTCTTGGATGCACTAATTTTCATTTACAACCCAAATCATTCATGTGGTTCAACAGCGCAACCAAGGAAATGTCGCTCCGTTTGTGTTCGAAATTTTCGGCAGAAAATACGAGCAAAGATTTAGCATTAATCATCAAATAAACGATTGGACATTTTTCTTGCATTCAAATTCATGAATTAGTATTAAACAATCAAACATCCGGCACAGACAGACGATCGCACAGAAAAACGTGCATATTCAACATTAATTTCATTATTGCTGGAGAAAGTATTTAAAGGAATATGCAGAATATGGACCGCACTCTGGTGGGAATATTCCGATTAGATTATTCCGTCGGAAAGTGCCAAAATGCTTAGTCAATGAACTCGCAGCAATCGAAAATTGGCAAATAGTGGCAAATAGTAGTGTCTTGTTTGTTATTATATCTTCATAATACATTTTGTTTATTATATTTTCATAATACATTTCTGTTTGTTATTATATTTTTATGATACATTTTTGTTTGTTATTATATTTTTATAATACATTTTTGTTTGTTATTATACTTTTATAATACATTTTTATTTGTTATTATGTTTTTATAATAAATTTTGTTTGTTATTTTCTTTTTATAATACATTTTGCTTGATATTATATTTTTATAATACATTTTATTTGTTATTATATTTTTATAATACATTTTTATTTGTTATTATATTTTTATAATACATTTTGTTTGTTATTATATTTTTATAATACATTTTCTTTGTTATTATATTTTTATAATACATTTTTATTTGTTATTATATTTTTATAATACATTTTTGTTTGTTATTAAATTTTTATAATACATTTTGTTTGTTAGTATATCTTCATAATACATTTGGTTTGTTATTATATCTTATAATATATTTTTGTTTGTTATTAAATTTTATAATACATCTTTGTTTATTATATTTTTATAATACATTTTTATTTGTTATTATATTTTTATAATACATTTTTGTTTGTTATTATATTTGTATAATACATTTTTGTTTGTTATTATATTTTTATAATACATTTTTATTTGTTATTATATTTTTATAATACATTTTTATTTGTTATTATATTTTTATAATATATTTTTGTTTGTTATTATATTTTTATAATACATTTTTGTTTGTTATTATATTTTTATAATCCATTTTTATTTGTTATTATATTTTTATAATACATTTTTGTTTGTTATTATATTTTTATAATACATTTTGTTAGTTATTATATTTTTATAATACATTTTGCTTGATATTATATTTTTATAATACATTTTTGTTTGTTATTATATTTTCATAATACATTTTGTGTGTTATTATAGTTTTATAATACATTATTGTTTGTTATAATATTTTTGTAATACATTTTTGTTTGTTATTATATTGTATAATACATTTTTGTTTATTATATTTTTATAATACATTTTTGTTTGTTATTATATTTTATAATACATTTTTGTTTGTTATTATATTTTATAATACATTTTCTTTGTTATTATAGTGTTATAATAAATTTTTGTTTGTTATAATATTTTTATAATACATTTTTGTTTGTTATTATATTTTCTAATACATTTTTGTTTGTTATTATATTTTATAATACATTTTTGTTTGTTATAATATTTTTATAATACATTTTTGCTTGTTATTATATTTTTATAATACATTTTTATTTTTTTATTATATTTTTATAATACATTTTTGTTTGTTATAATATTTGTATAATACATTTTGTTTGTTATTTTATTTTTATAATACATTTTTTTTGTTATTATATTTTATAATACATTTTATTTGTTATTATATTTTATAATACATTTTTGTTTGTTTTAATATTTTTATAATACATTTTTGTTTGTTATTATATTTTTATAATACATTTTTATTTGTTATTATATTTTTAAAATACATTTTTGTTTTATAATATTTTTATAATACATTTTTGTTTGTTATAATATATTTATAATACATTTTTGTTTGTTATTATATTTTTATAATAACTTTTGGTTTGTTATAATATTTTTATAATACATTTTTGTTTGTTATAATATTTTTATAATACATTTTTGTTTGTTATTATATTTTATAATACATTTTATTTGTTATTATATTGTTATAATACATTTTTGTTTGTTATTATATTTTTATAATATATTTTGTTTGTTATAATATTTTTATAATACATTTTTGTTTGTTATTATATTTTTATAATACATTTTTGTTTGTTATTATATTTTATAATACATCTTTGTTTGTTATTATATTGTTATAATACATTTTTGTTTGCTATTATATTTTTATAATACATTTTTGTTTGTTATTATATTTTATAATACATTTTTGTGTGTTATTATATTTTTATAATACATTTTTGTTTGTTATTATATTTTTATAATACATTTTTGTTTGTTATTAAATTTTATAATACATCTTTGTTATTAAATTTTATAATACATTTTATTTGTTATTATATTTTCATAATACATTTTTGTTTGTTATTATATTTTTATAATACATTTTTGTTTGTTATTATATTTGTATAATACATTTTTGTTTGTTATTATATTTTTATAATACATTTTTATTTGTTATTATATTTTTATAATACATTTTTGTTTGTTATTATATTTGTATAATACATTTTTGTTTGTTATTATATTTTTATAATACATTTTTATTTGTTATTATATTTTTATAATACATTTTTATTTGTTATTATATTTTTATAATATATTTTTGTTTGTTATTATATTTTTATAATACATTTTTGTTTGTTATTATATTTTTATAATCCATTTTTATTTGTTATTATATTTTTATAATACATTTTTGTTTGTTATTATATTTTTATAATACATTTTGTTAGTTATTATATTTTTATAATACATTTTGCTTGATATTATATTTTTATAATACATTTTTGTTTGTTATTATATTTTCATAATACATTTTGTGTGTTATTATAGTTTTATAATACATTATTGTTTGTTATAATATTTTTGTAATACATTTTTGTTTGTTATTATATTGTATAATACATTTTTGTTTATTATATTTTTATAATACATTTTTGTTTGTTATTATATTTTATAATACATTTTTGTTTGTTATTATATTTTATAATACATTTTCTTTGTTATTATAGTGTTATAATAAATTTTTGTTTGTTATAATATTTTTATAATACATTTTTGTTTGTTATTATATTTTCTAATACATTTTTGTTTGTTATTATATTTTATAATACATTTTTGTTTGTTATAATATTTTTATAATACATTTTTGCTTGTTATTATATTTTTATAATACATTTTTATTTTTTTATTATATTTTTATAATACATTTTTGTTTGTTATAATATTTGTATAATACATTTTGTTTGTTATTTTATTTTTATAATACATTTTTTTTGTTATTATATTTTATAATACATTTTATTTGTTATTATATTTTATAATACATTTTTGTTTGTTTTAATATTTTTATAATACATTTTTGTTTGTTATTATATTTTTATAATACATTTTTATTTGTTATTATATTTTTAAAATACATTTTTGTTTTATAATATTTTTATAATACATTTTTGTTTGTTATAATATATTTATAATACATTTTTGTTTGTTATTATATTTTTATAATAACTTTTGGTTTGTTATAATATTTTTATAATACATTTTTGTTTGTTATAATATTTTTATAATACATTTTTGTTTGTTATTATATTTTATAATACATTTTATTTGTTATTATATTGTTATAATACATTTTTGTTTGTTATTATATTTTTATAATATATTTTGTTTGTTATAATATTTTTATAATACATTTTTGTTTGTTATTATATTTTTATAATACATTTTTGTTTGTTATTATATTTTATAATACATCTTTGTTTGTTATTATATTGTTATAATACATTTTTGTTTGCTATTATATTTTTATAATACATTTTTGTTTGTTATTATATTTTATAATACATTTTTGTGTGTTATTATATTTTTATAATACATTTTTGTTTGTTATTATATTTTTATAATACATTTTTGTTTGTTATTAAATTTTATAATACATCTTTGTTATTAAATTTTATAATACATTTTATTTGTTATTATATTTTCATAATACATTTTTGTTTGTTATTATATTGTTATAATGCATTTTTGTTTGTTATTATATTTTTATAATACAATTTTGTTTGTTATTATATTTTTATAATACATTTTTGTTTGTTATTATATTTTTATAATACATTTTTGTTTGTTATTATATTTTATAATACATTTTATTTGTTATTATATTTTATAATACATTTTTGTTTGTTATAATATTTTTATAATACATTTTTGTTTGTTATTATATTTTTATAATACATTTTTGTTTGTTATTATATTTTATAATACATTTTTGTTTGTTATTATATTTTTAGAATACATTTTTGTTTGTTATTATATTTTTATAATACATTTTTGTTTGTTATTAAATTTTATAATACATTTTAGTTTATTATATTTTATATTACATTTTATTTGTTATTATATTGTTATAATACATTTTTGTTTGTTATTATATGTTTAACATACATTTTTGTTTGTTATTATATTTTATAATACATTTTTGTTTGTTATCATATTTAATAATACATTTTATTTGTTATTATATTGTTATAATACATTTTTGTTTGTTATTATATTTTTATAATACATGTTGTTTGTTATTATATTTTCATAAAACATTTTGTTTGTTATTATATTTTATAATACATTTTTATTTGGTATTATATTTTTATAATACATTTTGTTTGTTATTATATTTTTATAATACATTTTGTTTGTTATTATATTTTTATAATACATTGTGTGTGTTATTATATTTTTATAATACCTTTTATTTGTTATTATATTTTTATAATACATTTTGTTTGTTATTATATTTTTATAATACATTTTGTGTGTTATTATATTTTTATAATACATTTTTGTTTGTTATTATATTTTTTAATACATTTTGTTTGTTATTTTATTTTTATAATACATTTTTGTTTGTTATTATATTTTTAAAATACCTTTTTTTTGTTATTATATTTTCATAAAACATTTTGTTTGTTATTATATTTTTATAATACATTTTTATTTGTTATTATATTTTTATAATACATTTTGTTTGTTATTATATTTTCATAAAACATTTTGTTTGTCATTATATTTTTATAATCTATTTTATTTATTATTATATTTTATAATACATTTTTGTTTGTTATTATATTTTTATTACACATTTTTGTTTGTTATTATATTTTCATAAAATATTTTGTTTGTTATTATATTTTTATAATCTATTTTATTTATTATTATATTTTTATAGTACATTTTAGTTTGTTATTATATTTTTATGATACATTTTGTTTGTTATTATATTTTAATAATACATTTTTGTTTGTTATTATATTTTATAATACATTTTCTTTGTTATTATATTTCATAATACATTTTTGTTTGTTATTATATTTTTATAATACATTTTGTTTATTATTATATTTTCATAATACATTTTTGTTTGTTATTATATTTTTATAATACATTTTGTTTATTATTATATTTTTATAATACATTTTTGTTTGTTATTATATTTTTATAATACATTTTGTTTGCTATTATATTTTAATAATACATTTTATTTGTTATTATCTTTTTATAATACATTTTTGTTTGTTATTACATTTTTTAATACATTTTGTTTGTTATTATATTTTTATAATACATTTTGTTTGTTATTATATTTTTATAATACATTTTTATTTGTTATTATATTTTTATAATACATTTTCGTTTATTATTATATTTTTATAATACATTTTTGTTTGTTATTACATTTTTATAATACATTTTGTTTTTTATTATATTTTATAATACATTTTCTTTGTTATTATATTGTTATAATGTATTTTGTTTGTTATTATATTTTATAATACATTTTTATTTGTTATTATATTTGTATAATACATTTTATTTGTTATTACATTTTATAATACATTTTTGTTTGTTATTATTTTTTATAATAAATTTTGTTTGTTATTATATTTTTATAATATATTGTTGTTTGTTATAATATTGTTATGATACATTTTGTTTGTTATTATATTTTTATAATACATTTTATCTGTTATTATATTTTTATAATACATTTTTGTTTGTTATTATATTTTCATAATACATTTTGTTTGTTATTATATTTGTATAATACATTTTTGTTTGTTATTATATCTTCATAATACATTTTTGTTCGTTATTATATTTTTATAATACATTTTTGTTTATTATTACATTTTTATAATACATTTTTGTTTATTATTATATTTTTATAATACATTTTTGTTTATTATTACATTTTTATAATACATTTTTGTTTGTTATTATATTTTTATAATATATTTTATTTATTATTATATTTTTATAATACATTTTGCTTGATATTATATTTTTATAATACATTTTTGTTTGTTATTATATTTTTATAATACATTTTTGTTTATTATTATATTTTTATAATACATTGTTATTTGTTATTATTTTTTTATAATACATTTTTGTTTATTATTATATTTTTATAATAAATTTTTGTTTGTTATTACATTTTTATAATACATTTTTGTTTGTTATTATATTTTTATAATGAATTTTGTTTGTTATTATATTTTTATAATACATTTTGTGATTTATTATATTTTTATAATACATTTTTGTTTGTTATTATATTTTTATAATACATTTTTGTTTATTATTATATTGTTATAATACATTTTTGTTTGTTATTACATTTTTATAATACATTTTTGGTTTGTTATTATATTTTTATAATACATTTGTGTCTATTATTATATTGTTATCATACATTTTTGTTTATTATTATATTTTTATAATATATTTTATTTATTATTATATTTTTATAATACATATTTATTTGTTATTATATTTTCATAGTACATTTTTGTTTGTTATTATATTTTCATAATACATTTTTATTTTTTATTATATTTTTATAATACATTTTTGTTTGTTATTATATTTTTATAATAAATTTTTATTTGTTATTATATTTTTATAATACATTTTGTTTGTTGTTATATTTTTATAATACATTTTGTTTGTTGTTATATTTTTATAATACATTTGTGTTTGTTATTAAATTTTTATAATATATTTTATCTGTTATTATATTTTTATAATACATTTTGTTTGTCATTATATTTTTATAATACATTTTTGTTTCTTATTATATTTTTATAATACATTTTTGTTTATTATTACATGTTTATAATACATTTTTGTTTGTTATTATATTTTTATAATAAATTTTTTATTTGTTATTATATTTTTATAATACATTTTGTTTGTTGTTATATTTTTTATAATACATTTTGTTTGTTGTTATATTTTTATAATACATTTGTGTTTGTTATTATATTTTTATAATATATTTTATCCGTTATTATATTTTTATAATACATTTTGTTTGTCATTATATTTTTATAATACATTTTATTTATTATTATATTTTTATAATACATTTTTGTTTATTATTACATTTTTATAATACATTTTTGTTTGTTATTATATTTTTGTAATACATTTTTGTTTATTATTACATTTTCATCATACATTTTTGTTTGTTATTATATTTTTATAATATATTTTGTTTGTAGTTATATTTTTATAATAAATTTTTATTTGTTATTATCTTTTCATAATACATTTGTGTTTGTTATCATATTTTTATAATACACTTTATTTATTATTATATTTTTATAATACATGTTTGTTTGTTATTATATATTATAATACATTTTTATCATTATATTTATATCATACATTTTCATTATAATATTTTTATTATACATTTATATTTATTAATATATTTTTTGTGCATTTTCTGTTTTGTATTATATTTTTGTATAAATTGTCTGTTTATTATTATATTTTATCATACCTTTTATTTGTTATATTTTGATTATACATTTTTTTGTTTATTATCATATTATATTTTGTGTATTAAATTGTTAAGTAAAATTACATAATAATTACACGCTTCTCATGTTTAGTATTTTTTAAGATTATATGTAGGTTACGGACTATGTTGAAATAAATAGGTTATACTTATTTAAATATGGTTCGTAACCTAAAGAATTATCGTTTTCCATTGAATTTGGCATGCGATGATTGTTTTTAAATATAAGTTTTCCCTTAAGTTATAACTGTTTACTAGCGTTTAAAATATCATTCATCGATTTCTATCTTTCGCCATATTCCGGCGGTTTACGTAACGTTCTAAAAACATGCCGACGATGACGCGATCTCTATTCGGCAAAGCTACCGAAAAACAATGTAATTTGTTTGGGGGGTTTTTTCAGAAAAGTTCATGTATCTCTACAAGGTGATTGTCCGGCGATCGGTTGCTTAATCAGGCTTACGTTTAAAACAACACTTTCGTCAGTTTGACATGCATTTTATTTAAAAACAAAGTGAATTATCTGTTCTGATATTACACTTTATTTTTATGTCTTTTGGTAGTGAAAGGGAAAGGCTTATAGACTGAGTCACTTTTTTTTATTTTTATCCCAAGTCACAGTTATCCCTTTTAGGGATCAAGATGTTCTCTTAATCAGAATTCAACTTTGTGTTGAATCATATTTACTCACTCGTTTTTCTTAGATCACCGAATTTAATGAGCGATCATTTTGGAATAACAGGTGTTTTATGTGAGAGAAAGGTGACACTTATATCGAAAAAGGCATACAAAAATTAACTTTGTCACCTTGCTTGATCGTCATATACATACGACTGTGAATTTAGTATTCTCTTGAAACTTTATTCTTTAGGTAAATTCTCCTTAGTGACCCTTAAGTAAACGCAGCACCAAACAGACCACTAAAGCTACCACGCTGACATTTCAAATAGCATTATTAGCGATAAAAGCGCAGATTAAATTCACGTTTCTTATGGAACTCTACTCTCATGTATAACTTCATAACGATTTTTTTCCTTCTTGGTGTTGCTTTATAAATAGAAAGACGTATTAGTCGTCCTTTTGTTTCTACTGTAAGTATACGTCTTAGGTTGATAAGAAAGCTATTGTGGAGTTTTTTATTTTAATTTCAGATGATGACTTTTTAAATGAATTTTTGTTATAATACCTTTACTTTATATATCATTTTAAAGAGTGTTTTGGCTCTATCTAACCCTTTAAATTACAATCATTTTGAAACAATTATGTTTTCTTCTCAGAACTTTAAATACAAGATGGAAAAATGCAAATTCGCATAATTTTCTTATTTTAATTGAAACTATGCTGAAAAGCTGCTAAAACAGATCGCGATATTAACGAAGCATTTGGCACAGGAATCATGACTGAATGCAGAGCATAATGGTGGTTTAAGAGATTTCGTGGCGGCGATGCGAGTATTGAAGAGGGTGAGTGTTGTGTTCGGCCATCGGATGTTGACAGCGATCAATTAATAGCCTTAGTCGAAGCCAATCCATGCACAATTTTTTGAGATCTTGCTTCTAAATTAGACGTTACATATACGCCGATTTTCAACCACCGAGAAAGATTGGGAAGACAAAAAAACGTGATACATGGATGCCTCACGAATTAAACGACAAAAGAAACGCCGTTATGAAGTAGCATCTTCACTTCTTTTACTCAACAAGAACGACCCGAGTCTCGAGCGAACTGTGACTTGCGATGGAAAGTGGGGTTTTTTACGACAATCGGCGATGCTCAGCTCAGTAGTTAAACGCCGACGAAGCTCCACGACACTTCCCGAAGCAAGAGTTGCATCAAAGGAAGGTCATGCTTACTGTTTGGTCGACTGTGACTGGTCTCATCCATTACAGTTTTTTAATGCAAGCAAAATCATTTCGGCGGAAATGTACTGTCAACAACAGGATAAAATGCATCAGAAATTTTGACAACACCCAGCATAAGTCAACAGAAAATTTTTAATTCTCCTCCTCGATAATGCCTGACCGCAAGTTGCCAAATTGACTCTGCAGAAGTTGAACGAATTAGGGCACGAAACTCTGTCTCATCTGCTATACTCCCCAGACCTCTCACCTACCGACTTCCACTTTTTCAAGCACCTCGACAACTTTCTGCATGATAAATGCTTCAAAAACCTTAGCAATATCAGCAACTTCTTCAGCGACTTCATCGCCACCAGAACGCAAGATGTTTTCTTACTGGCATGCACTTGTTTTGCGTTGACAAAGGTGTGTTGCTTTCGATCATAATTTTTTTGTTTGAGTCGATATATGTTCATCTGAATTTAAAATTTAAAAACCGCATGGACCTTCTTGTCAACCTCACAGTAACAAGTAAAGAAACATCCGTAACAGAAGTTTTCATTTAAAATTCAGGTCGTAACAGAATAAAAAAGGAACGATTCCGTTCGATTGTTACTTAAGCGTGGTAGAGAGCTTATTATAGAGATGCATCAAAACAGATACTAATTATTAATTAAGATTTAAGATTAAGAACTCAGTGATGCAGATGCCGATTATCCAATCAGCTACATTGTTGTGTTAAATTGCTATTTGACGTGTTGTGTTCACTTCCAGTTTAATGTAAACTGGTGCATACGAATGGCAAACGTTGATACATAATTGTCCAATGGAATATGGGGAAATCGAAAACGGAAAATATTTCTGGCCAGAGTCTGACCACCCAATAAATATTTTTATTGTTTAAAAAAAATATATTTCATTGAATGGAAAAGTCCCACTACGATCGGCCTTTTTCTTTTAGAAGCCATATCTAGGGTTATCTACAGATAAGCGAAAAATGACAGAGATCATTTAGATGATCCTTTTGGTTTATTTTCCAGGGATCATTGTCTGTGACGCCGTATAGTAAAAATATCCAAGGTGCGAGAGGCGATCAAAGGGGAAAGAGGCGTTGGAGTTGAACGTCCGACAGGCGCAGTTGGTTTTGCTGAGGGCCGCAAAAAAGTTAAGCTAGTATGCTCTCGGGCAGGTTGGATTCCCTGGTGGCTCAGGCCTGAGTCAATGAGACTAGTGGATTTCAGGCAAACCCCTTATTCTTCAGTCTGCCATTAAACCTTAGTGAAAGATTTCTACTTGTAATATAAAAAATAATCATTAGAAATTTATCAATGTTGCTTGGTTTTAGTTCTTTAAGAGTTGTCTCCCTTTGACAATTCTGGATTTCTGCTTATTTTTTAGTGTTAGAGTTGTCTCCCTTTGTTTATTAGGCGATGACGTGTGTTTTAGAATTGGGGGACTGAGTTATCTCCTCTTTGACTTTATATTTATAAAAACGTGTGTATGTGATGTGTACTTTCTATTCGTGTTACAAACATGTAAGTAAACAGACGTGTCTTTCTGCGTTTTATAAAAAGGCTGAAAAATGTTACGCTGTTAATGAATTTGTTTGTTTTTGTCATCCTCAATACCCATCTTCCACTATGAGTCATTTAAGGAAGAAAAGTACGTTTTCTTTATTTACTTTATAATTAGCTTAACAAAGATTATCATTTTACTTTACAAATGCCATGCGCACAGAAACAACATATCGATGATAACAAAAGATAGCAAAACAAAGAACAGGATTTAAACACGTTTGAGCATTATTTTTGACCATTTGGAATTTTCGGTTGTGATAAAAAAGAAAACGTTTTGTTGTTTATAGCAGATAATAATTATGGATGCAAAGCTTGATGTTCTCGTTCCACTACTTAATGAAATTAACAACTCGACATGGCGAGTTCAAGTGAAAATGGCTTTGATAAAAGATGGTGTTTGCTGTATTGCTGATGGAACACGACAGGATTTTGATTTTCAAGCAGACAGAACTTATATGTTAAAAAGAGACCTATGTTAACCGCAATTGTTCTTTCATTGAAAACGTCACTGTTATATTTAATTGAAGATCTGGCTGTTATATTTAATTGAAGATCTGACTGTTATATTTAATTGAAGATCTGACTTTTATATTTAATTGAAGATCTGACTGTTATATTTAATTGAAGATCTGACTGTTATATTTAATTGAAGATCTGACTGATGCCATGATCGTCTGGAACGTGGGCTAACAAATCAGTGTTAAGGAGGAAATTATATTCCCTTTAATTAAATGAAGGTGACTCTGTTAATGAACACATCAAAAGGATGGTTGAGATAATTGATGAATTGGTGACTTACTACACGAAGAGGACAGATGTGTGTATCTCCTACCTACGCTTCCAGATTCTTACATGTTGGTGACAGCACTCGAAGCTAATCAAGAGGTTTTTAAGTGAGTAACTATTACATGAAGAATCCAACATTTAAGAAAGGGAAGATAATAATGCCGAATTGAAATCTATGACATCAAAACACCACGTCAGCAAAAGTGACACAAGTGTTATCATTGTTGAAAAACCGGACACATTATACGTAATTGTCGATTGCTTGGTGAAGATAATTTCAAGCGGAATTCAATAAGAGAATGCAGAATAAAAATTAAATCAAGTGTAACACATTCCTGGTATTTATTTCTGATATATCTCACTGTTTAAGCAACACTGAAAAATTTTGCACGTTTGGTGATTTAGCAAAAAAAAAATGTTGTGCAGTTGCTTTTCTAGAGTAAAAAGTTGAAAAACAGTTTCAAGATGGTTGCAGATCTGAAGGAAAAACAGCTTCTAACTCTGCCATAAAATGGACTGTTTGGTTGGTTCAGTAAATTTTACAGTTGAGATTCAAGCCATGTTATTAGTAAGTAATCAGATAAAATTAATAGTTATTGCTTAACAGAGGGGCATGGTAATGCTATTGAGAGGTTTGTTGAAGCTGATTGACCACGGGTGTATAATGTCCCATGCTTTCTTAAATCGCTGTGCACATGTTGAAACTTAAAAGTTTTGTTAAATTTGTAAGTCCATATAAACGAGAAAACGTTCCAAGAAGTTACAGAGAAGTAGACAATACATGGGAAAAATTGAATAAAGTGGCTTGTGAGCAGATCATTTATGAAGCCGACGCTAAAGGAACTGTATTGGAAAATTGACTTAAAACCTTATTCACATTGAGGGGCGTTATGAAAAAATTAATCAATGTTGTTAGGTTTTATTGCTTGAAGAGTTGTCTACCTTTGACGATTCCAGATTTCTCCTTATTTTTCAGTGGTATAATCAACTTAGAGTTGTCTCTTTTTGTCTGTTAAGTAATGAAGTGTTTTAAAATTGGGTAACTCTGAGTTATCTCTTTTTCATTGCATATTTATAAAAACGCGTGTATGTGACGCTTACTTTCTCTTTGTGTTGCAAACACATTAATAACTTACTGTGTCTCTATGCGTGCATAAGAAGCTAAAAGAATGCTACGTTTTAATTAATTTGTTTTCTTTTTTCATTGTCCATATAACTTCCAGTATGAAGTCATGTAAGTAAGAAAGTACGTTTTCTTTATTGGTCCACCGAATTAGTCGGATTTGGATCTTAGAATCCACCCGTTGTCCGTTCGTCCGTACGTCTGTTCGTTCCAAACATTCTCAATGACTACTCAACTAGACGAGGAAGGAAATATAACGTTTTCGGATTTTTGATAAAAAATTTTGGTTGCGCTCCCAGGGGATCAAAAGGGGGCAAAATGGTCAAAGATAGTATTTTTCAGGACATAAAATATTTTCTGGACTTTAGATTTTGCCGAAAATTACCCAAAAGCAAGACCAGGTAGATATACCTCTGAAAACATAATATTAGACCCCAAGAAAATTCTCGTTGCTTTTCCAAGGGGTCAAAAGCAGTCAATAGCAGTTTTTGGTACATAGAATATTTGCTGGCCATTAGATTTTTCTGAAACATACTGAAAAGCAAAACCATATGGAAATTTTTTTTTATTACATTTTCACCCCAAACAAGGCACGTTGCTACTTTGATGTAGCGGGTTACTATCAAGGACATAAGCTACAGGGGTACTATGTGGGGAGTTGGGCAGCAAGATGTCGGTTCGCGTTACATTTGAGCTTCTGTATATCAGTACAGTTGGGGAAGCAGGAAACCGGAAGGAAATTCCAAAGTCTAGCGGTTCTGGAAAAGAAACTACTGGAGTCGAAGGCTCTCTTACATCTAGGGATCCCGACTGTGAAGAGGTGAAATTTTGCTGTTTGTCGGGTTTATCGGGGGTATTTATGTCGATAGGATACAAGTGCTTACAGTTCGTCGGAGCATTTCACAGACAATTTTGTCTGGGAGGTTATTTATGAATATTAGGAATAATAGAGGTCCAAGGATAGACTCCTGGGGCACTCCCGCATTTATATCATATTGTTTAGATGTACTACCATCGAGGACAACCTGGATTTTTCTCTTATCTAAGAAGGATTTAATTATGTTAAGTATTCTTCCGGTGATACCGTATGATATAATTTTTCTGAGAAGACCTCCATGCCATACCTTGTCAAAAGCCTTAGATATATCTAGAGCTACCGCTCTACCCTCCACTGCTTTGTCAAGTGAATGATATATGTGCTCTGAGATTACAGTTAGGATTCTGCTATGGAACGAGCTTGCCTTAATCCATATTATTGCTCGATGAGAAGTTTAGCATCTGTAAGGTGATGGACTAGAGTTTGGTTAATTATGGACTCAAATATTTTGGCGAAAAGTGGGAGGAGGCTAATAAGGCGGTAATTTATTCGGTCAGTTCTTTCGCCAGAATTCTTGAAAACTGGTACCACAGAAGAAGTTTCTAGCAGGCAGGAAATCAAGATTCATTAAGGCATTTGTTGTAAAGTTTGGAGAGAACTGGAGCTACTTCGGCGGAGCACTGTCTTAATAGCACAGCCCGGATGAGACTAGTCTAAAGGATATTATTTTTATGTTGAATATGAATTAAAAAAAATTGCTACATGCATTCTACGGACGGTTACATCAACGGGATAACATTAGAACGAGCAACATTATGTGCTCCACTCTATTTTTGTGGCTACAATTTTTTCTATAGAGCAACCACCATTCCCAATGTCCTTTTAATTTTAATGCCTTGGTGGTAAAAGTCTACAGTGCGCTTTGTCACTCACATATTTGTCACCACTATTAAATCGACGAAACCATATCCTAACAGTGCTGCCATCGACTGCATCGAATCTGTAAACGTTCAACAGGTGCTGGTGCGTGTTGATCGGTTCAAATTTATCTGCATCAAATAATTTAATGCGGCATCTCTGCTTCTGACACACGTCCATGATAGAGATTCCTTCTTAGAGTAGTACACTGTTAATACCTGCTACACAGAGGTGGAACGTTCGTTTCATGAGTGCATAAGTTCCGTCATAATAATAATTTGCAATTTCCTCTTATTTATTCGGGCGGAATAAAAAAATAGGAGGCATTACTTTTGGAACGTTCGTCGTATATATGAATTATCAGAATCATATATGCTTGCATAAATCAAGGTTAAATACGCTGTGCGTTTTCATTTTGTGCCATTCTCGCATAATTAGAAACACTAATTGCTGTTTTTTCTTTTTGTCTTACGTTCTATTCTAACACGTAAAACATTGTTCTTATTCTTCCAAATTCTTTCTGACACCTTTTCTTCTGCCCATCGACTAAACGTGAACCGACTGGACTTCATTGTGGCCATTGCGGCGCGTGCGCGTATGGCGTATTTTCAGCAACCTCGACTTCCGCTGAGCTGAATAAACGGAAATGTCGACACACTGAAACATCATTCAAATCCGCGTGCACTATTGTTGGAGCGGTCTGCGATGGTCGAAGCTGGCGCATATGCAGTGAGAGGGCGGGGACTAATTTCGATAACAACTTGGCTATTAGGCAGAGAGAAATGTGTGTACAGAATTTACAATCCTGAAGAATGAATAAGAAAAATAAGAAAGAGGAAATGTTACGAGTTTTCAAGCAATAAAGTTGGAAGAATAAACTATGCATATAGAGTGCGTGTGTGTGTATATATATATATATATATATATATATATATACATATATATATATATAACGCTCTTTATATACATAGTTTATATATATACATACATAACAATTTTGCTTAATTAAATAATCCAAGATTTTAATCAGCAGACCACTCTTTTTTGTTTTCAAAATGAGAGCTTCAGTTACCTTTAGAGCTTTGTTCCGTTTATAATAGAACGGCTAATAATAGTCAATACTGGATATTTCACCGTGGATTCACCTGCAAAAAAAACAATGTTCTTAAATAAAAACATGCAGAGCGCTGTAACAGGTAAAATTTAGAAATAAATTGAAACAACTTACATCAGGTCTATTTCCAGTTGTTGTTTTTTTTTATACGGTGGTCACCACTTATCAAGGCCCGGAAGCCACTCAGGGATAAGGGTTATTGCAAGTACAGTACGTTAGTGTGGGGATTTGATGAAGTGTTTACTTAAGGGGGCGGTTCATTAGGAAATTGTTAACGTTGGACTTGAACACATCCAAGTTGTAGTCCGGTGGGAAGCAGGCAGACGGAACAGAGTTCCACAGGTGTGCAGTTCTAAGAAAGAAGCTTTGTTCATGGAATCCACGTTTTGATTTAGGCACAGATAAAGAGTGGGGGAAATTTTTCACAGTGGATTCAGCTAGACGGGTGTTTTTCGTGAAAGATTGGCGAGGGGGGACCAGAGATTGGACTTCAGACGAGCACCTGCCATGGAAATAACGATAAAACAAGGATAGGCTCGCAACATCTCTTCTGTGAGAGAGAGGTTGCAGGGTAGAGAAAAGTGCATCCCCACTAAGCCACGAAGTCTATTTTGTACTCTGTCAAGGCAGGATAGGCTGTTTTTAGCAGCGCCTGCCCAGATATGGCAGCAGTATTCTATCCTTGGACGTACTTGGCTTTTATATAGATAGAGAATTGCATCAGTAGTGAGATATCTTCTGGAGCGGTAGAAGGATCCCACCATCTTTCCAGCGACCTTGCCAACAGACTTGATGTACGTGTTCCATTTAAGATCAGGAATAAAGGACAACCCCAGAAGCTTGTCAAAACACGGGGCTTCTCCCAGACGAGAGCCATCCATTTCAATTGATGCCAGATGGAGATCAGAGCGTTTATGATGTAAAGATAGGAGTTTGGTTTTAGATGCATTAAAGGTAACCAGCCACGTCTTCCCCACTGAACCACTCGCTCGAGATCAGAGGAGAGAGAATCAGAGAGAACTTTGTCATTTACAGCCTTTGATGCATTGCCGTAGATGATCGTGTCATCAGCATAGATGTCAACGAATGATTTAAGTATGTGTTTAGGGAGGTCATTGATGTAGATCAGGAAGAGAGTTGGGCCCAGGATTGACCCTTAAGGGACTCCAGCATTAATACTGCAGGCCTCTAATTTTTGTCCGTCGACCACTACTCTTATGAGCCTATCGGGGAGAAATGATTTAATGATTGAGAAAACATTTCCAGTGATACCGTAGCTGGAAATCTTGTGAAGTAGGCCCTTATGCCATACCTTGTCGAAGGCCTTTGATATGTCAAGAGCAATTGCCCTAGAAAGGAAGCCTTTGTCAAGAGATTCACTAATCCTGTGAGATATAACCGTTAGCACATCTGCGGTAGATCTTGCAGAACGGGGACCATATTGTGTGTCACTAAGAAGATTGTTTCTGCTGAGGTAGTTTACTATTTCTCTATTTAATATGGATTCCAGCAACTTAATCATAACACACAGGAGGCTTATTGGTCTGTACTGAGAGGGAGATGACGTATCACCTGAATTCTTAAATACAGGGTATACTGATGAGGTTTTCCAGGGAGTCGGAAAGCACTTCTCCTTAAGGCAACGCTTAAACAGTTACGTAAGTATGGGAGCAAGTTCTGGTTGTATCTTTTTTAACACTATAATTGGGATGCCGTCAGTGCCAGTTGCTTTACTGGAATCGAGGTTCTTGATTAGCTTGGCGACCTCACATACAGATATTTGTATGTTACTTAGCGTGTTCTGTGTTATAGGAGGAAATATGGGGAGTTGATTTCCTTCGTCGCATAGGGTAGAATTAGCTGCAAAGTTCTTTGCAAATAGTTTGGCCTTGTCTGATGCTGACGAGATGACCTCTGGTCCATTGATAATGGTTGGGATAGAACGCACACTTCTGTTCAGGATCCTATTTGTTATTTGCCAAAACTGGTGGGATCCAAGCCGCTGATCAGCTACTTTGGATTTAACAGACTGGGCATATAGCTCTCTTGCATGTCTTATTACTCTTTTGCAGTGGTTGCTGGCAGTCCTGAAAGCAGCTTTAGTCTCAGTGCATCTATTACGTTGGTAGCTATGGAAAAAGTGATTTCTGTGCGCGATAGCAGCAGCACATTCTGGGGAGAACCATGGCTCACTGTTATGTTTTTGTTGGAATTTTTTAGATGGTATGAATTGGTCTATGCCTACAATTAACCATTCGGTCAGATCTGATACTATAGAGGACATATCCTTTTTAAACATGGAGTGCAGAGGTAAATCAGATATGATTGTACGGAAGCTATCCCAGTCAGCCATAGAGTATCGGTATACAGTACGGTGGAGGGGTACGTCTGGGGACTTATTACATTTCATTTTTATCTTAACTGATACGACGGAGTGGTCGGAGGATCCTAGAGGAAAATGAACGGAACATGAACATAGCTCAGGGGAAGTTGAGAGAAAAAGGTCTGGGAGGCTTGCATATTGACCAGTAGTATCGGGCACACGGGTGGGTTCGCGAACAATCTGAGTGAGGTCATAAGCAATGGCAAAATCATGACAAAACCTCCCCTCGTCGTCTGTCTTATTTGAATGGGTCAGCCATTCCATGTTATGGACGTTGAAGTCACCACAGATGTGGATGTTAGCCGAGAGATGTGCAGACAAGATGTGATCTATTTTCTCAGATATACTCTTAAAGATAGTAACTCCGCTGTTATGGGGCCGATAGAGTGCAAATATAAATGCAGTGGTGTAAGCAAGTGCAACCCGGAAGCACATATAGGGTAAATTAGGATCCTCTCTAGAGATATCCCTGCCACACGGGAAGCCATCTTTAATGTAGGCGCATATTCCATGCCCATGGCGATCTTAGGGGGTCAGATTTAGCTGTTAAGTTAGAGTATCCGTTAATTATGAACTCATCTAGGGAAGTGGTCGGCCCTATTCCAGTTTCACTTAGAAAGTTGTTGGAACGTTCTAATCGTTATCTACTATGGACCGCCATTTAATATATATGTATATTTTTTTAATTGTATTTTTACCCCAAACAAGGTATACAGTACCACTTTGATGTATGGGTCTACTATCTGGAACATAATTGCAGAAACACTATGCAGGGAGTTTAGCAGTAAGATGACTGTTTACATTACACTTGAATTTCTGCATATAAATACAGTTGAGGAAACAGGAACCTGGAAATGAATTCCAAAGTCTAGCAGTTCTAGGGAAGAAACTATTAGGATGGGATTTTGCTTTTTTGGTTGTCGGGTTTGTTGGGGGTATTGATGTCGAGGGGCACAACGGCTTGTAGTTGGTTGGAGAATCAGATTGTTAGTTTTCAGGAGAGGATTAAACTTACAGTAAAATTAATTATTAGAATTTTTAGTGTATAGTAAAGTTTAGTTAGAGAAGAGAGAAAAAACATTTTTTTTTAATTTAACAATCAAATCAGACATAGGCAGTCGTCTTGGAGGTAAAGTATAGATTGGATATACGTAGCAATCAGTCAGTTTGGTCAGGTTTAGTAATAGTCCTAGTGACGTAGCTAAGGTCGCTGTTCATTTCAGTTACAAATATAATTGAAAGTAGGACAACAATATTCCGTGGTTTGATATAGCTAGCAAGGAAGCAACATTTCAATACAAGCAAGCTTATAGAAATAGATATTACTTAAATAAAGTCCTAGCTTCTTCTAATATAGGAGAAAATAATTCACGGTTTGTGGTAGATTCTGAAATTTACTTTGTTTTTTTTTATCGCTAGTTTACTTGACTATAGCAAGGAGAGCAGTGTTTTGCCTTTTATGGTTCCTGTAGTATTGATTCCATTCGAAGACTAAAAGAGTTTTATAGTTTTTCTTTTTTATTTCTAATGACTCCTTATATCTTGGATTGAATGTAATTTTGTATGCTGGATTATTTGGGTGTGCTTTTAATTTAGTGTAATATTAGGCACCCAGTTTGTGACTCCTTATATTTAAAGGAATCTCATTATCCTCTGCATGAAGACTTTCAACTTGGAACGTTCTAAAAGAACTGAGTGCTAATCTTAGACCTCCATGGCAGATTAGATCTAAAATCTTTAGGTGTGAGTTTCTATCTGATTGGTATATAAAACTACCATAATTCAGTTTCCTGATCTTTTCTCCACTCTGTGTGAGCTATCACACGTAGTAGTTGTAGTCTTTTATTGCAACTACTTTTTAGGTTCTTTAGGTGGGGATGAATATAAATCTTTTTATCAAATATTAATTCCAGAAATTTGTGTTCCTCTACAGTGAAGATTACTGTTATTCCGGGTTTCCATGTAAGGTCATTGTGAAGTTTTCTCTTATAACAGAAATGTACGCATTTAGTTTTGGAATGGGAAAATCTACATCCATTTTCTGTTGCCCATTTGTCCAGTTTGTTTAGACATTGCTGGAGATTGCGTTCAATGGTGCGTATATATTTTGATCTGCAAGTTTTCACCCGGAGATCATCTACATATAAGGATCCCTCAATGTCAGGATTCAAACATTTCACTATGATGTTCATTTTAACATTGAATAGCGTCACGTATAGTGCAAGTCTTCTACAGCTTTTTCTAACAATTTCACCTGAGCTGTGTTCATATTCCGTTCGATCTCCTCTGGGATCTTCCGACCACTCGGTTATAATAGTTAAGATAAAAATGAACTGTAATAAGTCTTCAGACATACCTCACCATCGTATAGTATATCGATACTCTAAGTTTATCAGTTTAGAAGAAATGGGAGAAATAAAAAAGATAGAAGTTCACTGTCCTATTCAAGAAACAATGTCAAACACAAGGTGTCTCAGGTGAGTCTGTGATGGTACCTCTGCAGAGACAAAGGAGAAGTATTAAAGCTGGGAGATAGGCAAGGCATACCTAATCTCTAAGTAATTTAGGTTTGCAACCCGAATAATTTGTTCAAGTCATTAGTTCTAGGAAAGTTATTGATTAGGACTATAGAAACATCCCTCCCTAGTAGTTCGTGTCGTGGTGTGTGAGATTAGTGGCACAGGTTCTATATCAGAGTTCTCATTCTCCTAGGTGAGTGACTTGACATCGTAAGTGCGTTCATCACGTAGACAGTTACCCCTCGCATGGATTCTAAACAATGTATTTTGCGCCCCACTTCGTAAATTATAATAATAAGTATCTACTTAGTTTTACTCTCCTACAAAGAAATTTAAATTAGATTGAAGATAGGTTCCCCTCTCATAATCAGTAGAAATGGTATAAATATAAAGCATAAAGACAAACTAATTACTTTTTATTGATTTGATTTTGAAGAAATGATTTGAAGTAAGGTTTAATGAAATATAAATAAAGTCAGAAAAATACAAAGAGAAAGAATTTATGGATGTGATTGTAACTTAAATTAATGTTTATCATGCAAAACAGATATAATCATTTATCTAGATCATTCTCTGAACTTTGCATAGCTAAATAGTCAATGAGGAAAACTCGTATATATAACACCTCTGACCAGATGAGTTTCTCGCACATGACATACATTTTGCATCTGGAAGACTATTATTTATTTCTTTGTGAGAGTGTATCATGTTTTCCATAATGTAATATTGAAACAAAAAAAATCTGTGTTCGTACCAGAACTGATTGTATCAACTTTTCGTTAGAAGACATTGATTTTTAGACATACAGACAGATAGGTATATATATATATATATATATATATATATATATATATATATATATATATATATAGATAGATAGATAGATAGATAGATAAACGGGATCAATATTTACGTGCATGGATAAAAGCAGATCAAGTAAATATTGTAAAAATTGTGTAGTTAATAAATATATAAAGACGTAACGAAAAGAAATGGAATAAAATAAAGACAAAGACAATGAGTATCCCACATGTAAATTAACATTTTCTTTCAGAAAAAAAAAACTCGACAAAATGTTTAAAGAAAAAGAATGTGGAGAATTGGATTCATCGTGGAATATCAAAATATTGTAAATAAGAAAAGCCAATAGAATTCAATGAAAAATTATGGTAAATGTTTCGAGCGCATAAAAATGTGGAGAAACAAAGACAATAAATAAATTGAGTGAAATAATGAAGAAGGAAGAGAAGAAGAAAAAAGAGAATAGAAAAAGAGAAACAAAAAAGAAAACGAAAGAAAGAAATAATAAATAAAATGATCCTGATTTTTATTTTAATCTTAAATTCACGGGTTACAGACTTATGCCAATTCTATTTAAAGATTAAGTATGATATACCAACATAAATGTAATTTCAAACGTAAGTTTCACAGACTAAAAACACTACTACTTGAAGGATAACGGATAATGATATTAAAACTTATGTTTGGCAGACTAAAATAAATGCTATATAAAAGTTTCAGAGATCCAGTGAAATGCTATTTCAAACTTTGACAGACCTAACGAACTACTATATCAAATGTAATTTTGATGGAAAATGGAAATGCTATCTTAATCTTCTTTTAATAAAAGGGAATATAATATCACAATCTTCATAGATAAAAAATGCTATGTTAAATTTAACAAAATAAATGTTCTTAAAACATAGGATTAATGGATTAAAAGGAATATCTTTTAAACTTAGTCTTGATAGATAAATGCAATACTATTCGATGATAAGCTTGACAGATCAAACAAAATGTAATTTTAAAGTTTAACTTGACAAATAAAAAGCAAATATATAGTGAACTTAAGAATAAGATACCAAATGGGAAATGCGGTATGAAAATTAATCTTGCCAGACTCACAGATATGATCTTATTTCAAAGTTGACCTTCGCAGACTGTATAAATTGCTATTCAAACTTCAGCTTTCACATATCAAACATAATCTTTATTAAGAAACAATATGTTATATTGAACTTTACAAACTTAAGTTTGACAGTCCAAACGGATTATTTATTTTACCAGAGATATTCTATATGGTAATTAGACAAACAAAGTTAATAAGATTGAAAATAATAGTTATTCAAAGAAAATGCTAGAATTGAACCCAGTATTCAGGAGTTGAAAAAAAGAATATATATTACAATATAGATACGATGATAAAAAGGTGGAGCATTTTCTATTAGATTTTGAATAACGATTCAAATATTTAGATCAGAGATCGGACAATGTAAATTAATGAATATCTTTGTTTTGCCAAAAACATGTTCGAGACATATTATAAATCCACGTGAGAAAACATTCACGTGGTTGAGCACGTTTCTGACGTCACAAAGTAAGATAGTTTACATTATATTCAGAAGTTAGAGTCAGAAGAGAGAGAAGAGAGAAGTCCGAGAGAAGTTGAGTTGACAGTTACAGTCGGAAGTGTGAATTAGCCGAACCCCTTTTGGAAGCGATCTAGAAAGGGAAATCAAGACAATGTAATTCTGCAAGGCAATCGAATCCCTGATCATCTCATCCAGCTTGAATAATAAATATCATCATGTAATTTATAAACCTTTGTCTTCGTCATCATTCCGGCCGAAAAGGTAATATGTCCTTGTAAAAGAACTTTGTATAAAACACTCTTCTAAAGTGTTAACTGTCCCCTCATAAATAATGAATACTTTTTCCGTGTTAAAAAAAACTGTCTATTACTACATCTCTCTTCACATTCATAACTCTCCTAAGAATAATATGAAATCAAAAGAATTGTCATCTTCATCCTCATCACTGTGTACTCTGTTATATAAATGTCTCATCCTCCGTTATATGTCGTTCCCGATATGTACAAACACTGCTACACAATAAACTTATCAATTCAAATAAACTGCTATTCCAACGCTAAGCTTTGTAAACCAAAAGAAGATTTCATTTCGAATAGAAAATCTATTTTAATGTTAAACTTGCATTAACAAAGAAGATTACATTTTAAGCTTAGACTTTCCAGACGAAATGATATTTTAAACTTAAACTTTATTTACAAAAAGAAACTATTTATTAACGTTAAAGATAATAGACAAAAGAACATACATCACAATTTATTTTGACAGACCAAAGCGATGGGCATTTCAAACTAAAGCCTGGCAGACCAACAGATTTTAAGTATAAGCTTGACAGACCAAGAAAATCACTATTTCAAACTAAGCTTAAAATAGTAATTTTGTACATCTCACAAGAAACAGAATGACGAAAATGTCATTGTAAAGAAATTGCGTGACAGATTGACAAACATTTTCATTTCAAACTCATTCATGCGTGACAGATTGACAAACATTTTCATTTCAAACTCATTCTTGTCATCATGTTTTTGAATTTTTAACGTAAGGATTCGTAAATCGTATCATTTCTATTATTCTGATTACTGTTCTCATTTTGAGTGTTATTTCACAACGTTCCAGCCGATGAAACCTCCAATCTTCTTAAGGTGTGTCTTATCGAATTCAGGAATCTGCACAGGATTTCGAATTTCGCAAGGATCTATGGTGTAACGGAGAAAGTACTTGGTAAAATTTAGTTGTATGTCGCACTCTTCTGAGTGTGGAAGGTTCAATCTTCATCGAGGGCGATAATCAGAATACAATTGCTAATTACTTAAGACTTGTTTATGGTTGACAGAACGAGATCATACTACTCCAGTGGATTAAATAAAGGATCCGTTCGAAATTCAATTCGGATTCTCGAGTTATTGGAAAAGTATTTATTTGCCGTGCGATTTTAATAATTTCTGAATGCATTCAATTTTTATAGATAGCCCGTGGAGATGGAGGAACTGGTCGTCCATTAACCAAAAATTGACTTCGTTCAAATCATGGCCAATTATATTGTTTAGATTATTCGGACTACTGCTTTTATCTTTTATGTTATTATCACGATGTTTCGGCCAATATAACCCCCGACCATCTTCAGGTGTGTCTTATCGAATTCCTAAATCTGTACGGAATTTTGAACCGAACCCTTTTATTTAATTCATCAGAGATAGAATTTCTCGTTCTGTCAGCCATTACCGGGTAGAAGTATTAAGTAATTGTTAGTTATATTAATCAAGTATTAAGTAATTTTTAGTTATATAAGTAAGCCCTACAGACCGACTTAAATATTAATTCAGACGTAACTGTAACAAACTATTTAAAACGTAGAGTAACAGAGCGATCGACGTGGTATCTTATTTATATGATTGAGTGCATTTGAAATAAGACACGTCCTTCAATGATGGCGTTCATGTAAATTCTATTACAATTTGAAGCATAACAGACCGACGGATGAAGCTTCCCATACACTCAAAGGACGGATCAAAGAAAGTCTTAAAGGATTAGCTATGCTGCTCACAGATGCATATCTAGACACATACGTAGACGAGGAGAAGAAAGTATATAAATATAGGCTTTGAAAAAAATGTGTCTTGTTTGGATTGCTTCGCTTGCCCCCTGCAAAGAGTTACTTGGGAATTCGGCCCATGTAAACAGGTGATTTCATCTCATGGGTAAACAATCGAAGAGTAAACAATCGAAGCTATGAAATATATTCTACATCACATACAATATATTGAAAAGGGAACGAACTTAAAAGGAGAACGGATCAAAAGTCAATAAAATTAGGTGAAAATACGTAATTCTTCATGCGTATGAATGCTTATAGTGGACACATGCGTGTACTCAACACACACACACACACGCATATATATATATATATATATATATATATATATATATATATATATATATATACTAGACTACCTGTGACTCGTTGGGTCAGTATGTTATATTAGCTATGGAATTCATGTATTAGCGTGACACTTGTGACGTAAAGAAAATAGTTTTTTTTTGACATAACAGAAACATGTCTATGAAAGTATATTAAAATGAAAAAAGAATATAGATAGATTTCTATGAGTCGTTCTGTTTATTATAATTGATTTTTTTTTTAATTTTACAGTTACTGAATTATAAGTTGTGCACTGAACAGATACCATAATACTTATTATAGTTAAATTCAAATTTTGATATATCTGCTTCTTTTTTAAATCGTTCATTTCTGTATTTTGTTTAAGTTATTTTAAACCCCACTCTTCTCATGTAAAATAATAATTTCGAAATAATAACGTTAATATTTTAGCGTCCCAATTGTTCTTTTGTTTTTTGTTTATTTTAAACCCCACTCTTCCCATGTTAAATAATAATTTCGAAATAATAACGTTAATATTTCAGTGCGCAGATTATGCGAGCATACGCAACCGGATGTCGTAAACCGGAAAGTGGGTTACAACATCGTTACAAAGTCATTTGAGTTTTATAATTTTATATATATATATATACACATTTATATATATATATATATATATATATATATATATATATACAGAGAGAGAGAGGGAGAGAGAGATTGAAAAATAAGGCATTTTTCATATATTTTTATTCTTTCTGTATACCAATCTATTTTGATCGGAAGCTCGATGATTGCTAAGATATGACAACAGAGTATGAAGTCATTTTTGTCCATCTTACCGATCATTTATTTGTTTTTTGGCTTTTTTCAACAAAACTCTCGCACATTTACAGGTCTGTTTTGCTGATAATTTTTGTAGGTCAATACTATATCTTTTTTCTGTGCAACCATCGGAAAAAACAGAGTTCTCAAAGCGAAAGTGCATAGCGATGAAATAGATAAAAAAAAATAGTTGTACGAGTTTTGGTAATGTCTATCTACTGTAGGCCGCCACCTTTTCTTACATATGTAAAAGTTTTCTAATGGAAACACAATTTAAATATAATTTTTTTTTGTTTTCTATCTATCATAATATTGCTTGCATTATTCAATTTATTATCAATATTTTGCACTTTACATCCATTCACATCTTTGATTGCAGATTCTTCTGGTGCATACAGTATAACTTCATTCATTGTTCGGTGTTACTTTGACATTTGAACGCTCTTTAATGTATTCGATAAATATTTAATATATACGTGTGTGTGTGTGCATGTGTGATAACCTGTAATATATGTTATATTGATTTTTATCTTTTAATGAAAGGAGACTATGTTTGAAAATCAATGAATTAATAATTACTCTTTATTTTAATTCCTTGTTGAGATATTTGATGTATTAATAAATATTGTAACGTATATATATATATATATATATATATATATATATATATATATATATATATATGCTTTATCAAGTACTAGCATTTAAGCCGGCCGTTGCCCGGGTGTTTAGAGGTGTGTGTTGAGCAAAAAAAAAGAAAGTGGTAGTAGGAAGGCAGGCTCGAACCCATACCGGGAAGGAGGAAAAGAACGGGGAAAAAACGTGACGTCTTGCTGTTACGACTACCACCAAACCGGAAGTGACGTATGTTTGAATTAAGGCTAGACACTCGAAAAGAGGGTATGACTTTTGAAAATATCGGTGAAAAAAGCGACTCCTCTCTGTAGAAAAGTGCCCAGTTGAGGGTGAGGAAATTAATGTTTTAGCCAATTTGTCGTCTGAAGGGTCGAGCTTTAAAACGATACTGATCTTGTGAAAATTCGTAGCGTCTGTCGAAAGTTGTAGGCAGACATGCAAACATACATACATATATTAATTTATATATTTGTAGCTCAGATTTTCCGACCCAAACCGATTAAAACGCTTGCCCTATCTCTGAATACCCTTTATGTAAAATTTCAAATGTTTAGACAAATGTTTGTACAAATATTTAGACAAATGTTTGTACAGAATGTATAAATACAGTTAAACGTTAGCGGAAATGTCCTTAGAGCTCTTTCGGCCGTCATCTCATTATAAGAAAAATTGATAACAGTGAAAATAATATTCCTTACGAAGATAAAATATAAAAAGCAATTATCACAATATTATATTATCACACAAATAGTATATTATCACAATATAAGATTATCACAGACATAGTATATTATCACAGTATTATATTATCCCACATATAATATATTTTTACAATATTAGATTATCACACACATATTATATTATCCCACATATTATAATCACAATATTATATTATCACACGCATATTATACTATCGCAATATTAGATTATTTCTTTCTTCCGTAAAGAGCCGCTGCACGTCGAAATTACCACAACAATGATTATTATTATTATTATTATTATTATTATTATTATTATTATTATTATTATTATTATTATTATTATTATTAGCTATAGTAGTACTAATAGCAATAGCAGTAGTAGTAATATATAAAAACAAGGCTACATCTCATATTCTTGTCCAAGGTTGTCAGATTGGCCTTTTTAAAGCTAAATTTCGCGAATTTGGCCATTTTTCAATCAGTTTGCCTTCAAAGGTTGTATTTGGCCTTTTAACATATCACATGAACGTTAGACGATACAAGTAAACGGTTATACACTCTGTAGACGACGATATAACACGATTTACACTCACAATATAATACTACTTCAAGGTCAAAAACTTGCCAATTTTAAATGTTAGATGGAATATATTCTGACCAAGAATAGAGTAATTCTTCCCTCTTTGTAGGAAACATCGACCATGGATTTCATATACAGGCACGGGTGACATCGATTGTATTAACATAGAAATGCAGATCTTTATTTAGAAATATTATGAGAAATGTGTCTCAGGTTAAAATATAACGATTGGGAGCTAAGAAAGAGGATACAAATTTAAATATTTGTAATACGAGTGACTTCAATAAGTTTCCAGGCTTATTTTTGCATGGAAACTTTCATTGATAGTACGCATTTGAAACTCTAGTTCCTGTCAAAGTAATCTCCTCCAGTTGCAATGCACTTGTACCGTTCCAACTTCTGGACAGCCCCATGGAAGTCCTCTGGTGTGAGCGTGTCGATGACCTTCGTCACAGTTTCGTCTCCTGAATTGTAATAACGATAGCCTCTAAGGTTTTCCCTGTACCTTAGGGATGAATCATAAGTCACATTGAACAAGATGTAGACTATAGTTTAACCCTACAAGTCCTTTGGGTCGCATCCGTCGGATCCTGGTTCACGGGACCATACTTGTGATGTACCCCTGGCCGTGTTCGTCGATCCCGTCTAACAGGACCATAGAAGCAACTCAGCAGGGCTACATTCTTAACTGTCTAGTGGTGGACCCTCCAAAGTGTCCAAACTCTCGCTGGCACTGGGAAATACCATTCTGCTGCTCAGGGCACGCGAAACGTCACTGTCTACTTCGCTTTGAGTTCGTGCTGAATCTGGTCTGTGTATTCCCTCGTCTAGCGTCAGGGCATATCTGAAATGAACTGCATCTTTATTTAGGCAATCGAGAAGTAAAAAAAAATTCTGGGCAATTTTCTTATAAGCAAAACAAAATAATTATTCATAAAATAGTCTTAAGATATGCTGGGTACACTTGTATAAAGTTGTGGTTTGGGGTTATTAACGGGTTCGTGATGTAGGTTGTACAACTTAAGTTCATTTAGACAATTTCCAACTAGGAACAAGAGTTTTTCAACTTAGCTCTTATGGGGGGGGTCTGCCCAGAGCGATGTGCACTCCTCGATGCTAACCTTGTATAAAGTTGTGGTTTGGGGTTATTAACGGGTTCGTGATGTAGGTTGTACAACTTAAGTTCATTTAGACAATTTCCTAGCTAGGAACAAGAGTTTTTCAACTTAGCTCTTATGGGGGGGGGAGTCTGCCCAGAGCGATGTGCACTCCTCGATGCTAACCTTGTATAAAGTTGTGGTTTGGGGTTATTAACGGGTTCGTGATGTAGGTTGTACAACTTAAGTTCATTTAGACAATTTCCTAGCTAGGAACAAGAGTTTTTCAACTTAGCTCTTATGGGGGGGGAGTCTGCCCAGAGCGATGTGCACTCCTCGATGCTAACCAGCAAAATACTCTTATTTCTAAAAGCACAATCGTTTTTATTAAATCAGCATCTTCCCCCTTTGTCATTTGGAGATTACTTTTCCTTTCTCTTTCCTAACCATATCTCTCTTTAATTCTCTTTTCCCCTTTTTCTTTCTTTCTCTTCAACTCAAATGTTCCCTCAAAGAAACTGTATTATCTTCCCAGGTTAAATTCCCATCACTTACTTGGTGGTCTAGTACTTAAATATAACAGGTGACTTTGTGACCATATTTCCTAGATAATAGAGCAGACCTCTCGTCGCCATGTCCAGTTAACTTCTCTTTATCACATCGGCATTGAAACAAATTCCAGACTTTGGAGAAAAAGAAAAATTCTAATACCCCATGTCGGACACCTCACCCAACTCTTAGCCTGTAGCTGGTGAATTGGTGTCATCCGTACAAGTAACATCGTTAGAATAGGAATAGTAAGGAGCGCTCTTAATACTTATGACAACGCTTTTTATTCTGATCTTCTCTGATCACCCTTGGAACAAGCATCACTCAAATCTTCCGCATCTTCAGTTCTTCGCGAATCATTGTGTGTACAGTTCCCACACTGACATCAAACTGTGCACTTATTGTCTCTATATACACACACGAAGGTCCTTATTCATGAAACTATGGTGTTCTGACTATCTTACTCCTCCTACACCTCTCATCAACCTTTACAGACTTCCTGACTTCCTTGAATCTCTTATGTCACTTAAAAACTGATGCTTGATTCATGCAAGATAGTTCAAAAGCAGTCTGGAGTATTTCATACGTTTCTGTTGCATTTTTTCAAAATTTAAAACAGAACTTTATTGCATATCGTTCTTCTAAAGTGTCCTCACGTCCACATTGAATTTTTGAAATTCACCAGCTGTGACAATCAGGCTTTAGTAGAGGGTATTCTAATTCCTGTTGTAGCAGTTAATTTGAGCCTGAAATCATGAAAATAGGTCAGTCATCTAATAAGATGTAAAGCAATGACATACTGAATTTTCCAGCGTCTACGACAATTTTAAATGCCTGTACAAAAAGTATGAAAATATATTTAGGGTACCTCGTAATTGCATTTAATAAGAAAACTGAATAATAACGATTATTTTCGATATTTTGATAAAGTGAATTCATTTAACTACAAGCTTCATACATTCTATAGCCTATGAGAGTTTGGCATTTTATTCATTAAAGTATTTATAAGACCAATAGTATTGGAATTATAAGAACTAATTTAATATGGATGGTATCGGAATCGGTGTTTATTGTTTTCTTTCTTTATTTTTGTTTTAAATTTATTGTTTACGGTGCATATAAATGATGAACTAATAGATATTTATTGATTTTAACTATTAGTAGAAGTAAAATCTATATGTCACACTCATAAGTGTATTTTTACATATTACGTTAGTTTTTGCGGTAATCCCACTCCCACAAAAATGAATTCCATATATATTTATGTCGAAATCGACAAAAAAAATTGGAATCGTCTCAACACTAGTTACATGAAAATGTTATAAATCGGTAAGAAAAATATATAAATCGAAATTGAACAATTAAATTTACTAGTTTCTGATTCGAATACAATTAGCGATTCCAATTCTTTATAAATTTCTTAATATTTAACTCTGAGTTGTCATATTTTCCCGATCACCGTAAAAATAAACGTAAAATGTGCAGATAGTTGGTCAAGTCTAAAAATACATTTGTGGTGAAATTATTTTAGGATGACTAGGAGTTTAAAATCAATAAATACTATTTTATCATTACTTACAGCAGCCGAAGATTTTGCTTTAAACAAAATCAAATAAAAAAAGACAATTAAAAGAATCGTTTTTGTCATCGGAAAATCGGCACAATTTTTTTTTTCGTTTCCGATACAAATTCAGATATGACAAAAGTCTCGATTTTTCCAATTCTCGATTCCAATTAATCGTCTGAAGACTAAACACACATATACAAGATTTTTGGAATAAGTTAATAAGATGGGGACGGGTGGACATAATTATATGTAACTCAGTTTACAGCATAACGTTTAATTAAGTTAATCTTTCAAGTAGCAATTATCATATCGAAAGTTATTTGACTTGAAGATTTACCAGTTAAAAGAAGGTTTATTAAAGTTGATCCTTCAAACGTAGTTACGTATGAAATTCGATGATCCTTAATTAATCATTTCAATCGTAGTTTTATTTTCTATATTTTTAAGTATGGGGTGGCCCACTTAAATGTAGCCCAGAAAATGTAGTAGATAAACATTCTTTTATTGTTTAAATTATCTGCAGCATTGTTTAAATTACTTGTAGCGTTATAAAATATGCTTGAAGTGCTCTACGTTGACATCTAGTCATATCTGGGCACGTTTTACTGCATGTAGATCTTCTCTGGTGATTCTTGTGATAGCGTTTGTAATGTTCTCCTTTAGTTGGTCTAGATTGTGAGGATTATTTGCATAAACGTTTTGTTTTAAAGTCCCCCAAAGATAAAAAATCACATGATGACAAGTCCGGAGAAGGTGGTGGCCATAACTCTTTGCGTATTGTTTTGATAGGCTTCCTTAATCCCTATTCTATGTTAGCGTGAAAACACCGGACTTAAAATATGTTGATTTTAAGAAATTAGGAAGCTTAATCTGAAAAAAAATGATTAGAGAAAGATTAGATATGTCGGGCTACTTTTAAGTGGGCCACCTTGTAGAAGTGATAGAAGTGGGGGTACAAAATAAAGCAGATATATCCAAAGAAATTATGACGGAACGACAAATGAGTAAGAGATTTAAAAAGAAAAACAAAAAGGAAAATGAGAAATAAGAGAGATTTTTTTCCAAAAAAATATATAGAAAAAGAGGGAGAGATTATTTCCGTTTGGATAATCTATTTCATCACTTATGAAACAAAAATACAGTTTGCAGTTATCGTCGTTAATGGATGGAGAATAAAAAGTACCTTTCGGTTACCGGCAATTATTTCTACCAGCATGACGCCATTAACAGACATGTCGGTGCCAGCAGGGTTGGATTTGTGTATCGTGTATCGCATTACTCCAATTCAACTCTGATTGACCAACATTTCTGATATTAATTCTCATTCGATGATTTCTATGCCAATATATTTTGTTATTGCTTGTTAAACAATATGATCCACACACAATATGTGTATTACTACAATATCATCACAATACATTCGATATAATACGCTTCATACATTTACGTATCAAAATTACAATATAGTTATTACAATATGGTTAATACAATATATTTACTATATACGTATTACAATTACACCGTGCTCATTACAATATATTAATTACAATATTTTTAATATAATTCAATATACTTCTTACACATTTATTATGTTTACAATATTCATTTTTATGGTAATAGCTCCCTATCAAGGCATAAGGTCACTCGATGCAAGGATCTAAAAAAATAAAACTTTAAAAGTACCTACCTTGTGAAAGGTCCGTCTGTCTCTATTCATTTAACTTGCTCTTTTCTTTTAATATATATTTTATATCGATTTTGACAAGATGACAGTGATGTCAATAGTTCTGTGCTGCTGCGTCTGCAGATTATTTCAGATAAAGGTATAACGTCTTTTATTTTGAAACAATGAAAACGATTTCTGTTCGTTTTAAACGCCTTGTATACTAATTTTTAATTAAAACAGAAAACTCGAAACCAAAGATGCCGCGAGAATAGAGTGTCCAGTTATCCTGAATCAAAACATCAAACGCGAACCACATTACGCTCGCTCATCCCTGCTGTTTTTATTCGGAGAATTAATATCAAATTACCTTTTAAGCTGACTGATTTTACTCGATAATGCAGAACTCTTTTTAAGAACTTATTATTTCATAAAATAAAAACATAACTACATTCTGCTGAAAGAACAATGTGAATGTGACGTAAAAATATTCATACATGTTAAGGAAATTCTCACGGTGAAGTGAGGAAAGTGAGAGGACTTACTGAAGAGCGTGAAGCTATTGTCTTCTTTCTTTGTGGGAATACATATTTGAGAGAGCAGTATTCTCCAAAAAATATGATACGAGTATGTAATGAACGTATAGTTTTAAGGAACACGTTTTGGAAAGTGGTGAGTGAGAATTATTCGCTTAGGAAGTGTCCATTTGTTTTCTTATTATAAATATAGTTATGGCTACAAATAGGAGATCTAAACAAAGAAACTGACTCCCCCATAACAGCTGCACAACATAACGCTATCAGAACAAACAACATCAAATCAAAGATCGACAAGACAAGATCGAAAACAGTAAATGCAGACACTGTGCACAAATAAATTAAACAATAAACCACATAATAGGCGAATGTAGAAAACTAGCCAAAAAGAGTATAGGGATAGACACGATCAAGTAGGGAAACCGATGCACTGGAAATTATGTAGACAACTGCATCTTGAAAATACTGACAAATGGTACAAGCACAAACCGGCAACAGTGCTTGAAAGCGAAAGTCCCAAAATTCTATAGGACCTGGATATACACACAAACCCATCGAAGCAAGAAGACCGAATGTCATAATGTTACATGAAAGGGCTGTCCTCTTCTCATGTAAGACATACTATATAAGTGAAAATGATATTAAGATAAGGTTATAATCGAACGCTGTAGGCAAATGTTAATGATAATGGAAAATGGAATATTAGAAATTAAGTCCACTATTTATTCCATTAGAAATAGTTAAATATTGTTTATGTCGGAAAAAGAGTCGATTGTGCGTTTTTTTTTAGATATCTAAATATTAAATATGTCAGTTAAAAGAATAGACAATGCAATATAAAAATATATTGTTTAAAAATACGTTAGAATTAGAATTGAGGATTCTTTCGTTTGTCAAAAGTGTGTTTGGACAAACATATGTAAAGCCACGTGAAAATTAGTCACGTTTGAAAAACACACTTCTGACGTCATAAACAATAGGAGATTTTTCAATATAGGAATCTAAGGGTTTGAAGTTAGAAGTCAGTTGATGAGTTGGAGTTGATAAGAGAGAGTTAGTTGGAGAGAAGAGCCCCTTAGAAGCGAAAGGAGGAAAATAGACCATGTAAATCAAAGTCTGAATTCCTGACCGCACCGATCGGTCGATTGAAATCTCCTTTGAAATCAACTATGCTTGTAACTATTTATTTCGTATCGTCATTCCTTACAACAAAAAGGTAAATGCATTTTATCATCATCTTATAACGAACTCTTGTATAACCCCTTCACAAGTAATGTGCCTCCATCATAATAATGAATCTTTCCTCCTAATAGGTGTTATAAGAACTATTATATATTAACTCCCCTCTATATGTGTTAAGAACTGTTGCATCATATCTCCCAGCCGTATTAATATGAAACCTCCTAGAACTGTCACAGTCATCGTCGTGATGTAATATGTATACATGCCTCCCTCATTATCATCGTCATCTGTTCTGAGTCCCCGTATTACATGTACCCGTTATAAGTCCCCAATATGAGCCCCCTGCTACACAACAATAATAGTTAGCAAGAAGAAAAATTCCTGCCAGAATGTAGATTAGGCATCGAGTGAAGATTATCGAACATTTGTCATAAAAATAACAATAGAGTCGAGATAACGTCTGTGATGCAATAGCAAATTCGTACATCTGTCACAGTTGAAATATCATTTTCATTTTAAAACACGCAGATTGCACAGTATTCTTATAAGATTATTTGTAAATGTATAAGTGTAGTATACCCCACCCTACTCCCTCGAATATAGATTGCAAACATGTAAACGTGTCAGAATACCTGCAAAATGATTTATGACGATAAAAAAACAGATTTCTGCAGCGACGTCAGAAATCTTTTGTCTAACAAACATAAAAAATGGCGGCCAACCAAACGAAGAGATTCCTATCTTTTCGTTGATGTTGTTATGTTAAGTCGTTTTCCGATAGAAATACATCTAGACGCACACGCTTGATAGGTAATTTCAAACATTTACTTCTTCTGAACTCAAATTCAAATGTTTATTGACCATCGGAATATTACGAAATGAAGCGAGCTTTCTGTTTGCGGTATATTGATCTTTTACTTGACTTCGTTAGTGTATACATGTTACGTCAACAACGGCATTTGTTAAACGAAAGAATTGTGAATATATATACTTGGATAACCGACGATTTACAGTGATCACGTGAAGCTTTCCTATCCCTTCAAATCAACCACTGTAATTAACATTCTACAATGAACTGTGAACGAAGTTGTCCATAGTAATGAGTATAACTTTGCTTAAGACGTGGGGGGGGGGTATAGTGACTAAGTGGTTTACAACACAGACTTAAAACCTGGGTGTCCCAAGTTCGAATTCAGTTAGTTCTACAGAAAATACTTTCATCACGTTTGCAGTTGATCTTGTTCCAAACATCCTAGAAAGAAAATAAATTTTAAAAAAACTTTTGCTTAGGGCTCACAACGATTTCTCGTTGGTTCACTGCTGATGAGACTTGTGCTTTATAACACTAGCAAACCAGCACGAAGACCTGATGTAGTTCTGGATTGGATGAGGATCGCTATGATCATAACATCATATTACTTTCTTTATTTTTATCGACCCCCTCCTCCATCCCGTCTCACTTCCTTTTATAGTTTGATAAAGCTGACCTGTATGAAACTTCTTTGATATGATACTTCTCGAAGCCAGAGTTGCACCAAAAGAAGGTGATGCTGACTGTCTGGTGATCTGCGATAGGTCTCACCCATTACACTTTTTTAATGTAGGCGAAACAATCACGCCGAAGAAGTAGTGTAACCAAGTAGATGAAATTTCATAAGAAACTACAACACCCAGCATTAGTCAACAGAAAAGGTTCAATTCTCCTTCACAATGCCCGACCGCACGTTGCTAAACTGACCCTACAGAAGTTAAACGAATTGGGTTGCGAAACTCTGTCTCATCTGCCACACTCTCCAGACCTCTCACCTACCGACTACCACTTTTTCAAGCATCTCGACAACGTTCTGCGGGAGAAATGCTTCAAAAACCTGAGCGATATCAAAAACGCCTTCAGCGACTTAATCGCCACCAGAACGCAAGATTTTTACGTTTCCGCCATAAATACAGTTGTTTGCATTGGCAAAAGTGTGTTGATTCTGATAATGCTTTTGTCGATAAATAAATTTTTGTTTGAACCGAGATATGTTCATCTGAATTAAAAAGTTAAAAACCGCAAGAACTTTCTTGTCAACCTGGTAATAACTGTTTTAGTGTATATATTTCGTCCGCCAGTTTTGTAATCCCTACCTTTACATTTTAGCTATGAAAGGTTTAGTTTTGAAAACCAGAGTATTGAATATTAGTGCTGGGGGTCACGTTTGGTTCATCTTGAAGTGATTCTACTGCCCTTTCTATTTACATTATTATGATTAGTTCTTTACGTCAAGTTGCTCCATGTATTGTTCGGAGCTATTTTCATAACAAGAGACTTTTTCAACCATTAGAATTAATAGCCAATAGTTTCCTTATATGCCCTGCTGGTTCGACGAGCCGAGATCAAGATCAAGGCGTTCTAGTTAATGATGGCGATCTAAAGTTGTTCATAGGACCAAGTCAATTGACAATGGTACCTGGTGTGGCGCGTTATTAATAGACAAAGACGGTTGGGGGCTTCCTGTGTGGCCAATCGCTCATCTGTATTATGATTAGTTGAGATACAAATTTTGCTTGACGAAATTCTTTTGGGATTATATTAGCATTTTTACCTAGAAAAAAAGACACATTGCCGCGTTGATATAGGGAGCTTCTATCTGAGACAAAATTTGCAAACGGAGCTGAGCAGCACATTTCTGTTTACATTACACTTGAAATTCCGCATGCTATTATATTCAGGGAAGCAGAACCCCGGAAGGAAATTCCAAATCTAGCAGTCACAGGGAAGAAACTATTAGAATAGAAAGCTTTCTGGAATCTGGGGATCTCTTCTGGGTAGGGGTGGGATTTTTCTGATTGTCGAGTTTGTAGCCAATATGTACGTCGAGAGAGTATAAGGGCTTGTAGTTCGCCTGAGTACCTACCATTAAAATACTTCTAGAGCAGGCAGGGGGTGCAACATTTCGTCGATGGGACAAAGGTGGAAGCCTAGATTACAGTGCGGGGCCTATTCGGTACGTAACTCTTAAATCTTGTGTAAGAGTGAGAGACTAAGAGCATCTGCAACATGATACATCGAAGGCATTACCAAGGCTGCTGCAAAAAAGATATATATATATATATGTATATATCTACATATATATATACATATATATATGTATATATATGTATATATATATATATCATAAGAATTGAAAAAGAATTCAAAATTCAATCGTAAGTTCTACAAGATTTGGCATTAACTATTTCATTTAAAAACTATGCATTGTTCTGAATGTATTCGATGTTTGTTTGTATTAAGCGGATAATGTTTCTTATCTTGTGTGTTATCTGCACATTTCGGTCGATATTACGGTCTTGATATTTATCTCCATTCAATAGCGAGAGAATGTGACACAAGGGTCGGAAAGTAGTATTTCAAAAGTCAGCTATCTAGAGGAAGAGTAATCTGGCATGTTAAAAATGCTTGGGTAACCTCGTCGGCATCCTCCAGAATGCATTCTCAGACAATTAGCCATAAATTAACCTCTTATCAAAAAGAGAACACAAAATACGTCGTTCAACAGGAAACAAGAATCTTAACCAGGCCTAACTCTGTTGGATTTGTTGATGTTAGTGAGATTCGATATTCGGACCCCATAGTTAGAAGCCTAAACCTCTACCTCTAGGCTATTTCGTGCGACTGCTGGATGCGTTGCATTTTATTTAGATGTTATTTATTTGTTTTTGGTTGCAATACTTTTGAATTAATTCAGTTATTTATACGAAAGCACATTTTTACCTAAATGCGAGTTGGAAATAATTTTCCTTTTTACCAATTTGGTACCTCCAAATGAAGAGTGGCATATATATTGTTTAAAATATAATTATCCACTTACATGTGTTTCGACGTCTACGACTCATCAGAGTAGCTGAATCTAGTCACACATACACACACACACACATATATATATATAGAGAGAGAGGGAGAGAGAGAGAGAGACGTGTATGTATATATGTATGTGTATGTATGTGTACGTGTCTATGTCTGTGTACGTATGTACACCGTGCCTTCCAAATGTTTCCAGAGATTTTGTATAGGGCAATTTTACACGTATGAAACTATAATGTCCCTTTCAGAGTAATCACTTTCGGCTGCAATTTACTTGTTTTACCGTTCCAACAGCTTCTGGAAGACCCTATCATAGTCCGCTTATGTGAGCGTGTCAATGACTCTCGTCACAGCCTCTTTCATCTACTCTATTTTCATAACAACAGCCTTTAAGGTTTTCTATGAGCGTATGGCATAATTAAGATCAAGGTCTGGACAATAGGGAGGGTGAGGAACTGTCTTGATGCTCACCTTGGTAAAATAGTATGTGACAAGGATGGAGCACCCTTGAGACAAACTTCGCGCAAAATTTTCCGCATTTCCAGTTCCTCGCGAATAATGATGTCTACATTTCCTACACTGACATCAAACTGGACTTATTATCTCTAGAGACACACGACGGTCCTTATCCATGAAATTCTTTATTTGACCAATCAATACTGGTGTTCTGACTTCCTTACTCCTCTCACACACCCCATTTTCCCTCACAGACTCCCTGCTTTTCTGGAATCTCTTATGCCACTGCAAAATTGATACTCTATTCATGCAAGATTGTCCAAAAGTAGTTTGAAACATTCCATACGCTTCTGTGTCATATTTCTAAGTTTAAAACAGAATGTTGTTGCATATCGTTCTTCTACAGTCTCATCACGTTCAGAATGTATTTTTGAAATTTACCAGCTGTGACAATCAGACTTTAGTAGGGTGTATTCCAATCTCTGATGTACCTGTTCATTTGAACCTAAAATCAAAAAATAGGTCAGTCATCTCATGAAATGCATAGCAATAACATACTGAATTTTCAAGGGACTACAATAATTTTAACTGCTTGTACAAAAAAGTCTGGAAACTTACTGAAGGCACCTTGTCTGTTCGCACGGGCACGCGCATGCTTATTTTTTTTTTATTATTATTCATTTAAATGACAAAGAATAAACACACAAGCAATCGCTATTTACAAGGGGGAAAAGTAAGTTAGAATTTAGGGTGCTATGTACAAAGAGAAACTATACAGGGGAAAACCGTGGTTGTCCGACCAGCGTCTGTCCAAGTTATATATGTGTTGATGCGTTAATTATTACAATGAATTATCGCCCTTTAACAATTTGACAATGAAAAGATTAATTACCCTTTTTAATAAGATCGTAGAAAAAAATTAAAGCTTAAAGAAATGAGAATTTATTATAAATTCACGAAAAATGTATTAAAAATAAAACAACTTTATCTGTGTGTGTGAGAGAGCGAATTCCCTATGGACTCCATAATGGTTGGATCAATTTTTGTGAAATGTAACTCAAATGTACTTCATGCGTCTAGGAGTGATATTCGATAGGTTTTGTATCGAAATGCCTTCGATAAATATCAAAAATCGATAATCGATGATCGAAAAAACCCGATTAAACAAGGAAGAGTCTGACTTTAAACAAAGTTATCACCTTTATAAAACATAACATCACAAGTATATTTGAGAAGTGTTGTCACTGCGCAAGAAGGGTCCGGTATAATAAAACAATAGGTTCTTTGAAAACGTCAGAGGCGCATTCAAAATTAATATATCTGTTTCGAACACAATTGAACCATAATACTTGACTTAATATTAATTTAGGCATTTATGTAAACTATTTTTTATAAAATTAACAGTAGGTTCTTCGATAAGCGAGGAACGCGTTCAATATGAATATTTCTGTATACAGCACACTTGAAATATTATACTTGACTGTTGAATTTTAAACTCTAATTCAAGATAAAAATGTATTGTGAACAAAGCCACTGCGGGGAGGCATGCGAAGCTTCCTCCCGGTGCACTGCAGTGAGTCCCTAGCTTGAGTAGACATCACCGATTTCGATAACAATAAAAATATATATACTCGTTGATCCTCATTTAATCCTGGCAACGTTGACTCTCACTGGTAGTAAATGAATAATATTGAGCATTAACACAAGCCCTACATAATTAGTTTCATAAATAATAATAATAATAATAATAATAATAATAATAATAATAATAATAATAAAGTGGTAGTAGGAGGGCAGGCTCGAACCCGTACCACGAAGGAGGAAAAGGACGGGAAAAGAACCTGACGTCTTTGCTGGTGCGACCACCGCCAAACCGGAAGTGACGTAGATTTAAATAAGGAAAACCGAAAGGAGAAGATGACTTTACAAAATATCAGTGAAATGAGCGACCCCCCCCCCCTGTTGAAAAGTGCCCAGTTGAAGGTGAAGATATTAATGTTTTAGCCAATTTTTCGATATTTGTAATCTGAAATGTTGAACTTCAAAACGATACGGTAAAATCCGTCGCCTCTGTCGAAAGTGTTGGGCATGCATGCAAACATAAATACATACATACATACATACATTTATATATTGGTAACTAAAAATTTTCGACCCAAACCGATAAAAAAGCTTGCCCTATCTCTGAATACCCTTTATGCAAAATTTCAAATGTTTAGACCAGAAATTGTCTTAGTAATTTGGTAGAGACCGCAGAGGTCAATTTTTTTAACTTTGGCCCCTATTATGACCACTTAACATTTATTGTTTGGGGCTCTAATCAAGTCATTAAGTTAGATCCATGTCCAATGAACCTATATCTAAAATTTCAAGTGTTTAGACTCCAAATTGTCGGAGGAGTTTAGTAGAGTTCTCAAAGGTCAAATCGTTGAACTTTGACCCATTAAGAGCGAAATTTCTGGCCAAAAACCGATCATAAAGATTTTCCCAAATCTCAGTACCCTGTATATCAAATTTCGAGTCTGTAGACTTAAAATTGACAAAGTTATTGCGTAGGGACATGTGCACACACACACACACACGTTCACTTTTATAGATATACTAGCTTGGGTGCCCGGGTGTTTGGAAGTGTATGCTGAGCAAAACAAAACGGTACATTTTTTTAACTTTGACCCCTATTATGACCCCTTAACATTTATTGTTTTGTGCTCTAATCAAGTCATAAAGTTGGATCCATGTCCAAGGAACCTATATCTAAAATTTCAAGTGTTTAGACCCAAAATTGTCGGAGGAGTTTGGTAAAGTTCTCAAAGGTCAAATCGTTGAACTTTTACCCCTTAGCAGACCAATTTTTGGCTGAAAACCGATCACATATATTTTCCCAAATCTCAGTACCCTGTATATCAAATTTCTAATCTGTAGACTGAAAATTAACAGAGTTATTGCGAAGGGAAATGTACACAGACAGAAAGACAGACAGACACACACACAGATACGTTCACTTTTATAGACATACTAGCATTTCCCCCGGCGTTGCCTGGGTGTTTGGAGGTGTATGCTTAAAATTTATTGTTTTGGGCTCAAATCAAGTTGTTAAGTTAGATCCATGTCTAAGGGACCTATATTTAAAATTTCAAGTTTTTAGACGATGTTGCATTGGTCTCGCACTCCGCAAGTGGACTTGACAAGTTGAGGGCTGCGTGTGCGGAGTTCGCCCTGGTAATCAGTGTGAAGAAGACAGTCGTGATGCACCAGGGTGACACATCACCAATCAATGGCCACGAACTAGAGACTGTTGAGAACTTTGCGTATCTTGGATCCAACATCAACAAGGGAATATCCATTGAACAGGAGCTACAAACGCGCATAGGTAGAGCAGTCTCTACTTTCATCCGACTACGTGAAAGAGCATGGTTCAATAAATACCTCACGTCTCACACAAAATGCCGCATCTACGAATGCTGTGTTCTGAGTACCCTACTGTATGGAGCAGAGACTTGGACCACGTATGCTCAGGGAGAAAAGACTGAACGTCTACCATCTCCGATGCTTGCGACGTATCATGGGCATCAATTGGTGGGATAGAATCGCCAACGAAGACGTGCTAAGACGTGCCAGCATCTTCTCCTTGTTCCAGACACTCAAGATCCGACAATCGAGACGGAATGCCCGATGGCCGTCTCCCTAAGGATATCCTCTACAGCGAACTGGCAAATGGAACAAGACGTGGCCAAACGGGACCTAATCGCTCTTGGCATCGATGTTAATGTGTGGGAGGAGCTAGCCGAAGATAGACCAGCATGGAGGCGTGCCTTGAGTAAAGGTGGCGAAGGACTTGAGAACCTTTGGTTCGAGAGGCTGGCGCAGAGAAGACAAAACTAGTGACTATGTTTACTGTTGCTTGCATTAATCTTTCGTAGATTGCTTGCCATTATTATATATATATATATATATATATATATATATATATATATACTAGCAAGCCGCTTCATGTATGTACATCAAACACTGACAGAGGAGTTTGGTAGATTAAATTTTTTAAACAAATATATATACGCATACATAAGTACATATGAAAAGAGTTTTGTGTTTACTAAAACCTTTTTACACAAATATTACGTAAGTAATAGATATAGAATATCTTCATCAATCTAAGTTGACTAAAGATGGCCATCCCGTAAGAAAACAAAAAAAAACTAACAGGGAATTAATTAAAATGAATATTTAAAAGAATATGCAAATTAGCTAGATCTTTTGCAATTCCACAACAAATATATAAGAAACTTGTATTTTGTTTTTAAATAAAAAGAAAAAAGGTATTTGACCTTCGGGCCGGGATCGAAGTGCAGTATCTGTTCTGATGCTACACTTAAGTTAATTTGTCCTTGGTCAATGGAGGGAAAACTCTCTACAGTGAAACGACAATTAATATTTTTGGCTACTACCAGTGTGCCTCTTTTTGCCCTTCTTTTGGAGAGTTGATTTTCCCTCAGATTAAAAACGACTTGTACCACATTTTGCTTTTGTGAGGAAGCAAATAAATGCCAATAGATTAAAAAGGAATATAGATAGATGCATATTAAGACTAGACTATTAAAAATGTCCTTAAAGTTGAAACGGACGAGAAAAATTATACCTTTTATATCGCTATTTATCTAGCTATATTGCAAAAATATTCATAAAGTTGGAAAGATGCAATTGTCGTCCTAGAAAAGACGACACGATTCCATTTCCGTTTGATGAAAACCGTTTTTTTTTTTTTTGTTGCAAACCGTCCACTAGTTGGCCAGTTGTGTACAAATTCCAACAGCGGTAGGAACCTTCAATCATGTCTAAAAATGACACAATGTTCAACGAGTGACATGGGAGATGCGCCGCTGTACAACTCATGCTCTCTACCGGTCCAAGTTATGACAAGAGGACCATTGCCAGCGCCCTCAAAATGCATCGATGGATTGACACGAACAGGGACGTAACCAGGGTTATGAAAATAAAATTGACTTGAAAGTGAACACCAAATAAAATGTGGATGTGTTGAAGAGTGTGATGATCCCTTGGTTCAATCAGTTGGCCGCTGGCAAGACTTGGCGCCGGCCCACAAGCTCAAAGAGACCCAGGTTTTGCTTCAGAAGAAGTGCTACGACTTTGTGCCCTTCTCCCACTGTCCCTCTCCTCCCCGACCTGAACCTGCTGGACTACTTCGTTCGGTCATATGTCGAGAACATAACCAACATGACTTCCCATAACACCAAAGCCATCCTGATCGCTGCCATCCGAAAAGTATTCGCTGGACTCTCGCCTGTGCTTGTGGAAATGGCATGCTTTCAGTTTCGGACCCGTATCGAGGCGCTGATTAAGGCTGAAGGTAGCTACATTGAATAGACGTCAGCTCTCTTACTTAATCAAGTTACCTGAATTGATTTTTTCAATAAATGTTTTAAAATATGCTGTAGTGTTGTTTCCTTTATTGGAGACACTTTTATCGTTCCACCCTGTATGAAATTACAGACTTGCGTCAGTTATTTAAGTATATATATATATATATGTATGTATGTATATATATATATATAATGATTCTCCAATTTCCAAATATTATGTATCCTCAGTTGGTCATTTATTACTTTTCCAAAGGTTACCATTACAGTATTGTTTTGTATTGCGACTTACAAGTTTGCAGGATTATGTCATTGCTGGATATTTAGTCACGTACTCTTCAGATGTTAAACTTATAAAAACACCACTAGAAAAAACTTACATGGTTCATCTAACCGATACACTGCCGTTTATCGCAATACGCAAAAATAGTGTAATGGACACCTTTTGAAAATAATAAATGACCAACTGAGAAAACTTTATGTTTGGAACTTGAATAATTATTATATTACACTACATATGTTCTGGAATCTAATAAAACAGCATTCATTGAGCTTGGACGATTTTCAAAATTTACAAAATTTATATAAAAATATTTTTCATTATAAAAAAAACTTTATTTATGAGAAAGATTTCTTTAATCCGTTACGATTCTTATATATAAACCGAGTACGTTTCAAGTAAATGATTAACACACACACAAACACGCACACACACACGCACACACACATATACATATATATATATATATATATATATATATATATATATAGAGAGAGAGAGAGAGAGAGAGAGAGAGAGATAAAACAGTTATATTTCCTCACTGCTGCTATCTAAAATGTCGTTTACATTTTAAGATTTAACAAACATTGTATGGCCGTTTGGTCTTTCCGTATTTTTATACAATTCATGGTTTTTAAATTATGTTAGACTGCGTAAGTCTATTCGAATTGACAGTCCAATTTCACTAGTTCTGATAGGTTTCATTATTTATGAGTGATATTTTTTGTAACTTCAATTTACGAATTAAGTTTCAACTATTCTAAAAATTGCATTTAAGTTCTAATATAGCTAGCGACATGGCAAGAGCTTGTTCATATATGTGAATCTATGTTCATATGTGTTTGTGTTTACCAATGCCTTTAAACAATAATCATGTTTATATGCTCTTGTTCGATGCTTGAATTTATCGATGTTGAATCTGTTCAATACTAGATATGTGACCATTTAAGAATGCTAGACGCTGTATGCTATTTCTGCTGGCCGGATATACATGTGGCTTGGAACTCCAAGTGAGTTTTATATTCCCTGGAATGTTCTTCTTTAGTTTAAAATAACACCAGGCATCAATAACGTATCAGTATTAAGTAATAATATTTTTATACGAGTACATCAATTACGTTAATATCTATCTTGCCTTGATAGAGTTCAAAACCGCAGAAGAGACGTTGCAAGTCTCTTTCTTTTCTATTGTTATTTTCATGGCAAGTGCTCGTCTGAGCTCTAACCTATAGTCCCTTTTGTCAAACTTTCACAAAAAACACTCGACTAGCTACAACCACTATATACGATTTCCCCCACTATCTGTGCTTAAATCTAAACGCAGATTTCATGGACAAAGCTTTTTTCTTAGAACTGCCCATCTGTTGAACACTGTTCCACTAGCCTGCTTCCCGGGCGACTACAATATGGTACCCTTCAAGTTCAATGTAAACAAGTTCTTATTTAGCCGTACCTTTAAATAATTAAAATTCTACCCAACTTACACCATTAAAGATTACTACACTACCACCTTACATTCATTAATCCTTATCCTCGAGTAGCTTACGGATCTTGATAAGTATTGAGTTCTTTGTAAAAAAAATTACATCCATTCTGTTAATAAATATGTCCATTTTGCAAGTAGAACTATAACGTATGATTTACTTGAAGAGAAAAAGGTCGTGCTATATTTTTTTGCAAAAATATTTATTTAACTTGTGGTCAGGAAACCAAGCATTTCATGAGCTATCAGTTAAAGCTGCAAGATCTGAGGAGGAGTGTTCGTTGTGGGCGTTCTCTTAATATCGCGTGATAGGACTCTCATAATGTCTCTCGAACTTTACCTGAATATACAACAACGACAGTAGTAGTAGTAGTAGTAGTAGTAGTAGTAGTAGTAGTAGTAGTAGTAGTATATTACTTTATGGCATACTTTTAATTGCTAGGGTGCTTCATGCAGAATTTTGTTTAATTCTGTCGAATAGTGTTGGAGAGTATACTTGAACAACGGAAGTAGAAAGACGCCAATACAATATGTCACATTCTAACAAAGACCTGTGTATCCTAAAAATATAAGCACATGTATCTTTGTCAGTGAATGTGAAAAGAAAGATGAGGGCGAAAGGGGGAGGCAATTAAAGGAAGGAGGGCAGAATTGTCCGCGAGGAACTGATTGAACAAGACGGGTTTTTCGTGTGGCACGTGACCCGTCTGTGTGGCGACGGAAGATTATCGGCGCTGATCAAGGTGGAATAATTCAAACAGAAAGGACCGTTGCGAATTGCTCACCCTTTAATAATGATGTTTCTGTTGGACGCGAGCAGAAAGAGTTGGATTTGGAGAAATTCGGGGAAGGAAAAAGGTAGAAAAGAACGGTGGACGATTATCAGAAAATTCTAAAAGAGTGAACACTAGAAAATAAAAGAAAGTAAACGAATAGTAAGCGTAAAAAACAGAAAGAAACAATTATGATGTTGCAAAGAAAAGAAATTATGATGTTGCAAAGAAAAGAAATTAGGATGTTGTAAAGAAATGATATTATGATGTTGCAAAGAAAAGAATTTATGATGTTGCAAAGAAAAGAAATTATGATGTTGCAAAGAAAAGAAATTAGGATGTTGTAAAGAAATGATATTATGATGTTGCAAAAAAAGAATTTATGATGTTGCAAAGAAAAGAAATTATGATGTTGCACAGAAAAGATATTATGATGTTGCAAAGAAAATAAATTATGATGTTGCACAGAAAATAAATTATAATGTTGCAAAAAAGAAATTAGGATGTTGTAAAGAAAAGAAATTACGATGTTGCAAAAGAAAATATATTATGATATTGAAAAAAAAGATATTATGATGTTGCAAAGAAAAGATATGATGCTGCAAAGAAAAGAAATTATGATGTTGCCAAGAAAAGAAATTAGGATGTTGTAAAGAAATGATATTATGATGTTGCAAAGAAAAGAATTTATGATGTTGCAAAGAAAAGAAATTATGATGTTGCACAGAAAAGAAATTATGATGTTACAAAGAAAAGAAATTATGATGTTGCACAGAAAAGAAATTATGATATTGTAAAGAAAAGAAATTAGGATGTTGTAAAGAAAAGAAATTACGATGTTGCAAAAGAAAATATATTATGATATTGCAAAAAAAAGATATTATGATGTTGCAAAGAAAAGAAATTATGATGTTGCAAAGAAAAGAAATTATGATGTTGCAAAGAAAAGAAATTATGATGTTGCAAAGAACAGCAATTATGATGTTGCCAAGAGAAGATATTATGATACTGCAAGAACAGATATAATGATGTTGAAAAGAAAATATATTATTATATTGCAACGAAAATGACATTATGTAGTTAATAAGAAAGGAAATTATAATGTTTCAAACAAAAGAAATTAGGATGTTGTAAAGAAAAGACATTATAATGTAGCAAAGAAAAGATGTTATGATATTGCATAGAAAAATATTATGATGTTGCAAAGAAAAGATATTAAGATGTCGCAAAGAAAAGACATTATGTTATTGCAAAGTAAAGATATTGTGATGTTGCAAAGAAAAGACATTAAGATGTTGCAAAGAAAAGATATTATGATGTTTCAAAGAAAAGATATAATGATGTGGCAACAAAAGATATAAAGATGTTGCAAAAAAGAAATTAGGATGTTGCAAAGAAAAGTTGTAATGATGTTGCAAAGAAAAGATATTATGATGTTGCAAAGAAAAGATATTATGATGTTGCAAAGAAAAGACCCTATAATGTTGCAAATAAAAGAAATTATGACGTTCAAAATAAATGAAATTATGATGTTGCAAATAAAAGATATTATGATGTTGCAAAGAAAAGATATTTTGATGTTGCAAAGAAACGAAATTATGATGCTTCAAAAAAAATAAAATTATGATGTGTCAAAGAAAATCTATTATGATATTGCAAAGAAAATATATTAAGACGTTGCAAAGAAAATATATTGTTTCGAAGAAAAGATATTATGATGTTTCAAAGAAAAATTATGATGTAGCAAGAAAGGTATTATAATGCTGCAAAGAAAAGATATTATGATGTTGCAAAGACAATATATTATGATGTTCCAAGAAAAGATATTATGGTGTTTCAAAGAAAAGATATTATGATATTGCAAAGTAAATATATTATGATGTTGCTAAGAAAAGAAATTATTACATTGCAAAAAAGATGATATGATGTTGTCAAACAATATATTATGATGTTGCAAAAACAATGAATTATGATACTGTAAAAAAAGATATTATGATATTGAAAATAAAACATATTATGATATTGCTAAGAAAAGATATTATGATGTTGCAAAGAAAAAATATTATGACGTTGCAAAGAAAAGAAATCATGATATATCAAAAAAAGATATTATGACGTTGCAAAGACAAGAAATAATGATGTTGTAAAAAAAACAAATTATGATGTTGCAAAGAAAAGATATTATGATGCCGAAAAAAAAAGATATTATGATGTTGCAAAGAAAAGATATTATGATGTTGTAAAGAAAAAAACTATGGTGCTGCTAAGAAAAGTTATTATGAGGTTGCAAAGAAAACACATAATGATATTGAAAAGAAAAGATAGTATGATGTGGCCACGAAAACAAATTATAAAGTTGATAAGACAAGAAATTATGATCTTTCAAACAAGAGAAATTATGATATTGCAAAACAAAGAAATTATGATGTTGCAAAGAAAAGATATTATGACGTTTCAAAGAAATATTATGATGTTGCAAATAATGTATTATAATTTTGCAAAGAAAAGATATTATGATGTTGCAAAGACAATATATTATGCTGTTGCCAATTATTATGGTATTGCAAAGAAAGGAGAATATGATATTGCAAAGAAAAGGAATTATGATATTGAAAAGAAAAGAAATTATGATATTGCAAAGAAAAGATGTTATGATATTGCAAAGAAAAGATATTATGATGTTGCAACGAGAAGATTTTATAAATTTGATAAGACAGAAAATTATGATCTCTAAAACAAAAGAAATTATGATGTTGCAAAAAAGATATTATGATATTGCAAAGAAAAGATATAACGATGCTGCAAAGAAAATATATTATGATGTTGCAGCGAAAATGAAATTATGAAGTTGATAAGAAAGGAAATTATGATGTTTCAAATAAAAGAAATTATGATGTTGCAAAAAAAGAAATTATGATGTTGTAAAGAAAAGATATTAAGATCTTGCAAAGAAAAGATATTATGATGTTTCAAAGAAAAGATATTATGATGTTGCAAAAAAGGTATAAAGATGTTGCAAAAAAGAATTATGATGTTGCAAAGAAAGTTGTAATGATGTTGCAAAGAAAAGATATTATTATATTGCAAAGAAAATATATTATGATGTTGCAAAGAAAAGAACCTATGATGTTGCAAATAAAAGAAATTATGATGATGCAAAGAAGAGAAATTATCATGTTGCAATGAAAAGAAAATATGATGTTGAAAATAAAAGATATTTTGATGTTGCAAAGAAACGAAATTATGATGTTGCAAAAAATATGATGTTGCAAAGAAAATCTATTATCAGGTTGCAAAGAAAAGATATTAAGATGTTGCAAAGAAAATATATTAAGATGTTTAAAAGAAAAGATATTATGATGTTTCAAAGAAAAATTATGATATTGCCAAAAAAGATATTATAATGTTGCAAGGAAAAGATATTTATGTTGCAAAGAAAAGATATTATGATGTTGCAAAGAAAATATATTCTGATGTTACAAAGAAAATAAATTATGATATTGCAAAGAAAAGAAATTATGACATTGCAAAAAAAGATAATATGATGTTGCAAAAAATATATTATGATTTTGCAAAAACAATAAATTATGATACTGTAAAAAAAGATAATATGATATTGCAAAGAAAACATATTATGATGTTTCAAGGAAAAGATATTTAAATATTGCAAAAAAAGATATTATGATGTTGCAAAGAAAAGAAATTATGATATTCTAAAAGAAAATATTATGATTTTGAAAAGAAAAGAAATTATGATATTGCTAAGAAAAGAAATTAGAATGTTACACAGAAAGATATTATAATATTGCAAGAAAAAGAAATTAGGATGTTGCAAAGAAAAGATATTATGATGTTGCAAAGAAAATAAATTATGATGTTGCAAAGTAAATATATTATTATGCCGCAAAGAAAAGAAATTATGACGTTGAAGAAAAAGAAATAATGACATTGAAAAAAAAAGAAATTATCATATTGCAATGAAAAGATATTATGATGTTGCAAAGATAGGAAATTATGATGTTGCTAAAAAACATATTATGATGTTGCAAAGAAAGATATTATGATGCTGCAAAAAATTATATTACGATGTTGTAAAGAAAATAAATTATGATGTTGCAAAGAAAATAAATAATGATGTTGCAAATAAAAGAAATTATGATGTTGCAAAGAAAATATATTATGATTTTTTTTTTTTTTTTTACACAGTGATCACCACTTATCAAGGCCCGGAAGCCACTCAGGGATAAGGGTTATTGCAAGTACATCACGTTAGTGAGGAGATTTTATGAAGTGTTTAATTAGGGGGGCGGTTCATAAGGAATTTGTTAACATTAGACTTGAAGACATCCAAGTTGTAGTCCGGAGGGAAGCAGGCAGACGGAACAGAGTTCCACAGGCGTGCAGTTCTAAGAAAGAAGCTTTGCTCATGAAATCCGCGTTTTGATTTAGGCACAGATATAGAGTGGGGGAAATTTTTCACAGTGGATTCAGCTAGACGGGTGTTTTTCGTGAAAGTTTGGCGAGGGGGGATCAGGGATTGGAGTTCAGACGAGCACCTGCCATGAAAATAACGATAAAACAAGGATAGGCTCGCAACGTCTCTTCTGTGGGAGAGGGGTTGCAGGGTAGAGAAAAGGGCATCCCCCACTAAACCACGAAGTCTATTTTGTACTCTGTCAAGGCATGATAGGCTGTTTTTGGCAGCTCCTGCCCAGATATGGCAACAGTATTCCATCCTTGGACGTACTTGGCTTTTATATAGATAGAGAATTGCATCAGTAGTGAGATATCTTCTGGAGCGGTAGAAGGATCCCACCATCTTTCCTGCGACCTTGGCAACAGACTTGATGTACGTGTTCCATTTCAGATCAGGAGTAAAGGTCAAACCCAGAAGCTTGTCAAAACACGGGGCCTCACCCAGACGAGAGCCACCCATCACAATTGATGCCAGATGGGGATCAGAGCGTTGATGATGTAAGGATAGCAGCTTGGTGTTAGATGCATTAAAGGTAACCAGCCACCTTTTCCCCCACTGAACCACGCGCTCGAGATCAGAGGAGAGAGAATCAGAGAGAACTTTGTCATTTACAGCCTTTGATGTGTTGCCGTAGATGGTCGTGTCATCAGCATAGATGTCAACGAATGATTTAAGTATGTGTTTAGGGAGGTCATTGATGTAGATCAGGAAGAGAGTTGGGCCCAGGATTGACCCCTGAGGGACTCCAGCATTTATATTGCAGGCCTCCGATTTTTGTCCATCTACCACTACTCTTATGAGCCTATCGGAGAGAAATGATTTAATGATTGAGAAAACATTTCCAGTTATACCGTAGCTGGAAATCTTGTGAAGTAGACCCTTATGCCATACCTTGTCGAAGGCCTTTGATATGTCGAGAGCAATTGCCCTAGAAAGGAAGCCTTTGTCAAGAGATTCACTAATCCTGTGGGATATAACCGTCAGCACATCTGCGGTAGATCTTGCAGAGCGGAAACCATATTGTGTGTCACTAAGAAGGTTATTCCTGCTGAGGTGGTTGACTATTTCTCTATTTAATATGGATTCCAGCAACTTATTCATAACACACAGGAGACTTATTGGTCTGTATTGAGAGGGAAATGACTTATCACCTGAATTCTTAAATACAGGGCAAACTGATGAGGTTTTCCAGGGAGTCGGAAAGCACTTCTCCTTAAGGCAGCGCTTAAATAGTTTCGTAAGTATGGGAGCAAGTTCTGGTTGAAGCTTTTTTAACACTATAATTGGGATGCCATCAGGGCCAGTTGCTTTACTGGAATCTAGGTTTTTTATTAGCTTGGCGACCTCATGCACGGATATTTGTATATTACCTAGCTTGTTCTGTGTTATAGGAGGAAATATGGGGAGTTGATGGCATTCGTCGCATAGGGTAGAATTAGCTGCAAAGTTCTTTGCAAATAGTTTGGCCTTGTCTGACGCTGACGAGATAACCTCTGGTCCATTGATAATGGTTGGGATAGAACGCACACTTCTGTTCAGGATCCTATTTGTTATTTGCCAAAACTGGTGGGAACCAAGCCGTTGATCAGCTACCTTGGATTTAACAGACTGGGCATATAGCTCTCTTACATTTTTTATTACTCTTTTACAGTGGTTGCTGGCAGTCCTGAAAGCAGCTTTAGTCTCAGTGCATCTATTACGTTGGTAGTTATGGAAAAAGTGATTTCTGTGCGCGATAGCAGCAGCACATTCTGGGGAGAACCATGGCTGGCTGTTAGGTTTTTGTTGGAATTTTTTGATGGTATGAATTGGTCTATGCCTACAATTAACCATTCGGTCAGATCTGATACTATAGAGGACACTTCCTTTTTAAACATGGAGTGCAGAGGTAAATCAGATATGAATGTACGGAAGCTATCCCAGTCAGCCATAGAGTATCGGTATACAGTACGGTGGAGGGGTACGTCTGATGGCTTCTTACATTTTGTTTTTATCTTAACTGATACGACAGAGTGGTCGGAGGATCCTAAAGGAGAATGAACGGTACATGAACATAGCTCAGGGGAAGTTGAAAGAAAAAGGTCTAAGAGGCTTGCATATTGATTGGGTGTATCGGGCACACGGGTGGGTTCGCGAACAATCTGAGTGAGGTCATAAGCAATGGCAAAATCATGACAAAACCTCCCCTCATCATCTGTCTTATTTGAATGGGTCAGCCATTCCACGTTATGGACGTTGAAGTCACCACAGATGTGGATGTTAGCCGAGGGATGTGAAGACAGTATGTGGTCTATTTTCTCAGATATGCTCTTAAAGATAGTAACTCCGCTGTTGTGGGGCCTATAGAGGGCAAATATAAATGCAGTGGTGTTAGCAAGTGCAACCCTGAAGCACATATAGGGTAAATTAGGATCTTCTCTAGAGATATCCCTGCCACATGGGAAGCCATCCTTAATGTAGGCACATATTCCATGCCCATGGCGATCTTGGGAGTCAGATTTAGCTGTTAAATTGGAGTATCCATGCATTATGAACTCATCTAGGGAAGTGGTCGGCCCTATTCCAGTTTCACATAGAAATAATATGTCCGGTTTCGTCTCCTGTAATTGGGTTTTAACCTCTGGAAGGTTGGAACGTAGACCCCTGATATTGGAGAAGGAGACCTGGTAGTAGGGGTCTACGCTGGAAGATGGGGTTCTAGGTTTAATCGAGTTTTTATTCTGGAGATATTTCATGTTGAGGTTTTGGGATTTGTGGAATAGGTCGGCATACTTGGTTAGAGCAGTACAGAGAGGGAAAGTAAGAGAGAAAAAGACAGGAAGATTTTTTTTTATTTGTAGCACACGAAAAGGTAAAGCCGTAACAATTACCCACTAGTATGGCATCGAGAGGCCCCACCAGAGACTACTGCATGGTCCAGATCCACTCACCAAATGGCAATACAGCAGTCCCAGTACTTTGCGCCTGCTGATAGGACAGCCTCCTTAGTGGTTAATCCAAGGTTCGGGTCCCTGACTATCAGGCGGATAACGTCAGCCCAGACAAAACGTTTACCTCCAGCACCCTTACTAGTGACATGGCAACAAGGACAGACAAAGACAGAAAAATATCCGACATCTCAGACTACTGGTCACCAAGTAGTACCGACCTTTAAGCAGCTTTTTCTTCACCCTTTGTCAGAAACATCACTCATTGAATGAGGACTGAATGACAAAATAGGAGAAGCGAGAGTTACTGGAGCTGCCGATAACACATCCACTGTATTATCTACTCTCCATTGCAAAGAAAAGCAATTATGGTATTGCAAAGAAAACAAATTATGATGTTGCAAAGAAAAGAAATTTTGATGTTGCAACGAAAAGAAAATTTGAACCAGGCATAACTAACTGGCCGCTCGGCTTTGCTTGAAACGTGACCTCAATTGCCGGCTTTTTCCGAGCGTCGCCGATTATCAATGCGTAACAACGCTACACAAAAGAAACACTAAAGAAAATATTTAATATAATAAAACCACCAGGAAAAATATAACAAAACTAAAAACGGAACAACGACCTACCGTAACAATTTCGTTTTTATTCTTTTTACAATTTTTTGAAGTAAAAAAATGTAAACAAAGTATATATTAACCAATTTATATTTTTTTCATACAAAATTGAACAAAATTAATAAGTAACCCCATCTTTTTTTTTTAACAAAATAAAGCACTTTTCTCGTGTGTTTTTTTCTTTATTTTTGTAACATATGTAAAGTAAACTTTTGGATTTTTTTTTAACTCACGTTCACCCCTAACAAGGCATATCGCCACTTGGATTAAGGGGATACTATTTGGGGCCACGCCTAGCAAAGATTAATACGATGTTGGTTTACATGCATTTAAACCTCTGCATATCAATACAGCGAGAGAAGCAGGTAGCAGGAAGGGAATTACAAATCCTAGTTGTTCAGAGGAAGAAACTATTAGAAAGCTTTCTGACATTTGGGGATCTCAACAGTGAAGGGTTGAAATTTTAAGCTAAGCGGGTTTGTCGGGGATATGTACGTTGAAGGGGGAACAAATACAATGAGTTTATCAGAGCACATTCCATTAAAATATTTGTAAAACAGAGAGATGCAACATTGCATTGGGTTGGAGCTTAGTTTACAAAGTGAGACCTATTAGATTGAAGACTCTTTTTGGACCCTATCCAAGCGAGAGAGACTAGTGGTAGATGCACCAACTCAGATTTGTCAATAATACTCCATGCATGGGCGAATGGTGGCCTTGTAAAGGTACAGGATACTCTCAGGTGTGAGTAGTCTTCTAGCTCGATAGAGGGAACCCACCTTCTTTGCAGCAGTTTTCGAAATGTCCTCAACGTATTTGTTCCAATTCATATTGCCCGCAAATGTTAGGCCTAGGGGATTGAAGGAAGAATTCTCAGTTAGGATGTCATTTGTCATAGTTGAAGAGGTGTCTTGTAATTGTTAAAGGAGTGCAACTTAGTTTTACTAGCATTAAATGTTACCATCCATTTGCTGTCGCATTCCGCTACGGTCTGGAGGTCATTTTCTCACGATTCTGTGATTGTCTTAGATTTATGTACATCCGTTCTTCCCTCATGCATATTATAGAGCGTTGTATCATCAGCAAATATATCCATTTCGGACACAATATTATAAGGAAGGTCGTTTATGAATATCAGGAAAAATAGTGGTCTAAGGATTGACCCCTGAGGCACTCCCGCATTAATGTTATGTTGCTTGGATGTACGTATATCAATGACAACCTGGATGATTATATTGTCTAAGAAGGATCTAATTATATTTAGTATACGTCTAGTTATACTGTACGATTTAATTTTCATTAGCAGCTCTTCGTGCTAGACTTTGTGAAAGGCCTTGGATATATTAAGGGCTACAGCCCTGGCTTCGCCCCCCCCCCTCTTATCCAGTACATGGTAAATGTGTTCAGAGATGATATATGCAGTAGAGCCACATTGCCTAAATAAGTTTGGCAGAGAGAAGATTTGCTTTTGCGGGGGGTGGCTAGTGCTTGATTAATTAAAGTCTCAAAGATTTTAGCGAGAATGTGAAGGAGACTAATAGGGCGATAATTGAGAGGATCAATCCTTTCACTAGAATTCTTGTACACTGGTACCACAGAGGCCATCTTACAGCTAATAGGGAAGAAAGATTTAGCAAGGTGTTTATTGTAGCGTTTGGAAAGTACGGGGACTAGCTCAGCTGAGCATTTCTTAATTAGTATAGCAGGGATAAGATTAGATCCACACGCCTTGGGGGTGTCTAAGTTTATTATGCTATCGGGAACATTTTGTTTCCATTAACTTTTTTTCCTGTAGGGTGAGACTGTCAACCGATTTTTAAAAATTAAATTAAATTAAGACAGTCGGGATACTCCCTTAAGATTAGGTAGACTTTTCTACGGTCGTATCAGACAATGTTAAAGTGGAATGGGAAAAGACAGTGGATTTGGAAGAAACTTCGCAAACCAAGTAGTTTTCTGACATATGGTTTAAGATGGAAATGAAAAGACCATTACCAAATTTCTGTCTCAACATAAACTTAAAAAGATAACTGTCGAGAAGGTCTCGGCTGGCCCTGTCGATATTTTCCAATATTTTCCCTAAAGATCGTCTGCTCTTTTGCCGCGCATTGATCGGCGTCTTAAGTCAACCCCGAACGCATGACGTCATGTTCTGAGTAACGCCGAGCGGGCGGTTAGTTACGTCTGGTTCAAATTTTGCACAAGTACCTAATCAAAAAAGAAAACTAAAAAGTAGGAAATTACTTGGAAAAAAGAAAAAGAATAAGAGTGAGAATGAAGGAAGAAAATAGGAAAAGGTTACAAAACAAAGAAAGCGAATAAAAGGAAATAACAATGAAAAAATAACAGCGAAAAACAAAATAAAAAGCAAAAAAGTACAAACGAGAGGAAATAAAACAAAATACAAACAAAAGAAAATACAAACGAAAGAAAATAAAAACGAAAAAAATATAAACGAACAAAATATAAAAAATTAAAACGAAAAAAATAAAAACAAAAAAAATAAAAAATAAATAAAAACGAAAGAAAATAAAAACGATAGAAAATAAAAACGGAAAAAATATAAACGAAAAAAATATAAAAAATTAAAACATAAAATAAAAACAAAAAAATATAGACTAAAAAAAATAAAAAGGAAAGAAAATAAAAACGAAAGAAAATATAACGATAGAAAATAAAAACGAAAAAAATATAAACGAACAAAATATAAAAAATTAAAACAAAAAAAATAAAAAATAAAAAAATAAAAAATAAAAAAAATAAAAATGAAAGAAAATAAAAACGACAGAAAATAAAAACGAAAAAAAATATAAACGAAAAAAATATAAAAAATTAGAACGAAAAAATAAAAACAAAAAAAATAAAAAATAAAAAAAATAAAAATGAAAGAAAATAAACACGAAAGAAAATAAAAACGATAGAAAATGAATATGAAAAAAATATAAACGAAAAAAATATAAAAAATTAAAACAAAAAAATAAAAACAAGAAAATAAATAAAATAAAAACAAAAAAAAATAAAAACAAAAAAAATAAATAAAATAAAAACAAAAAAAATAAAAACGAAAGAAAATATAAACGATAGAAAATAAAAATGAAAGAATTATAAACGAAAAAAATATAAAAAATTAAAACAAAAAAATAAAAACAAAAAAATTGCCTAATACAATGAAGAGTTGATCAATTCCGGAAGAAACCATCCGGTTGCTCAATTGTTGATCCATCATCTACCTATTGTTACTTCACGTATCATGATTGGTGAGCTAAGTTGGTAATCGATTTTCCCCAAGGGTCTCCCACTGGATAGTGGAGCGAAAGTGTTTCCACCCTGCTACCATATACAGTGTCTAGTATTCCAAGAGGGTCACCATTTGGTACTGGATAGGCTTATCGTTACTTAACTTTGACGATCTGACGAGAATCGGTGTGTCAACGTGATTAACCATACATTTTTTTTAAATTACATTTTCACCCCAAATAAGGCAAATTGCCACTTTGGTGTAGGGGGCTACTATCAGGGGCAACAACTACTGGGGTACTATGTAGGGATTTGGGCAACAAGATGTCGGTTCACGTTACACTTGAACTTCTGTACGTCAGTACTGTTGGGGAAGCAGGGACCTGGAATGGAATTCCAGAGTCTAGCGGTTCTGGGGAAGAAACTATTGGAGTAAAAAGATCTTTTACATCTAGGGATCTCTACAGTGTGGGTGGGATTTAGCAGCTTGTCGGGTTTGTCGAGGGTGCTCACGTCGTGGGGGCACAAGTGATTGCAGTTCGTCAGAGCATTCACCACTAAAATACTTGTAGAAAAGGCAGAGGGATGCAACGTTTCGTCGATGGGACAGAGGCTGAAGCTTAAATGCCAGTTTAGGGTCTATCAGATTTGCGACTCTCTTTTGAACCTTGTCAAGGAGAAAGAGACTAGTAGCAGATGCACCAGCCCAGATGTGACAGCAATACTCCATACATGGGCGAATGGTGGCCTTATAGAGGTACAGGATACTTTCGAGTGTTAGTAGTTTTCTAGCACGGTAGAGAGAGCCCACCTTTCTTGCAGCAGCCCTGGCAATGCCTTCAATGTAATTGTTCCAACTCATGTTTCCTGTGAACGTTAGGCTAAGGAGTTTGAAAGATGTACTCTCAGATAAAGAGTCGTTGGCCATTGCTATAGGTGGTAGAGAGGGTTTCTTGTAATTATTGAATGAAACTAGTTTAGTCTTGGCAGCATTGAACGCGACCAACCACTTTTGTCCCCATTCGACCACATATTGGAGGTCTTCCTCTAGTGTTTCTGCCATTTCTTTAGAAATGTATTCATTCGTCTTCCTGTCGTGCCTGCCATAGAGTGTAGTGTCATCAGCATATATACCCATCTCAGAGGCAATTTTGTCGGGGAGGTCGTTTATGAATATCGGGAACAATAGAGGTCCAAGGATAGAACCCTGGAGTACCCCCGCATTTATATCATATTGTTTAGATGTACGACCGTCGAGGACAACCTGAATTTTTCTCTTATCTAAGAAGGATTTAATTATGTTAAGTATTCTACCAGTGATACCGTATGATCTAATTTTCCTGAGGAGACCCTCATGCCATACCCTGTCAAAAGCCTTAGATATATCTAGAGCTACCGCTCTGCCCTCCCCCGCTTTGTCCAGTGAATAGTATATACGTTCAGAGATCACAGTTAGGATGTCTGCTGTGGAACGGGCTTGTCTAAATCCATATTGTTTGTCAGTCAGAAGTTTAGCATCTGTAAGATGATGGACTAGAGCATGGTTAATTATGGTCTCAAATATTTTGGCAAAAAGTGGGAGGAGGCTAATGGGGCGATAATTTGATGGGTCAGTCCTTCCGCCAGAATTCTTGAATACTGGTACTACAGAAGCAGTTTTCCAACAGCCCGGAAAGCAAGCTTCATTAAGGCCTTTGTTGTAGAGTTTGGAGAGAACTGGAGCTACTTCGGCTGAGCACTTTTTTTAATAGCACAGCTGGAATAAGATCGGGTCCACATGCTTTTGAAGTGTCAAGGTTTTTTATGATAGCATGCACCTGAGCAGGGGTGGTTTTCAGATCGTCTAGCGTGGCGTCTGTCCGCATAGGAAAATCAGGTAGGGGTGGTTGGAAGGGTCCAGTGTGGAGTTTGAGGCAAACCGACTGGCGATCATGTTAGCCTTGTCAGTTGCTGAGGAGACAACCTCGTGATTGTTGGTTAGTGGGGGAATTGTTGATTTCCCATTATTTACTACACTGTTGTAGATTTTCCAGAAGTCTCGAGTTCCTAGTGTTTGTGCTTCGATGCGCTTCTTAGTGGTTTCCGTAAATTCTCTCTTAGCTGTCGCTATTTCTTTCTTAACGTTATTTCTAGCTTCTATAAACTTCAGTCTGTTTGAACTGGACTTATTTCGGTTAAACCTACGGTATGCATACTGCTTTTGGGCAATGGCAGTTGCACAAGTCGACGTATACCATTGGGGAGAGTGGGGCTTACTATAAAATTTCCGCATGGGAACATGCGCTTCGATTGCAGTTTTGAACCATTCAGTGGTCTCGTTTGCACATTGTTCAGCAGGGAGAGAAAAATATTTCTCCATGGGGCATCTCTAATTAGTTCCCTGATGGTTTCCCAGTCAGCCTTTTTATAATATCTCGTTGTTTTGAGCACTGGCTCTTCAGTTTTGGCTCTAGAGTTTAGGGCGATTTCAACCATTATCACTGCATGATCAGCGTTCCCGAGTGGGCTGTGGGCCTTCGTTATTCAGTCATCTGGAACTGTGGTCAAAAACAGATCTAGAAGTGATGCGTGTTGTTCTTCCTGGTCAGGGAAACGGGTTGGAAACGTAACAATTTGTGATAGGGAGTGAAATATAGTGAAGCTATGAGTTGTGCTGCCCGCTGCATCTGTGTAAGTAGAGAATCCAAGCCAGTTTTTGTGGTGGACATTAAAGTCACCAAATACATATATTTGTGCGCTAGTGTCGAGGGACAGTGCCGTGTCTATGCTGTCAGAGACTTTGTTTATTATGGTGCAGTCCTGAGTCGAGGGAGAGCGGTAGAGAAAATAATAGTAGCTAATATTGTGTTGCATGTTTAGTCTAAAGCACATAAAGGCTTGATCATCTGTTTCTAGGTTTGTTTCTCTAGTCAAGGGAAGGGTATTACGAATGTAAGCTCCAAGTCCGTGCATGTGTCTGTCAGAGTCCTTACGACAGAGTGGGAGATATCCAAGCATGTTAAAGTAGTTAGAGGGGATGGAGAAGTGTAGGTTAGTCTCACTTAGTGCTAAGATATCTGGAGTATTTGTTAAGAGAAATGCTTCAACATCAGCTAAATTAGTGCTAAGCCCACGGATATTTGTGAATGCGAGCCTCAAGGGAGGAGGCAAGTTGAAGTTGTTTGTCCCTAATCCTGGTTTAAGCTTATTTTTAGATTGTACTGTCGTCATATTTTTTTAAAGAGTTTCAGTTTAGGTAAGGGGGAGCTAAACAAGAGGCTATGCAGAGCTTCAGACATGCATCACAAGTAGACCATCAGCTGACCTTTCTCCAATTAGGATTGTGGCCTCAGGAAAGCCCACCGGGGATGAGTGCAGGGTCCCTTTCCATGCGCGTCATGGCACTACAAACAACCCGATATTATTCAACTGTTGATGGAGCAGCCGTTCTAAGCGGTACCAAAGATTTAGGGCTCCTGTACTACCAGTCGGGAACAGCAGCCAGGAACTGTCAATCCGGTACCCTCAACCCATTAGAAGAAGGTCAACCCAATCTAATTGCTCAGGCATATCTCATACTCAAGCACTCCCAAAAGTTCAGTTTTAGGGGTGGGGCGTGCTGGGAATGGGGAAAAACGGCGTTCGTTGCTCTAGCCAGGAAACAAGATCTACCGCTGGGTGTTTCTGTCGAATCACTGAGATAGTGTCTCTGCGCTTGACTAATAGGCAAAGAAGGAGTATGGTAGCCGGGCGATAGGCAGAGCCTATCTACTCCTTAAGCAATTTAGGTTTGCAAACCGGTGAATTTGTTTGAGTCACCAGCTCTAGGAAGGTTGTTATCCAAGACTGAAGAGGCCTCCCTCCCCTTTGGTTTAGTTTCAGAGTTTTCCTTCTCCTAGACGGATGATCTGGAAAGATCTACTGGGTCCGTCAGCACTGAGAGGGTTTTCTCCGCGCCTAGGTTCTAATCCAGGTATTTCTGCGACCCCGCGTGGTTTGTTAGTAAGTGTTACTGGGTTAGTTTGTGGGGGTTATATCTCTGCTGATTAGTTACACTCCTTAAAGTGATTTAGGGACATTGCTATTTAATTGTTAATGGATAAAGGGGGTGAGTGAAGTTCATGCAGTGTAAGCGTCTATGATTGTAAGAGGGCTTGTTAGGGAGGAAATAATGTGGTTTGAATCTTACCCTTTTTTTTATTTCATTTATGTTAGCTTAGGTCTAGGATAATGTTACAGTATGAGTAGGTATTAAGAATTGAGCTACGAGTTGTGCCCAAACTATTTTAGATGATAGGAGGGTTAAGATGTAAGTGCAATATAGTATGGATAAGACAGCAAGTTATGAGTCATTCGTAATTAGGTGAATAGATATATGGGCAGGTTTTCAGTAGGTGCGAATAGAGTTGAAGTTGTAGGTATTTTCAAGTAAGTCATGGGACATTTTGCATAACAAGGAGTGTCGTTTCAATAACGTATTAATCGTTGCAAAACTCTCGAGGAGACAGTTATGTAATGCAGATCGCTTTACTTCTGAGTACTTTGGCTGTTAAATACCTGCCTATGAGTGCTTAGGCTGCACAAGCACCGAAAAGTGAGAATTTGTGCCTCCGAGAATTTGAGGTTAGATTAATCAAACATGGAATTCAGATCGTTTTCTACCCCTTTTAGGGGTTGAAAAGAATAGACAGTTGATCGGGCTGTACTTGTTGTAAATTAATGTACAACAGCAATCAAAATTGCAGAGTAAATAACGGAGTAATAAAGACATTTAAAAAAAGAAAAAAAAATTTTTCTCTATTAGTTCAGCCACAAATTCAATTTGCATATATGTCTTCATCCAGTGTTGGTATTTAGAAGGCTAAAAGTGTCCCAAACTTTGGAGTAGGCAATACTAGGCACGTCTCGCATCAGCTTACTATGTGCTACTGAGTATATAAAAGTCTTAACAAAACAAATGTTTATTCGGATTTAGTGTAATAGCAGATTTATCACGTGTGTTATGCATAAACTACTGTTGGTACATAAATGAGTAGTTGGTTCGAACATATATTGCTCATACAGAAACTTATATATATATATATATATATATATATATATATATATATATATATATATATATATATATATGGTGTGTATGTGTTCGTGTGTGGGGAGCGTTATTATTCTATCATGTTTAGAATGAGTCCGTTTCGGCATAAATCTCCCGGGAAGGGAGCCAATGTTGTTTCTGCTGCAATACTTAATCTGATCGTAGGAGAATAATGGCGCCCAAATTTCACCCCAGGAGATTTATCCTCTTCCTCTTCTCTCAAACAAAAGAAGGGCGAAGAATCGTGACGACTGCAAAATCGCGACGAACCCACAAGGAACGAAAATGGCGGCTTCCCTGCAAAGGAATTGTCATCGTCCATTCTTCATTCTTTCTTTGAATTTAAAATTCGCATTAATAGAGACGTGGGACGATGAACGCCCTTTGTTTCGCGCTTCGCTTTTCGAGTCGGTTTATTTTCTCTGTAGCACAAAGCGTTTTTAAGCAATTCATTGAAATGAGAGGCGATGTCCGTCAATCAGGTTAAAATAACATTTTAATAGCGAAACGCGGAGAGAGAACGGGTGCGTTTAAAATTAGATGACATTCTAAAGTTTTATTGCTATTTCCTCTTTTTTTTTTGTTATTATTTCTATTATTTCTTCTTTTATTATCATGGGGACAAGGAATTCAACCGAATGGCACACAGGATTAAGGATTTCGACCAGTTTTATTAAGTTCTATTAAATTTCTTTCGCATTCCGGAAATATTTTCCAAATACTTTTTGTTTTTGATATGTTTTTAATTTTTGAGATGGCGATTGATAATTCGTATTATTTGGATTACTATTTTCATCTTGAGTGTTATGAACGTTTTGGCCGATATAATTTCCCCCTTCTTCGTCTGCGAGAAACCATAGCGTAGTGGATGAAGTACTTGGGGGCATTCACTTCTAAATAACAGGTTATACTCTTCTAGAGGTTGAAGGTTTAATCCTCAATGCGGGTGACATTAAAAATATAATTTCGAATTACTTAGGACTCGGCGATGTAAACATAAGGACAGTGCGCAATTACCGTGAATTAAATAAAGAGTGCGATTCGAAATCTCATGCAGATTCCTGAGTTTGACAGAAAGACTTCCGAGTTTGATGAGATACATCTGAAGAAGGTCGAATTTTATGTCGACCGGAACGTAGCAATCAAGATGAGACGAGGAACTTTTTGTTTTAATTTTTATTTATTCTGCTTTTTTTAGCTTCTAATATAACTGATGTTTTCCAGGTTCAAGCTTCTCTTTCTATTAAATATGAGTCATTTGTTACCTTCTCCCGTTTGCATCATTGGAAATGCTCATCTCAACCAAACTTACCAGTCTGTCTTATTTATTTAGTATTAACGGGTCTATCGGCATTGCCCGAGTCATATTCGATACCTCCGTTCAGTTTCGAAAGACAAAGGATACCCCCTGTAGGTTCAGCTGCGCGTGTAATTGATGGGCAAGGGTTTTGTAATCTCTAACCACACCTCTCCGTAGTCGGCAGTGTTTGCGTCCAGTAACAAGGAGAAGTTCAGGACGACTGGGAACAATTCCGAGATAAGCGGAGAGTCCGATTCATAAGTTTAACAAATTTTATCCCTTTGTCATTCCCACTCTCTCGTTTTCCCCACTCTCTCTTTCTTCTTAGTCCAGCCCATTTCTCTGTCTTGACATACACAACTCAAGTCAGCCTAAGGGAAATAACTCTATGAAAAGAAACAGCGTCACTTCTCTTTAGTTAGTGGCTGGAAAACAGACGATATGATAATATTAATATATGCATGTACGTCTTCATACCATTAAATGATATAAATGACCATTTGACGCCCACGTAATCTTTTCTTTAACGTTTACACATTTCACAGCTAGGGTTACGCGATTAAAATAGAACAATTTTGTGTGCGCTTGTTGAGTATTTGTCAGGTTTTAGTTGGACGTACAAGTATGCATTTGCTCTTTATATAATAGATAGAAATGTGAGGTTTTATTGCTGTATTTTCCAAGTGAGTCGCTATGGTGAAACATAGACACAATATGTCGTCTGTATATGATTTCCTACATTTTCTCCAGGATTTAGTGATACAATGGATGTTAAGTTTTTTTACAAACAGTCCATTGGATGCAGTTGCACGCAACGTCACGTCGCGTTATGCAACTGCCATCTCTCAATCTAATTTTACAACTTGATATCAAATGGTTCAGATTTCCTTACTTCGGTGTGACTGGCACTTATTTTTTTTATTTTTTATTTTTTTTTTTATTACATTTTCACCCCAAACAAGGCACATTGCCACTTTGGTGTAGGGGGCTACTATCAGGGGAAACATCTACCGGGGTACTATGTAGGGATTAGGGCAGCGAGATGTTGGTTCAAGTTGCACTTGAACTTATGCATGTCAGTACAGTTGGGGAAGCAGTGACCTGGAATGGAATTCCAAAGTCTAGCAGTTCTGGGGAAGAAACTACTGGAGTAGAAAGATCTTTTACATCTAGGGATCTCTACACTGTGGGGGTGGGATTTTGCAGCTTGTCGAGTCTGTCGAGGGTGTTCACGTCGTGGGGGCACAAGTGCTTGCAGTTCGTCAGAGCATTCACCATTATAATACTTGTAGAACAGGCAGAGGGATGCAACGTTTCGTCGATGGGACAGAGGCTGAAGCTTAGATGCCAGTTTAGGGCCTATCAGATTTGCGACTCTCTTTTGAACCCTGTCAAGGAGCGAGAGACTAGTAGCCGATGCACCGGCCCAAATATGACAGCAATACTCCATACATGGGCGAATAGTGGCCTTATAGAGGTACAGGATACTTTCGGGTGTTAGAAGTTTTCTAGCACGGTAGAGAGAGCCCACCTTTCTTGCAGCGACCCTGGCAATGCCCTCGATGTAATTGTTCCAACTCATGTTTCCTGTGAACGTTAGGCCAAGGAGTTTGAAAGATGTACTCTCAGATAAAGAGTCTTTGGCCATTGCTATAGGTGGTAGAGAAGGTTTCTTGTAATTATTGAATGAAACCAGTTTTGTCTTGGTGGCATTGAACGTTACCATCCATTTTTGTCCCCATTCCACTACTGATTGGAGGTCATCCTCTAGTGTTTCTGCCATTACTTTAGATATATGTTCATTTGTTTTCCTGTCGTGCCTGCTATAGAGTGTGGTGTCATCAGCATATATACCCATCTCAGAGGCAATTTTGTCGGGGAGGTCATTTATGAATATCAGGAACAGCAGAGGTCCAAGGATAGATCCCTGGGGCACTCCCGCATTTATATCATATTGTTTAGATGTACGACCGTCGAGGACAACCTGGATTTTTCTCTTATCTAAGAAGGATTTAATTATGTTAAGTATTTTACCAGTGATACCGTAAGATCTGATCCTCCTGAGGAGACCCTCATGCCATACCCTGTCAAAAGCCTTAGATATATCTAGAGCTACCGCTCTGCCCTCTCCCGCTTTGTCCAGTGAATGGTATATGCGTTCAGAGATCACAGTGAGGATGTCTGCCGTGGAACGGGCTTGTCTAAATCCATATTGATGGTCGGTCAGAAGTTTAGCATCTGTAAGGTGCTGGACTAGAGCATGGTTAATTAAGGTCTCAAATATTTTGGCAAAAAGTGGGAGGAGGCTAATAGGGCGATAATTTAATGGGTCAGTTCTTTCGCCAGAATTCTTGAATACTGGTACTACAGAAGCAGTTTTCCAACAGCTCGGAAAGCAAGATTCATTAAGGCATTTGTTGTAGAGTTTGGAGAGAACTGGAGCTACTTCGGCTGAGCACTTTTTTAATAGCACAGCTGGGATGAGGTTGGGTCCACATGCTTTGGAAGTGTCAAGGTTTTTTATGATAGCATGCACCTGAGCAGGGGTGGTTTTCAGATCGTCTAGCGTGGCGTCTGTCCGCATAGGAAATTGAGGTAGGGGGTGGTTTAGAGGGCCAGTGTGGAGTTTGAGGCAAACCGACTGGCAAGCATGTTAGCCTTCTCGGTTGCTGAGCAAAGAACCTCGTGATTATTTATTATTATTATTTTCTATTATATAAATCTCACCTGTCTGTTAGTGTGTGTATGCATGTAGTAATGTATGTATGTATGTATGTATGTATGTATGTATGTATGTGTGTATGTATGTCAGGTCATGTCATATGCTACTGGTACCATGTAACGCAGTATTACCTGCCTCATGGTCGGGTCACCGGCGACTAAACTGGTTCGCCCATCAGACTTGTTTGGTAAGGAGGGTGGCTAGTCTCCCTGAAGTATTAAAAACAAGACCTTCCAAAGGGCAAATAAACCATTTTCCGGGGTCAATGCCAACTAGCGCTGTGTGTGTTTGTGTTTATGTATGTGTGTGCTGGGGTGGAGAGGGCTCCCGTAAGCCGTGGTGAAGGTAACCCCTCTAGGAGTAGCAAATCTCTGATTTTTAAAATCATAAAACGGGACACCAGTAACCGCATTAAACTGGTCTGCAGTTTAACTTGTTGCTGGCTATCTTGCTCTTGCTTGTTGCTGGATCTCAACATTTTGAACTGAGAGAGAGGGACTTAGCTGTCATACAAATCTAAGACTCTGTAACACCATCTGTGTATAGATACTCCCTCAGGCATTTGTCTATAAAAATGGTCCTGTGGCGATGGAAAAGTTGTGACGTGTGGAGGCTTGAAATGCTGGAAAAACATGTAATAATTGATCTCAACGACCGTCTTCAGTATCATGCCTGCTTGAGCGTGTGAATTCACCAGTAGGACTAAAATAAAGTCATTTTTGGGCTCATGAACTTTAAGTGTCTGAGGAAGTGTCACTCGTATGACAAGGCGTTGCAAACATCATGTATTTATGTATGTATGTATGTATGTATGTATGTATGTATGCCTAAAACTTTCGACAGAGGCGACAGATTTTCACGATATTGGTATCGACAAATATCGAAAAATTGGCTGAAAACATAAATTCCTTCAACATCAACTGGCCACTTTTGTACAGGAAGGGGTCGCTTTTTTCGTAGAAATTTTAAAAAGTCATCGCCTCTTTTCGATTGTCTAGCCTTAATTTAAACCTACGTCACTTCCGCTTTGGCGATGGGCGCAACGGCTAACGCGTCACTTTTTTTCACTTTCTTTTCCTCCTTTCCGGTACGGGTTCGAGCCTGCCTATTACCACATATTTTTGTGCTCGCAATTTTTCTTTCTGTGTTTTGGTGTTTTTTTTATGCTCACTCAACACTCTTACACACACCTCCACGTCACGGGTTCCAAACTGCCTGCATTCTACAACTTTTTTCTATTTTGCTCAACACACACCTCCAAACCCCCCGGCAACGCCATGAACCCAGGCTAGTCAATACTAAATCCTACCATTCTTAAAATAAAGTTTTAATCATGGCGGTGCATCATAAATAAATATTCCTTGACCATCATGGATCTATAATTTCTTTAGTTCGTCTAATAAATCTTTGCCGATATAATTATTGGATATATCAACATGAAAGTGATTGTCACGGCTGTATTCTGCCACTCCTCAAGGTTCCATTCTTTGAAAGTATTTGTATACCTTTTTCTGACTCTTTTGAACTATTTCTGCAGCAGGATTGATTGCTGTTTCTATCTCGTCAGTAGGACAACTCTGCTTGAAATGCTTGGCTTGTTGAGTGATGAAATTTGTTTAGCTAGTTCCTTCCTCCTTGTGTTTCTGTATCATTGCATGTTTGCTACTGGCTGAGATTAAAGATAGTGGCATTATGTTGATAGTTGGTTCCTGGTTGTTCGTATTTCTCCTATAGCCATGTACAACCTTGGCAAACACTGATTTCTGCACATGAGCTTTTTTTTTACGGTGATCACCACTTATCAAGGCCCGGAAGCCACTCAGGGATAAGGGTTATTGCAAGTACAAGTACATTACGTTAGTGTGGAGATTTGATTAAGTGTTTACTTAAGGGGGCGGTTCATTAGGAATTTGTTAACATTGGACTTGAAGACATCCAAGTTGTAGTCCGGTGGGAAGCAGGCAGACGGAACAGAGTTCCACAGGCGTACAGTTCTAAGAAAGAAGCTTTGTTCATGGAATCCGTGTTTTGATTTAGGCACAGATATAGAGTGGGGGAAATTTTTCACAGTGGATTCAGCTAGACGGGTGTTTTTCGTGAAAGATTGGCGAGGGGGGACCAGAGATTGGAGTTCAGATGAGCACCTGCCATGGAAATAACGATAAAACAAGGATAGGCTCGCAACGTCTCTTCTGTGGGAGAGAGGTTGCAGGGTAGAGAAAAGGGCATCCCCCACTAAGCCACGAAGTCTATTTTGTACTCTGTCAAGGCAGGATATGCTATTTTTTAGCAGCCCCTGCCCAGATATGGCAATAGTATTCCATCCTTGGACGTACTTGGCTTTTATACAGATAGAGAATTGCATCAGTAGTGAGATATCTTCTGGAGCGGTAGAAGGATCCCACCATCTTTCCAGCGAACTTGGCAACAGACTTGATGTACGTGTTCCATTTCAGATCAGGAGTAAAGGTCAAACCCAGAAGCTTGTCAAAACACGGAGCCTCGCCCAGGCGAGAGCCATCCATTTCAATTGATGCCAGATGGGGATCAGAGCGTTGATGATGTAAGGATAGCAGTTTGGTTTTGGATGGATTAAAGGTAACCAGCCACATCTTCCCCCACTGAACCACGCGCTCGAGATCAGAGGAGAGAGAACCAGAGAGAACTTTGTCATTTACAGCCTTTGATGTGTTGCCGTAGATGGTCGTGTCATCAGCATAGATGTCAACGAGTGGTTTAAGTATGTGTTTAGGGAGGTCATTGATGTAGATCAGGAAGAGAGTTGGGCCCAGGATTGACCCCTGAGGGACTCCAGCATTTATATTGCAGGCCTCCGATTTTTGTCCATCTACCACTACTCTTATGAGCCTATCGGAGAGAAATGATTTAATGATTGAGAAAACATTTCCAGTTATACCGTAGCTGGAAATCTTGTGAAGTAGACTCTTATGCCATACCTTGTCGAAGGCCTTTGATATGTCAAGAGCAATTGCCCTAGAAAGGAAGTCTTTGTCAAGAGATTCACTAATCCTGTGGGATATAACCGTCAGCACATCTGCGGTAGATCTTGCAGAGCGGAAAACATATTGTGTGTCACTAAGAAGGTTATTCCTGCTGAGGTGGTTGACTATTTCTCTATTTAATATGGATTTCAGCAACTTACTCATAACACACAGGAGACTGTACTGAAAGGGAGATGACTTATCACCTGAATTCTTAAATACAGAGCAAACTGATGAGGTCTTCCAGGGAGTCGGAAAGCACTTCTCCTTAAAGCAGCGCTTAAACAGTTTCGTAAGTATGGGAGCAAGTTCTGGTTGAAGCTTTTTTAACACTATAATTGGGATGCCATCAGGGCCAGTTGCTTTACTGAAATCTAGGTTCTTGATTGGCTTGGCGACCTCCTGCACGGATATTTGTATGTTACCTCGCTTGTTCTGTGTTATAAAGTTAAGTAAGAGCTAAGTAAAAGTTCATTTCTTGTATCTTTACATCAGTTGATGGCATTGGTGACTCATCTATGAGACTTTTAGTGTGTGGTGCAAGAGAAGTCTCTGGTCAGAACTTGTTTCCTTTATTTCTTGGACCCATTAGCGGCCGAATTAAAGGCAACTTTTAGATGTAAATGTAGACATTTTTAGCGTCTCATTAATAGGACGCTGGCGGGTAATTGGTTAATCGTAAAATAGGGATGTTGTGTAAGTGTTATTCAGAGTAAATAATTATAAACATTTTAATACAATTTTCCTATTGATTGATCGTAAACTCGAAGAGTCACTGGATGTCAAATCTTGCGATTAGGGTGAGTGTGGAAGCAATTCAAAGTGCAATTTGTGTAGTCTCGATCAACTTGTGACACGATACATTGTCAGTAAACGAACGCCTTCTTTTTAGTTTGTAGCCGTTTTTAGATCCCTTCAATCTAATACACAATAATCGTGATTGATGATTTTAGCGTTCTCAGAGCAAACAAAACACCGTGAATATCAAAAACAAGGAGGTCAAAATTTGGACTGCTTAAGTTTGTGACTTTATTATCTTTGGACGACTTTTATCATATGCTGTCCACTTAGCTGATTTCTAAATTGACACCATAGTTAAGTAGTGGGTCCATGTTTCATCCATTCACATATTGACGGAGTAACTACTTTTTGTTGCGTTAAAACGAATGCCAATCGTCGACGAATTGTTTTTACCAATTTTGGAGCAAACTTACTTTGAACACAGTTTTCTCTCTTAAATTCCTGATTATTTTGTCGGTGGTAAAAAACCTTCATAATTTTGATTTATCATATTTTCCACACAGTCTTAAATGCGTCTTCTTTTCTTCTATTAACTCACTTTTACATAGCATGTGTATCATCCTTCAAGTTCAGTGCATTGTTCATTTTCATTAATTGCATGCTTCTTTGTTGTTGGCACCTAAGTTCTTTTCTTGTAAAATTTTTGATAAGTGTAACCGAAAATCAAAAATAACTTCATAAATTAACGTCGTCGAGGCTTCCTTTATTTAATACAAACCTTAACTTTACGATACAAAAGATTAAAATTATTATAATAAATAAATTCGTTAAAGCATTAAAATGGTTGCTTTTTCCATTTTCACCCTAAACAAGGCACATATATGACTTGCAGGTTTGTTATGTAGAGACTTGCGCAGCAAGCTGTCTGTTTACATAATAATTGAACTTCTGCATGTCAGTACAGTTGGAAAAGAAAGGAATCTAGCAGGGCGTTCCAAATCAAGCAGTTCTGGCGAAGAAACTATTAGAGTATGAGGCCTTCTTAAATCAAGGTATCTCTACTATTTAGGGGTGGGATTTTGCTGCTTGTTGGGTTTATCGAGTATATTCACGTCTAGTGGGTACAAGGGCCTGTAGTTCGTCGGGACATCCACCATTAAAATATTTCTAAAACAGGCAGAGGGACAGATGGTGAATCTTGGATGATAGACCTTTTGAACTCTATACAGGGGTGTTTGTTTTAGATGCTTAATTTCAACTGAAAAACCTTTTGATGGTAAAAAAAGAAAGAGACGATGTTGAATTAGTAACCGTGGAATTTCCCCGGGTCCCAATGACAGGTAGTGTCTACACCATACTTTTGATTAAGCGCTATGCTTTATTAACGTATTCAAACGTCGTCTCGGTACTTTGGTCGCTGTAGGTCTTAACAAATAGAAATGTTGATTAAAACTACAAAAAAGTGTTTTTTATGGCTTGGTGCTGTAATTGATTCAGTGTAATCGGAACTCCACAGTCGGACAAGATAAATAGACAGAAACATAAGCGAAACCAGAGAAGTGATTTCTATCGACGTTGGTGGTCGTGTGTGGCTATGTCAGGGAGGCGGAGCTCACTGAGCAAATATTTTGATGCACGGATTTGGTTTCTTTCTTTGTGGGGGACATTTGGGAAATGATGAATATATTTCTGCGAAAAAAAAAAAAGATTATGAACAAGATTTGGTTTTCTTTTATCAAAAGATAGAATCTCATGTCTATCAACCTTTTGGTCAATTCTAGCTTAAATATACCTGATGGAAATATGATTAAGGATTATGCGAAAAACTCTCTTCAAACAAACATCCTCTTAAAAAAAAGCAATAAGAAAACTTCAATGTTCCTCAGCCCATATTAATAAAAGTCAGGTTGCTCAACTTATGTCTCTCCCACAAACTCACCATAATCAAATAGTGTTCTGCCTGGTACAGGAATTCATGGCTATGGCTCGCCATCTATCACTCTCCTTCGAGGCATTCATGAATTCATTGTTGCTCATAGTTTTTTATGTTGCTCAGGTATGCACTGTCAACATATGTTTTTCGTTGTCGTCCTCTTCTGAAACTCCTACCTGCGATTTTTCCCGTCAATCAGCTGCATTTCCCTTTTTCGGTAGACATGACTCATTAAACTCATTATCTTTTTTGTACTGTTTTTATTAGAGACCATTTTGTGTTTGCCATTTTTAATGCCTCGATAGATAAACCAATAATTTATTATACCATACCTGTTCACACTGAAACACTTATCACAATATTCTGTGGATCTATATTAAAAAAAACTTGGTAAACTTTGTGACATATTTCCATTCTATGGAGGTCAGGCGTGAACGAACACCCCATAATTTTATTATACCATATTTCTTCAAACTGAAACATAATTATCAAAGTATACTTACGCAGATAGATATGAAAAGTCTTTATTAAAGTTTGTGCCTATTTCCATTCTATGGAGGCCAGGCGCGAACACAGATTCCACAATTTTATTATACCATCCCTATTAAAGTTAAAGCATACTTATCAAAGTATTATTATGTACATCTATATCAAAAACACTTATAAATGTTTTTTTTAATTTTTAACTTTTTTATTTCCATACTTTGTGGACCAGGCGCGCACGCAGACCCCACAATTTAGTGACTCATCATTATGCCAGATCAAACATACCCATTACTGTGTCTCAATACATTTACTATCATTATATGTGATCAGTTTTCTATAATAGTCAACCATATAGGAGTCTATTCGTGACCAGACACACACACACACACACAGACGTTTATATTATATTATAATATATACATATATATATATATATATATATATATATATATATATAAGAACAGGTAGTTGATAAAACATGTTAAAAAAACACTATGAAAAAGAGTCTAAAACATTTTCAATTTTAAAAAAGGAAGCTAGAAATAAGTGGATAGTCCTTAATCCGCGGCGTTTGGAAGAAATACTTTCCTTCTCATAAGAGGGTAGGATTTAGCAAAATGTGGGATCGGATTTTGCTTGCAAAAGTATTTAATGAAACTACAAGTAAGTCATAGATCTTCATTGGTAACAAATAGTGAAGCAGAGGGAATAAGGTGAAGAAAAAGGTGATTTCACGTGAATGGATCGTCTGGCGAAGGGTAAAACAACCAATAACGGTAAAATCCAAAAAAGTTGATTAAATTTCCATTTCCACAAGTAAAATCCAAAAGACAGAAATCCGTGGAATAATTCACAAATTTACTTGGAAAGAGGGAATGAGTTCAAATAATATTATTAAAAGAAAGAAAAGATGTGCGTAGAAAAAAGAAATGGAATAATTTAAAACACGACTGTCAAGGCTGGGCTAATGTAAAAAAAAATGTTATGTATATATATATATATATATATATATATATATATATATATATATATATATATATATATATGTATATATATATATGTATATATATATAACATTTTATATATATATATATGTATATGTATGTATGTATGTATGTATATATATACATACACACACACACACACACACACACATATATATATATATATGTGTATATATATATATATATATATACTAGCATTTCAGCCCGGCGTTGCCCGGTTGTTTTGAGGTTCATGTTGAGCAAAACCCCTATTATGACCCCTTAAAATTTATTGTTTTGGGTTCAAATCAATCTATTAAGTTAGACCCATGTCCAAGGAACCTATATCTAAAATTACGAGTGTTTAGACTCAAAATTGTCGGAGGAGTTTGATGGAGTTCTTAAAAGTCAAATCGTTGAACTTTGACCCCTTAACAGACAAATTTCTTGCCGAAAATGGATCACTTCGATTTTCCCAAATCTCAGTACCCTCTATATCAAATTTCGAGTAGACTTAAAATTGACAAAGTTATTGCGTAGGGAAATGTACACATACAGGCACACAGACACACAGACACGTTCACTTTTATATATATATATGTATATATATCAGTCAACAGACATAATGCAGAATAATGTAACGTTTGTTATTGTATCTTTTATTGTTTCTGATTTTTCGCTTGACACACAAATAGAAGGAAAATTACTGTCTTTTATATAATAGTCTAACATCACTACCCGGCAATGCCCGGGACATAGTCAAGAAAATATAATACTTAATAGGTGTAATCAAGATATTTCTCTGAATGCTTTTTCTCGCTTCTTCTTCTTCTTCTTCTTCTTCTTCTTCTTCCTCTCCCCTTCCCATCTCTTTCTTCTTTATCTTCTTCTGCTCCAACCTTATTCCTTCTTTCTATACAGCTACTCTTCTAGCACTTCTCTCTCCGTACAATTTCACACGAAATGTTGATGAGAAAAACTGTTTTAAGTGGCAGCCCTTCCCACAACTAGTGATCTTATTAATCTACAAAAATTGTGTCCATATTCTCTCCAAGGTAATGACGGTAAAGAATGTATTAGCTTTGTATGTGTGTCTTGTGAAGTTTATGACGTTTAGCTAAACATGCGCGCACATAAGCAGACAACTGTACTTTGTATAAAAAATTAACAAACGTTCCTATCATAATATTTCTATTTCTGTCCTGTTATCTGCCACTTTTAGGCTTTTTAGTTTCTTTTCTTTTTTATATTTTGTCTTTTTTTAGTTATATACCGAGTTGCATGTGGTTTCAACTCATCTTAACATTTCTCCCAGTCGTCCTGGTGGTTGGAGATTGCCAAAACCTTGTTTAACAATTACACGAACAGGCATTATTACAGGAGTATCCATTGTTTCTCATGATTGAATGAAGGTTATCATTGATGATTTTGAAAGTCTCTTGTAGCATCGCATCATCTCTAATCCGCCGATTGACATCATCAGTTGACAAGAGGCTAATCAAAGTGATTTTGAAGTATATGAGATATGTTCATAAATATTTCCTTAAACAAAATAATGCGAAATTCGTTCTTGTTTTTTGGTTACTATGTTACTGGACTAGCAGGAAGGGGACTTTGCTCATTCATAAAATACGCTTAAATATGATATTTTAATTTGTCCAGATTTCGTATATATTATTATAGAGTTGTGATTTCAAAAGTAAAAAAAAGTATTTGGGTTCCATTAGCTAGAATCGAAAGCAGAAGCAAAAACTGTAGCATTCAAAGCTGGTGACGTTACCACTGTACTAACGAAACACGAATATGAACTCATCAAAAATAAAGTTTAATGTAAAAAATGTATAACATTTTTTTCAATTTTGATCCATTTTTGACCCCTTTAAAACTATTTTAACCGGGTAAATACTCATAAAAGAACGGTCCATAAAAATCTAATCATTTTATGTCCCTAGCTCCGCTCTGCGACTTTTAGTTTCGGAGAGATAGAGTTTGAAAATATGAAAATAGACAAGCAGACAGACATAGTGAGTTTTATAAATTAGATTAAGTTACAGTTCAGCTATATGACCCAGTCGTACATGTATCCCCGTCAGGGAAGAGTACGAGGTTGTTGTTGTTGTTGTTGTTTGTTTGTTTGTTTGTTTTGTTTTTTTTGTTTGTTTGTTTGTTTGTTTTTTGTTTTTTTTTTGTTTTTGTTTTTTCTTGCATCTCTTGCAGGGAGGTGTCAACATCTTCCTATATACAGAGCCTTGTATTCCCAAATGGTCAACCATATAGTTTTTTTATTTATAGGATATGATGATTATGACTTAAAACAAAACACGAAACCGGTTCCTTCTTATTATCAACACGGTAAACGATAAATAAAACATCTGAATTATGACGGAATGTTTTTGCCAAATGGATAGTGGTGTAGTTTCAATAACATTCATTATGCCGAGGGAGGGGGGGTCTTTCTTTTTTCTTTTCTTTTTTCTCAAGAATCTTCCAATCGACTGTATTTACAAACCAATGAATATTCATCACGTCATCTGATATCTTTTCTACTCGTTTTCCATTCTGTTTATTTACTTCAGTCGATTTTCTTGACATTTCCACAGATTTCAATCCGTCCGTTCGCCATTGAATAGACATTGGGAATTCTGATTCTCGCTGTGACTGTTTTCTGTTTCCCTCGCTACGTCGCCTATAAAGATATTGCTGGTCCAAAATGCACGTCAATAACATATTCGCGGGATTTTTTCTTCTTCTTTTTTTGTCAAAATGATACGCCAGTTAAACGTAAGTCATTTCAAACTATTCACCTCAAAAACATTTTAAGCGATTATTTCAACGGAGATAACTCGATATCTCTTAGGATTAAAACTCGCATTTTAGTCTAAGCATCGTAATGCATATAATACAAGCTGTCCCTACTCAACGCTGTCCGGTAATGTTTTAGCTAAAACAAAATACATTACAAACAGAAGATCACAGAAACTTTAATCGTGCACGTGAAACACCGAAATGAAAACCTTTGGTTTATCATGTACAGCATTTCTATTCCAACCCTTAAAGACTATAAAAGTGAACTTGTCTGTGTGTGTGTGTCGGTGTGTCTGTGTGTGTGTGTGTACATTTCCCTGCGCAATAACTCTGTCAATTTAAATTCTACAGACTCGAAATTTGATATAGAGGGTACTGAGATTTTCGGCCAGACATTTGGCTGTTAAGGGGTCAAAGTTCAACGATTTTACCATTGAGAACTCTACAAAACTCCTCCGACAATTTTGGGTCTAAACACTTGAAATTTTAGATATAGGTTTCTTGGACATGGATCTAACTTAATAACTTTATTTGAGCCCAAAATAATAAATGTTAAGGGGTTATAATAGGGGACAAAATTAAAAAAAATTACCGCTTTCTTTTTTTTCTTCTTTTTTTTTTTGCTCAACATACACCTCCAAACACCCGGGCAACGCCGGGATGAAATTTTAGTGTTAAAATATAACTCAAGTGAGATTTTTTATTTCGGCATTAAAGTGTAAAATAATGACAGCTGCTATACATCTTTTTGCATACCATCGTCATCATTTATCATTCTTTCATTTTATTGTTGATTAACAATGCTAACCCCAATCCTCTGACAAACAACTGGAAATCTATTTTTTAGTAGATTACGAGTGAATAACCTAAATATCTTTGCGAAAAAAAATATATATTTTAGAATTTAAAGATGGGGATCAGTTTCGCATAAAAATGTAAACCTAATATTATACCTTTCCAAGCCAGTAGATATTTATGCTTTGCTATATGAGATAAATTCTGTACAACGATAAGAAAGCACTTTCCGTAGATCGCAGAAAATATTTTCTGTTACTAGTGTTGTTGTTGTTGTTGTTGTTGTTCCTCTTGTTGTTGTTGTTGTTGTTGTTGTTGTTGTTGTTGTTGTTGTTGTTGTTGTTGTTGTTGTTCCTCCTCCTCCTCCTCCTCCTCCATGAAACTTGCAAAGCGCCAAATAAGCAGCTTTGAAAATCTTAAAATCTTAGAAAATATGCACATGGTTCCTACTTCACATACGAACAAAACATAGGAAGTGTAGTATGTGTTAGGTTGGGATTAGTCAACTAAGATGGCCGCCGATGCATGAAAAATGACGGCCGCATTAGTTGTTGGCTAACTCCTCGTTATAAGTAGATGTCTGAGATGAAAAAGAGCTTTTAAAACTACTTAAAAACACACAAATGAACCCGGTCAGTATAAAAGTAACTTTTATTGGCTATGGTAACATTTTATTTGTTGCATATTTGATTATTTCCCTCAGTCATTTGTTACTTTAATTGCACAATCCAATACTTTGTTGGTAGTCAAGAAGATAGCTTTCCGTTGTAGATTTGTTCATAATTTACGAAATGAAATTAATCGAATTTAAAATACATATGTGAAAGCATATATATATATATATGTGCGTGTGTGCATGTGTGTGCGTGCGTGTGTGTGTGTGTTTGTGTGTGTGTGCGTGTGTGTGTGACGTTAATTTAATAGCACAAGTTGTTTTTTATATTAGTCTGTTTTAACCCATTGTTGTATGTAGGCTCGGTCTCTATTTTATTTATCTTTTGCTTTTTAGGGCGAATACTTTCGACTAATCCATTTAATCGATATTAGGCAATGTATTGGTTTGATCATTCATATATGTTCGGTTCTACCTGTGAGGGTTTTAAATTTTTTTAAGAACGTATGGGTGCTTAGATGTTGTATCTGGGACATGGTCACGTATTAAGCGCGTCGCTACTTTAAATTAACAACATCTATAAATAATTAAAAAAGTTAAGCGGAGGAGAATTGGGCCTTTTCTGTTGACTAATTGCTGTGTGTTGCTGTCGAAATTTCTCATACTTTAAATCTATTTGTTGACAGTACTTCTCCGTCGTAATTTTTTCGCCTGCATTCAAAAAACTGTAATAGATGAGACCGATCGCAGATCACCAAACAGTCAGCATCACTTTCTTTTGGCGCAACGCTGATTTCGGAAAGTTTGATGGAGTTTCGTCGGCGTCTTACCACTGAGCTGTCGTAAAGATTATCGTAAAGAACTTACTTTTCATCGCAAGGCACAACCCAGTCGAGAAACGGGTCGTTGTAGCGTAAAAGAAGGGACGGTGACACTTCATAACGGCGTTTCTTTTGGTGTCGTTAAATTCATTGGCACCCATATATCAAGTTCTTTTGTCTTACCAATCTTTTTCAAGTGGTTGAAATCGTCGTATACGTTACGTTTAATTCAGGAATAAAGTCTCGAACAGTTGTGCGTAGATTGGCTTCGACTAAGGCTCTATATTGATCGTTGTCAACATCTGATAGCCGACCACTACGCTCATCATCTTCAAGACTCTTGTCGCCACCACGAAATTTCTCAAACCACCATTATGCTGTGCCAAACGCTTCATTGATATCGCAAGTTGTTTCAGCAGCTTTTTGGCCTAGCTTGAATTGAAATAAGAAAATTGTACGAATTTGTTTTGTTTTTTCATCTTGTATTCAACGGTCTGACAAGAAAACATAATTGTTTTAAACGATTATAATTTAAACGATTAGATAGAGCGAAAAGTGTTCTTTAAATGATATATAAATTAAAGGTATTATAACGAAAATTTATTTGAAAGTGCATCATTTGAAATCAAAATTAAAGAACTTTCTTCTCAACCTAATATTTAAATTGAGTACTCAATGCTGGGAGTTTGAACTGAAGTCAGTATAAAAACAATCTTATTTTTCAGAAAGTAGCAGGTGCACAGACATTATAACAGTGCAATTTCCCTTACTCTTTACCTGTGCTTAAAACTAAATGTAAATCCTACAAACGGGGTCTCTTTTTTAGAACTGTTCGTCTGTGAGAACAAGATATCGTAGAGTTGCTTCCCGGTTTATTATAACTTTGTAGTTTGGAATTTTTATAATAAATGGTGAATCTGATTGTATTATTTTGGGGTCTAGCTACAGGACGCTCGGTATCCGTGGTGCAAACGTGTAGACTACCATACATATTCGCACAGACTGTCCCATAAGCGAGGCATGCTCTGATATCGACCTGTGGTATGTCTCGGACACTGCCCGATGATGGACCCCGAAATAGAGTGACACGCGATGATGATGATGATGATGATGATGATGATGATGATGATGATGATGATGATGATGACGACGACGACGACGACGACGACGATGATGATTTTATTTTCTTCAAATCATTAAACCTGAGAAAGTCTTGAAATAAAAATGAATCGTTGATGAACACATAATTTGATTTGTTTCTTTTTCCATCTCTCCATATATATATATATATATATATATATATATATATATATATATATATATATTTAAAGGAGATTAGAACAATAGTCTAAAGAGCAGAGTGTATTTTAATGTAATAGTAAAATTACTAGTTTAATTAAAATACAGGGAAAGAAAAAGTGCTCGTTGTAATTTAGATATATAAGCTCGATAGGTAAATATCCTAGAGCTAATTTGATATTTAGTAATGTGATTGATAATTTAAAAATCAAATTATAATTAAATTAAAAATCCGTTTCATAAGAAGGAACAACAACAAAATCAATTATTTGTACGATCGTTTCGGAAAACAGTGTTTTTATTGTGATAGACATCAAGTTACGGACAATAATTATTACATATAGTTTTTTATCAAACAAGGTTTCCTCATCAGCAAATATTGGGAAAGGTTTTTATTAAATGTAAAAGACACCATAAATAAACCTAGCATTAAAGTAAGGCAGATGTATCTGGAAAAAATTAAAATAAAGGTATGGATTTAAACTTGATAAGAAAATTAATATGGGTTAGAGATAGAAATAAAATAGAGCAAAATTATAAATATAAATTTGGTTTAAGTACAATATTATACATACATACACAAATATATACATGCATATATATGAAAAAGTACACACATATATATACATATACATAAATATACATATATATACATGAAAACATACGTACAAATATTTACCTTTTAATTTCTCGCCTTTTGAAATCAGGAACTATGGTTAAAGTACTCATATAGATGCTTACTATAGCTTTTCAGCTTATGAAATGATAAATTTTCAAAAAGAACGCTTGTGTAATAATTTATTTCCGTTAGCGTACTTTTGATTAAAGGACGCCAAGGTTTAGAATTCGAAAGAAATTGGAGGATAATGTTATTTGTATGATTAAATAATGCAAGGGGGATAATTAGTCATATTTCTTTAATAAAAGAATGCAAGGGAGATAATTAGTCTAACTTAATTTATTACAGAATAATAAAAAAAATATTGTAATCTATTTTTACTAATAAGTAATTTTTAATGATTTAAGGTGGTTTATATTTATTAAATTTAAACAAACGTTTATGACTGCATGTGAATATTAGTTCCTCTCTTGAATTTAACAGGGTGGTTGTATTTTTTATATTTTCATATTTCAAAATTTTTAGGGTCTCTTTTGTACATAGTGCACAGAATTTATCTCCTGGTTTATATGGTTTGCAAGATTCAATTACTTGTCATTTCAACCTGAAAGAAATATTGTTATTGTTGAGTTGCCAAATATACTTTGATAGAGTAATTTGGTTTGACAGAGAGTTATTTTTAACAGAATATTTGTGCGTTGAAATTCTATGTTTTATTAGGCCAGATGTGGAACTAAAATATATTGTCTCTTGTTTATTGTGATTATTTTCCGTTAGGTCTGGTGCTGGATCATTATATGGTGGGTTGGTTTGTAATTGATCGGTAGATTGGTTAAAGTTGATTTCATTATTTAATCTGGTGGTTGAGGTATGGCTGTTAATAGATTCATCTAGATTTGGGGTTTTTGATACTGTGCAGCTATAGATTACATTTTTAATTTTTCATGAGCCATGTAGGGGACATTTATTTTTTCTTCTACAATTACAGTCTGCTATATTTTGTATAGTTGTATTTTGTAGCTTATTAATTTTCTTGCTATTAGAATTAATTATTTGTTGATGAAGGTTAGGCATAGTAGAGTAAGATACTTTGATTGTATTCTTATTGAAAAATTTATTATATCTATGGGGGTTTTTAAAGTTCCTATCTAATATTTTTAAAAATTCTCTGGCTATGTTTGTCTCTAGGTTTTTGGAATATGGAGGGTTGAACCATAGGGTCTCCTTATGCCTATTCTTACGTTTAAGGCTTTTGGCTTTTTTCTTTTTTTTTTACACAGTGATCGCCACTTATCAAGGCCCGGAAGCCACTCAGGGATAAGGGTTATTGCAAGTACATTAATTTAGTGAGGAGATTTGCTGAAGTGTTTACTTAAGAGGGCGGTTCATTAGGAATTTGTTAACATTGGACTTGAAGACATCCAAGTTGTAGTCCGGAGAGAAGCAGGCAGACGGAACAGAGTTCCACAGACGTGCAGTTCTAGGAAAGAAGCTTTGTTCATGGAATCCGCGTTTTGATTTAGGCACAGATAAAGAGTGGGGGAAATTTTTCACAGTGGATTCAGCTAGACGGGTGTTTTTCGTGAAAGATTGGCGAGGGGGGCCAGAGACTGGAGTTCAGACGAGCATCTGCCATGGAAATAACGATAAAACAAGGACAGGCTCGCAACGTCTCTTCTGTGGGAGAGAGGTTGCAGGGTAGAGAAAAGGGCATCCCCCACTAAGCCACGAAGTCTATTTTGTACTCTGTCAAGGCAGGATAGGCTGTTTTAGCAGCTCCTGCCCAGATATGGCAACAGTATTCTATCCTTGAACGTACTTGGCTTTTATATAGATAATATATTGTTATTTATTTGTATTATTATCTAATATTTGTGGTTTGGTTATTTGTATTATTATCTAATATTTGTGGTTTGGCTTTATCTTTTTTTGTCTCTTGGTCATTTTTCTTAACTCGTATACGGGAAGACATTGCCATATTATATGTTATTACGCTCTTAATAGGTTTATTTTCTATGCAGTTTATGTTTCTATCATTTTTATTTATGAATTTAATTTGCGAATTGTATCCCGAGTTTTTAAGGGCTTCATTGTAATATTTTTCATTTTTGATAAATATGGATTTAGTAGAAGACAGTCTAGAAATTCTTAAAGCGATATTGGGAACTATTGATTTTAATAGTGATTTAGGGTGGTTTGATTCATTGTGGACATATAGTAGAGATTCGTTAGGTTTATGATAAGGTTCAAAGGTAGAATTCTCAAGATTTAAAGTTATGTCTAAGAAATTAACAATTTTTTTATTAGGGTCGATTTTTATACTAAGTCCATAATTTTTAAATAATTTATGTAGAGCTTTAATTGCATTTTCATAATTTTTATTAGTAAAATTTGTTATGAAAAGTGCATCATCTCTATATAGCCCTCCTTCAAGTTTGAATTGTTTATGGAGTATACAATGTATTTCATTTAAAAGGAAAAGGCCAACTAGATCAGTGACCTGAGTCGAGTCCGTCGATCCCATTAAAATGTTGAAGTGGTTAGGGGTATTTTTCCTGGTCCAATATTTATTATCAAATGTTATTAAAGACTGTCTAGTTATAAGTATTAGTTTAATTTCGTCTTGAGTTATATTAGTTAATTTTCGTGCCATTAATAGAGATTTATTTAGTAGGATAGGTGATATAGATTGGTAATATGATTCAATATCAAAAGAAAGGAATTTAACGTTATTCTTATTTTGAATGTTAGAAAACCAGTCGATTACTTGGTTGGAAGATTGCCATAGTGAGTATTTTATTATAGATTTAATTTGGGGGATAATTCTATCTAATATGTTTTACTAACTTGTCCTATATCTGATTTTGAGGGGCAAATGAGTCTAATAGTAGGGTTAATATTAAAGCTGTGTTTGTGGTCTTTTAAAGTAAATCTCGGGGTACCTGGTATCGTTATTTCCGTGTATTTATCTATTTTAAGTTTAGTTAAAATGTTTTTTGCGTCATTATTTATTCTATTTAATGCTGATTTATTTGTTGTTTTGTAATTTTTATTAAGTTCCTTATAGATTTTTATACTGTATATAGTCCATTGTGTAAAAATTCCTAGTTTTATCCGCCGGTACTATCAGTTTATTTTGGTGGCTTTTAGAAATAGATTTTGAAAATTTATTTATTTTTTTAAGGGTTGGAGTGACATATTTATATATATATATATATATATATATATATATATATATATATATATATATATATATATATAATTTTCAGAATGTGAGAGATTATATATAATTATTTCCACAGCCCAAAGTACGCCGCAGCCCACAAGAGCCATGCCAGCCAACGAACCGGAAGTCTAAGACTCAAGTTTCGCCCACATTTATATATATATATATATATATATATATATATATATATATATATATATATATAATGAAATAAGAATTACAATTCAGTTTACAGAGATAATCCAAAATAGCAACCTTAAAATATATTATAAATATTAAAGACTTCCTAAGCAGATGTAAAAGCTCAATAAAACCAAATCGGAAATAGAGTAAAAATTAAAAATATAGTAAAGCAGAGGTAATGGGGGGGAGAAATTTGATTACATGTGAATGGATGATCGGTAAAATCCAAGAAAAATTGGTAAAAGTTCGATATCCAGAAGTAAAAATCCAAAGGAATCGCGTTACTGTAAGATATTTCGATGTCATCCAAAAGGCAGAATTCCGTGAAATAATTCACAAAAGGGTACAAGGGAAAAGAGTGAGTTCAATATATTATTACAAAAAGGGGACATTTACATTCATCCGACCATCCATTGAAGTGGAATCATTTCCTTTTTCCTTTTTATTTTCTCCCATTTCCTCTGCTTCGCTATTTTATTAACTATACCAAGTAAGCTCTATGGCTTATTTGCAGTTTCATTAAATACTTTGCAAGCAAAATCCGATTCCGCAATTTGGTAATTCCTACCCTTTGATGAGAAGGAAAGTATTTCTTTCGAACCTCCGCAAATAAAAGGCAATCCACTTAATTTGTGTTTCCTTTTGGAAAATTAAATATATTTTTAACTCTTCTTATTGTTGCCAAGGACGTTGGGAAAATGGTGGGACCCTTCTACCGCTCCAGATGATATCTCACTACTGATGCAATTCTCTATATGTATAAAAGCCAAGTACGTCCAAGGGTGGAGTACTGCTGCCATATCTGGGTAGGAGCTGCTAAAAACAGCATATCCTGCCTTGACAGAGTACAAAATAGACTTCGTGGTTTAGTGGGGAATGCCATTTTCTCTTCCCTGCAACCTCTCTCCCACAGAAGAGACGTTGCTAGCCTGTATTTGATTTATCGTTATTTACATGGCAAGTGCTCGTCTGAGCTCCAATCTCTCGCCAATCTTTCACAAGAAACACCCGTCTGCCTGAAACTACTGTCAATAATTTTCCCCACTCTCTACCTGTGCCTAAATTCAAACGTAGATTCCATGAGCAGAGCTTCTTTCTAAGAAGTGCACGACTGTGGAACTCTCTTCCGTTTGCCTATTTCCCACCTGACTACAACTTGGATATCTTCAAATCCAACATAAACAAATTCCTGACAAACCGCCCCCTTAAGTAAGACACACTATCAAATCTTCAATACTAATGATTACTACAATACTATCTCATCGATTACTGTACATGCAATAACCCTTATCCCAGAGTGGCCTCCGGGCCTTGATAAGTGGTGACCTCCATGTAAAAAAGATCGGAGTTCCTACTTTAATCGGAATTTTCGATTATCGATTTTCGATACTTAGACGTATTCCGATACAACACCTACGCAAGAACACTCACATAAACATCAAGAACTTTTGGGTAAGACTTTTCAAAAAATCGCGTTACCTTTTCTGATTGTATAGCGAACGAACAAAGTTCTTTTTAGAGCGGAATATAGAACGAGGACTTTATATCATTTTCTAAAAGGTGCTTTTTTTGTATTATAAACTTTTGTTGTTTCATGGACCATGCTTCATTTGATATACTTAGATAAAACAAAATGTCTGTATTTTTGCGTTGCATCTTTGAAACTTTCACCAGCATTTCACTTGTATTGCTTTCTACCATTTGCCACCATGATGAAATATTGCTTTCCATTTTCTTCTCAGTCAATTTTAGCGTAGTTACGATTTCGCTTATTCTCTCGACATTTTTCATTCGGCCATAATTCTTTATGTTTCTTTCCACTAAAAGTCACTCAACGGAAAAGCGACCACAAATTGTCACTTCTCTGGTTCTTTCCCCCTTTTTTTTCTTCTTTCTTCCTTCCGTGTTTTTATGTCTGCACGCGACTGGTGACACCATTTTTTCTGTTTCGCTGAGTGTATGATTGCACAGGATTTGAGAAAAACGTTGGCGTGGTCAATCTATAGATCGCAATATTTGCTAAGAAAATGAAATGTATCTTTGCTGGAGATTTTTTTGATTTGTGGTCAGGCTGTCATCAGCTTTTATCGCCGATGAAAAGTGTTTGGATAGAAAAATGCGTAATGTATTTTTTGTGTCATTTATTTGCTAGAAATATTTGCAGTTTCGATTTAGGTTTACAGTTTTGATGCGGTTTCAGGCTTTGTTAAGGGCTTCAGTTTATACAAGTTGAATTTTGTTTCATTTTCGTTTTGTGCTTTCCTTTTTATTGTTTTTTATTGTTTTTTTACTTTCATTTCGTTTTTGTTGCGATAAGCGTTGCGCGTTCGACGACATAAATTAATGACAATTGATACCAAGTTTATTCATTTACAACCATAGACTTTATCGAAAGTAAGTGAACAATATTTATACATTTTTATATGATTATGAACACGACATGTATGGTATTAAAGGTTGAGATGGGGTGACCTAAAACTCGACGACGTCAAGAGTAAAAAATGTTAATTGACGAGAAGCTTAGTAAATTAGGGGTGTGTATGTATATATATATATATATATATATATATATATATATATATATATATATATATATATATATCAAGATGTAGGGGAGATTAGTATATTTATGTCCATGTAAATAAAAATAATAATAAAACAAAGGAAAGGTTTCTTTCACATCTATCCACATCTATCCAAAACAATAATTCAAGAAAATAATTTAGACAATGGTTAAAATCAATTCTGTTAATTAATACTCGTATATACAATGCGTATATGGCAAAACGTCACGTTTTAGGCTTTTCCGCGTCACATTTTTTATATAGACAATATCTTTTGGTGAAAAATCCTAGCGAATATCTTCCTAGGTTTCCAGGAATCTGCTTTATTCACTCGGGTTACTAAACCCTTTCGTTATTGTTGGTACGTTAATTCCACTTGTCATTTTCCAATCCCGCGATGAAAGGAATTAATATTTCATGCAATTAAATAATCTCCGCCCAGCACTACAATTCACCATGGAGAAGGAGTATAATGGCTCTCTCCCCTTCTTAGATGTTTTAGTAGAGGGTACAGGGAGCAGTTTCTCTACTACAATATATAGGAAACCGACTTTCACGGGCTTGTATATTAGTTGGGATTCATTTGCCCCCATGAGTAGGAAAATTAGTTAATTCGCAAAACAATCTTGCGAAATCGGACACTGACATTTTCTTTGGGCCACCTAAATGTCCGGTTTATTCAAAGCTTCCCTTTATTAGTTCTATCAGTAATGCAATTAGATCTGTGGTGTCCAGTTGTCACTATGCAGTGCAACTCTGTGTGATATTAGGTACCAGGACGACTTTACCGACCTTGTTTAGAAAAATGTTCGGGACAAAAGTTTAGTTATTAATGGATTTAAATGTCAGTGTTGTCCTGGCTATGTGAGTCGAACTCTTCAGCGCCTGGGGGAGGGGATCAGACTGGCTCAGCATATACCTGCACGAATTCGGAAGTCGTGCATATCCAACAAGAATATATCGACGAGCACATCCGGACATTTAAAAATATATTATTTCTGAGTTTTTTATTTAATATCCTAATATTAGCGACATCTTACTATTTTTCCGCTTCCCCACCCCCCGTTTGTAAAAATTAATTTTAAACGATAGTTACTGATATTTTGCGTTTTTTAATCGTATTCGCTAATGTTTTTTCTCTTTATAATGTATCTGTTGAAAGATGTCTATAGGTTTATTTTAATAGTTTTTTTTATCGTTAATTTATCAAGTTTTTATCAACGTCCAGCTCCCAGTCACGTGCCATAGTTTATAATAGGTTAAACTGTCAACACTTTCTTCCCAGATTTTGGACTGACAACAACTCCACATAGCACAGTACTGTCCCCCCAACAAGCCAGGTCTCTTGGGATTCAACAGAACTCAACCGGCCTTCTGGCTCGGGGTTCGACTAAGACGTGAATACAAATAAGCCAACATGACTATCTCCACACATCGACTTCAATGCGGTAGACACACGAAATTTCATTCTCATCCTACAGTAATGTCTCTAATTATTCTTGATGCACGTTTCTACTATTAACTTTACGGAGACAAATAATGCAACATGGCTACGAACCATAACTTCAACACACACACGTGAACGTTTTCAACTTCAACACACCCGTGAATGTTTTTCTCTTTCAACGGCTTATCTGATCTTTAATCTACGTTTGCACACTTTCCACAACTAACCCTTTCTCTATACAACCTACTAACGAAGATAATCAATAAAGCTGTTTTAAAACGTTAAAATGAGACTTCTTGTCATAATTTCTACACATTCTAATATGGCAGAGCTCTTTCTGTCTAAAGGTTGGTGTTTGGAGTGGGCCTTGGGAATGATGCGAAACAGCTATCCGTATATGCCTCAATTAATTGTTTAGCCTAATTGCTGACTTTAAAACTTCTTTATAACCTTATCTATGCATCGTATTTAAAAGAGTTCATATAGAAACGAAAAAAGGTAGATCACCATCACTCTATAGCATATGACTTAAGATCGAGCAAGTTGCAATTTTGTAATTTGTTCTTTTTATTAGTTGTGTGTGAAACTGTAGTTGATGTAATTTTACAGAATAATTAGTTATTTCAATAAATCTGTTTAAATGTTTTTTTAATTAACATTATTATAAATCTTTTCATTTTATTCTAAAAAAAAAAAAGGCTTCAGATATTATGAATAGGATTCCGGGTAGAATTTTGCTTCGGTACTCCACTGCATTAAAGTACTTGCAAAATAAGCACAAGTATGTAACATTGCGGTGATGCGACAATGACAGTTACTGGAATTGGTACACCGCTTTATAGAGATATATGGGATGCTGGCATTTGTGAAAAATTTTCTAGAACTGTAAAAGGAACCCACCTTCAGCGAACTTGGTATATCTTCCGTGTATGTATTCCAATCCATGCTATCTGTGAAAGCTAAATCTTGAGAAGGGTGTTATCAGTCATGGCAATCGCTGTTCGGTCAGGTAGATCAAATCTACCTAAGCTATGGCTTTTACTTACGCACGAATTCCTTTGGAAAAAGCATGAGCTTACAATTACGATGATTATGGCTAAAAAATAGCAACTTGTGTTCAATGATTCGTTTGGTACAAATGTTGAACAGAATAACGAGAAGACTTATAAACAGTAAAATGGATGATATATTTTTTTTTTTTTTTTATTACATTTTCACCCCAAACAAGGCAAATTGCCACTTTGGTGTAGGGGGCTACTATCAGGGGCAACAACTACTGGGGTACTATGTAGAGATTTGGGCAGCAAGGTGTCGGTTCACGTTACACTTGAACTTCTGCACGTCAGTACTGTTGGGGAAGCAGGGACCTGGAATGGAATTCCAGAGTCCCGCGGTTCTGGGGAAGAAACTATTGGAGTAAAAAGATCTTTTACATCTAGGGACCTCTACAGTGTGGGGGTGGGATCTAGTAGCCTGTCGGGTTTGTCGAGGGTGCTCGCGTCGTGGGGGCACAAGTGATTGCAGTTCATCAGAGCATTCACCACTAAAATACTTGTAGAACAGGCAGAGGGATGCAACATTTCGTCGATGGGACAGAGGCTGAAGCTTAGATGCCAGTTCAGGGCCTATCAGATTTGCGACTCTCTTTTGAACCTTGTCAAGGAGCGAGAGACTAGTAGCAGATGCACCAGCCCAGATGTGGCAGCAATACTCCATACATGGGCGAATAGTGGCCTTATAGAGGTACAGGATACTTTCGGGTGTTAGTAGTTTTCTAGCACGGTAGAGAGAGCCTACCTTTCTTGCAGCGGCCCTGGCAATGCCTTCAATGTAATTGTTCCAACTCATGTTTCCTGTGAACGTTAGGCCAAGGAGTTTGAAAGATGGACTCTCAGATAAAGGGTCGTTGGCCATTGCTATTGGTGGTAGAGAGGGTTTCTTGTAATTATTGAATGAAACTAGTTTAGTCTTGGCAGCATTGAACGCGACCAACCACTTTTGTCCCCATTCCACTACAGATTGGAGGTCTTCCTCTAGTGTTTCTGCCATTTCTTTAGAAATGTGTTCATTCGTCTTCCTGTCGTGTCTGCCATAGAGTGTAGTGTCATCAGCATATATACCCATCTCAGAGGCAATGTTGTCGGGGAGGTCATTTATGAATATCAGGAACAATAGAGGTCCAAGGATAGAACCCTGGGGCACTCCCGCATTTATATCATATTGTTTAGATGTGCGACCGTCGAGGACTACCTGGATTTTTCTCTTATCTAAGAAGGATTTAATTAAGTTAAGTATTCTACCAGTGATACCGTAAGATCTAATCTTCCTGAGGAGACCCTCATGCCATACCCTGTCAAAAGCCTTAGATATATCTAGAGCTACCGCTCTGCCTTCCCCCGCTTTGTCCAGTGATTGGTATATACGTTCAGAGATCACGGTGAGGATGTCTGCTGTGGAACGGGCTTGTCTAAATCCATATTGTTTGTCAGTCAGTAGTTTAGCATCTGTAAGATGATGGACTAGAGCATGGTTAATTATGGTCTCAAATATTTTGGCAAAAAGTGGGAGGAGGCTAAGTGGGCGATAATTTGATGGGTCTGTCCTTTCGCCAGAATTCTTGAATACTGGTACAACAGAAGCAGTTTTCCAACAGCCCGGAAAGCAAGCTTCATTAAGACATTTGTTGTAGAGTTTGGAGAGAACTGGAGCTACTTCGGCTGAGCACTTTTTTAATAGCACAGCTGGGATAAGATCGGGTCCACATGCTTTTGAGGTGTCAAGGTTTTTTATGATAGCATGCACCTGAGCAGGGGTGGTTTTCAGATCGTCTAGTGTGGCGTCTGTCCGCATAGGAAAGTCAGGTAGGGGGTGGTTGGAAGGGTCCAGTGTGGAGTTTGAGGCAAACCGACTGGCAAGCATGTTAGCCTTGTCGGTTGCTGAGGAGACAACCTCGTGATTGTTGGTTAGTGGGGGAATTGTTGATTGCCCATTATTTACTACACTGTTGTAGATTTTCCAGAAGTCTCGAGTTCCTAGTTTTTGTGCTTCGATGCGCTTTTTAGTGGTTTCCGTAAATTCTCTCTTAGCTGTCGCTATTTCTTTCTTAACGTTATTTCTAGCTTCTATATACTTCAGTCTGTTTGAACTGGACTTATGTCGGTTAAACCTACGGTATGCATGCTGCTTTTGAGTAATGGCAGTTGCACAAGTCGACGTAAACCATTGGGGAGAGTGGGGCTTACTATAAAATTTCCGCATGGGAACATGCGCTTCGATTGCAGTTTTGAACCAGTCAGTGGTCTCGTTTGCACACTGTTCAGCAGGGAGAGAGAAAATATTTTTCCATGGAGCATCTCTAATTAGTTCCCTGATGGCTTCCCAGTCAGCCTTATTATAATATCTCGTTGTTTTGAGCACTGGCTCTTCAGTTTTGGGACTAGAGTTTAGGGCGATTTCAACCATTATCACTGCATGATCAGCGTTCCCGAGTGGGCTGTGGGCCTTCGCTATGCAGTCATCAGGAACTGTGGTCAAAAACAGATCTAGAAGTGATGCGTGTTGTTCTTCCTGGTCAGGGAAACGGGTTGGAAACGTAACAATTTGTGATAGGGAGTGAGATATAGCGAAGCTATGGGTTGTGCTGCCCGCTGCATCTGTGTGAGTAGAGAATCCAAGCCAGTTTTTGTGGTGGACATTAAAGTCACCAAACACATGTATTTGTGCGCTAGTGTCGAGGGACAGTGCCGTGTCTATGCTGTCAGATACTTTGTTTATTATGGAGCAGTCCTGAGTCGAGGGAGAGCGGTAGAGAAAATAATAGTAGCTAATACTGTGTTGCACGTTTAGTCTAAAGCACATAAAGGCTTGATCATCTGTTTCTAGGTTTGTTTCTCTAGTCAAGGGAAGGGTATTACGAATGTAAACTCCAAGTCCATGCATATGTCTGTCAGAGTCCTTACGGCAGAGTGGGAGATATCCAGGCATGTTAAAGTGGTTAGAGGGAATGGAGGAGTGTAGGTTAGTCTCACTTAGTGCTAAGATATCCGGGGTATTTGTTAAGAGAAATGCTTCAACATCAGCTAAGTTAGTTCTAAGCCCACGGATATTTGTGAATGAGAGCCTCAAGGGAGGAGGCAAGTTGAATTTGTTTGTCCCTAATCCTGGTTTAAGCTTATTTTTAGATTGTACTGTCGTCATATTTTTTTTTAAGAGTTTCGGTAAGGGGGAGCTAAACAAGAGGTTATGCGGAGCTTCAGACATGCATCACAAGTAGACCATCAGCTGACCTTTCTCCAATTAGGATTGTGGCCTCAGGAAAGCCCACCGGGGATGAGTGCAGGGTCCCTTTCCATGCGCGTCATGGCACTGCAAACAACCCGATATTATTCAACTGTTGATGGAGCAGCCGCTCTAAGCGCTACCAAAGAGTTAGGGCTCCTGTACTACCAGTCGGGAACAGCAGCCAGGAACTATCAATCCGGTACCCTCAACCCTTTAGAAGAAGGTCAACCCAATCTAACCGCTCAGGCATATCTTATACTCAAGCACTCCCAAATGTTCAGTTATAGGGGTGGGGTATGCTGGGAATGGGGAAGAACGGCGTTCATTGCCCTAGCCAGGAAACAAGATCTACCGCTGGGTGTTTCTGTCGAATCACTGAGATAGTGTCTCTGCGCTTGACTAATAGGCAAAGAAGGAGTATGGAAGCCGGGCGATAGACAGAGCCTATCTACTCCTTATTAACAGGAATATAGACAAGTAGGTTAGTTCAGTTGGAATTGTTAAGGAACAGTCGGCTGTAAATCGGAGTAAAAATAAGATAATCCGAGAATTCAGACCTGGGAAGCTAGGTTTGGGATTAAGAATTCCGATCATATAAAATAAATAATACAGATATGTTATTGAAAAGGAATTCGTTGTTAGTAATGTTATTGAAAAGGGAATTTGATGATGCAATTTTGTTAATGAAATGAAATGAAATTAAAATTGAGGTAAAATAGAAAATGTTAAACATTATTGTAAAATAGGTTAATCGGAAATGAGGTCAGAGAATTTTTCTTTGCAAGCATATACGCCTGAGAAGCCTTGACTGTCATTTGGGCAGTCAGTTGCCTGTCTAGCAGAACTGATTAGCTGTGAAACAACGAAACAATACTGTATGTGGATGACTATATATATATATATATATATATATATATATATATATATATATATATATGTATATATATATATATATATATATATAGTGAAACTGATAATTAGTAAAAACCTGGAGAAAGTGCCAAATACTATTGCAGAGCTAATATGTATTTTATATTCTATTACCGTTTTATCTTTTTGGTTACATATGTTTCAGATGTTGGACCATGTTTACGATCCAACAGCCTCTTCAGACCTTACAGAAGTGGTTGTTAGTATTAGGAAGAAATGTTTTAGAAGAAATACGAAGGCAAAAAGAAAGAAAAAGGGGGGTTGAGGTAAGAGATAATAAGGGGAGGGAGACGGGTATTGACAATATTTCAGTTTTGAAGGTTAAGATACATTAGATTGTATTGTGTGTGAGGGGTAGCAGATGCAGGTAGGTGTGGGTGGAGATATATGGATATAGGGAGAGGGAAGGGGAGAGAGGATGGTAAAGAAAAGAAAAAAAGGAGGGGGTAAGGCGAGAAGGGGGGGTTTCAATTTTTAGGTTTTAAATTTTAACTGTCTTTTACTTGTTCAGAAAGGTATATTAAGTAGATGAGAGAGAGTGAGAGCGAGAGGAATAGAGAGGGAGAGCGAGAGCGAAAGAGAGAGAGAGAGGGAAAGGGTTAGTGTAGATGTCATTTTTGACAAGTACAGGGTTCATTTAAAATTTTTGTAGTCGCTATGCGTCAACTTGTTCATTTCAATTTACAATGGGTTGTTTTTAAATACATACGTTAACACACGTGCAAATACGCATACATACATATACAGACATGTGTACATTTCTACACATCCACATACAGACACATACGTACATACACATATATATAAACAATGTATATGCAAACATTCATGGATTCATATGCAGACATACACATGCTTACACACAACTCTTATACACATATACACACTCACAGATATATATAGACACATACACATATATATAAATATATATGCACACACCTTCCTATATATGTGGAGATATAGATCTCCAGTAAAAAGTATATACATACATATATACACATACACACGCATCGACCCTTATACACGTATATACAATTACATAAATATAGATATTAATAAAAATATAAACATACAGACATATATAGACATAAACACACACACACACACACACATATATATATATATATATATATATATATATATAGAGAGAGAGAGAGAGAGAGAGAGATGTATATATTTATACTAAGTAAGGAAGGTAAAGTTAGGATAAATAAATAATAATAAATAAATAAATAAATACATGGGTGTAGTTAATAATGCGAGGTATATAGATGCATCGTTAAGTTCACATATATACGGGGTGGGCCCCTAACATGGTGCTTTGGGTATATATATATATATATATATATATATATATATATATATATATATATATATATATATACATGTATATATTTATACCAAGTAGACCCAGTTATATATATATACAAATGAAGATACATGTACGGATCTCCAGTGAGATGTAGGTGAACATACACATACAGACATACGCGCATACACACACATGCACCCATATACACGTATATACAATTATACAAATATACATATTCATAAAAATATAAATATACACACATATATATAGACATATATATATATATATGCATAGAGATGTGTATATTTATGCTAAGTAAGTAAAGTAAAGTTAGGATAGATAAATAAATAAACAAATGAAGGATAAAAAATAAGCGGGTGTAGTTAATAATGCGATGTAAGGTAGACGTATTGTGAGATATGTTACAAGTACATGTTGCTGGTTTAATTTTTAGGGATCTGTATTCATTTGCTTTGCTTATTGGATAGGGATTAATTTATAGTGTCTAGGAAAGAAAAATTTAAAAGGGGTATAAAGGTTTAAAGGTTAAATATCAAGTTCATATTATATATATAGGGGGTGGGCTCCTAACAAGGTGCTTTGGGCAGTGGTTATGCTTAAATTTATTTTTAGTGCCAAGTGCATTGTGGATAAAGGCATATATACACATGCAAACACATACATGCATATAAGTCCAGACATAGCTACGCCTGCATATATGCGCTCGCCCATGCACATATATATAGATGATTGACTGCAACGTCTTGTCAGACGAGTGCCACTCCCTGAGACACTGAAAGTTCATGAGCCCGAAAAAGACATATAGTCGTGCCAGCGAATTCACATGCTCAAGCAGACATGACACTAAAGACGGTCATTGTTATACATACATATATATTCACGCACGCACACATACATATGTACAAATTTCACACACATATATACATGCGTACATACACAATACACAATACGCACACATACATATACATACACACACACATGCAAACATAAACAAGACGGTCATTGGTATACCTACATATGAATATATACATGTATACATACATGTCTATAAGCATACACTCATATATACCCATATGCATACACAATGCATAATAAACAAACATATATATACATACCCACATGCATGCATACTCATATGCATACATATACATCCACATATACAAATATATACACACATATACTTACACATACATATACGTACACATATGCACATATATATACATACACTTACCTACATATACATATACATCTATATATATGCATTCATACACATACACACATACATACATACATACACATACATATACATACACACATGCATACATACATATACATGCAATATACACACATACATATATAAATGTATATATACACACACAAACATATATACACATAGACACATATACATACATATACTCATAGATATAAATACATATAAACTCACATGTACATATATAAATATACACACACATACATATATAAATATACATACACATATACATACATAAATACATATAATGATGGCAGATTAATTGTTACATGCATCCAGCATTACAGGCGTACACACGTTACAGCTTTTTTATCGCACACTTTTTTTTCTTTTTGTTTTAATAGACAAATGCCTGAGGGAGTATCTATACAAAGATGATGTTACAGAGTTTTAGCTTTGTACGACAGATAAATCTCTCTCTCGGTTCAAAATGTTTACATCCAGCAACAAGCAAGAGCAAGATAGTCAGCAACAAGTTAAACTGCAGATCAGCTTAATGCGGGTACTGGTCTCCCGCTTTGTTGTTGTTGTTTGTTTTTTTTAAATAAAAAATATATATACATACATATACACATATACTCACACACACATACACACGCACATACACACATATACACACACACATACATACATATTAAAATCCACAGCCAAACAACGTCGCAGCCCACAAGAGCCATGACAGTCAAAGAACCGGAAGTCCAATAAATGTATACATATATATGCATATATATATGCATGCACACACGCATGCACATGTACACATATACATGCACGCACATGCACACATATGCATGCATGATTGCAACGTCTTGTCAGACGAGAGCCACTCCCTCAGTCACTAAAAGTCCATGTGCCCGAATATGATTTTTAAGCCCTGTCAGCGACTTGCACACCCTCAAGCAGACATGACACTGAAAACGCTCACTGATTTGTATGAGACTAACAGCAGCAGAACCTGTATTATCGTGGGCTTTCATGTGATTAACAAAACCTGCCTTAGACAACAGAGCCCGATCACATACCTTACAGATCCAGAGATCTCCATGGTTGGGCGGCAAGGTTTGGCATTTCCTACATGCTCTCTTAAGCTTCGCTCGGTCTATTTTGGCTGCTTCATAGTGTTCTGCACCCCTGTATATCAGTGTCCTCCACTGCTTGCGATCATACGCTAGGGACTCCCAACTGTCAACAGGAATATGAAAGCTCACCAGACTCTTCTTGATGCTATCACGAAAACGTTTTTTGGGCTTGTGCTGGGGTCTTTTTCCAATAAAGAGCTCACCATAGAACAATTGTTTTGGGAGACGATAGTCTTCAAACCGGATGAGATGACCCGCCCAACGCAACTGGTTCTTAATAACAATAGTAGCAATACTGGTTGTTTTGGCCTTTTTTAAGACATATGTATCAGGGACAAAGCTATACCACTTTAAACCAAGAATGTGTCTAAGGCCGTGCTGATGGAATCTCTCGAGCAATTCTATATGTGACCGGTACAAGGTCCAAGTTTCAGATGCTTGATATACTGAAATTTTAGTTGTCAGAGTCAGATCACCGTCAGACCAGACTCTATATTGTAGCCTTCCAAAACATCAGATGCCTTGCTGATTCTCTGTCTTATTTCCGCATTAAGAGTGCCATCATTTGATAAGGCACTCCCAATGTAGACGAAAATTTTACGACTTCAAGGCGCTTTCCACAGACGAAGATATCAGGTTCCACATACAGATCATTGGGAGCGAGAGTGTACATGACTTTAGTTTTCTTAATGCTAACTGTCAGTCCGAAGCAGGTACAAGCATTTGTAAAGAGATCCATCACTAGTTGCATATCTACTTGGGAGTGTGTTACCAGGTCAGCATCATTAGCATACAACAGTTCCCTAACAAGTCCATCACTAACAAGTGTTTTGGTTTGGAATCTTCTGAGGTTGAACACCTTTCCAGTCGTTCGGAATCTAATATAAACACCCATATCACAATCGTGGAAACCATACCAGAGCACAGCAGTCAAATAGAGCGAAAACAATATTGGTGCAGCTATATCACCCTGCTTCAAACCATTATCAATGGGGAATTCTTCCGAAAGCTGACCATTGAAGTTGACGCGACCTTTCATACTATGATGAAGTTGCTTGAACTTGTCTGTAAAAGCAGGTGCACAGCCAAATTTTTCCAGCACTTTCCAGAGAGCCTCACGGTTGACTGTGTCAAACGCCTTGGTTAAGTCCACAAACACCTGGCAAAGAGGCATACGCTGTTCAATACATTTTTCCAAGATCTGTCTAGCAGAAAACACCATATCCACAGTTCCTCGCCCACCTCTAAAACCAGACTGGGATTCCGGAAGGATATAAGGACATACATACTTTTCCAATCGGTTTAGCAAGAGCCATGCAAATACCTTTCCAACCGCACTCAGCAGCGAGATACCTCGATAATTTCCACAATCAGATCTTGTACCTTTTCCTTTGTACAACATAATCAAGATGGCATCTACCCAATCTTGGGCAACCGGGTCACCCTGCCATACTGACAGTATCAAAGAGTGGACCACACAATGTACATTGACACCACCATGTATCACAAGAGTCGGTTAAACATCAAGTTCCGGACAAAAGGAACATTGAGGGATACTTTCTATTGCAGCAACATACACATTGGATGGGTTATGAAAAAGATCATGAAAGTGTTCATGCCATCGATGCTTAATTTCATCTGAGGTTTTCAGCAAGGTTTTCCCGTCCTTCACCAGGAGTGGTGTAGTTGAAGAGGATTTCGGACCATAAGCCTAATGAAGCAAAGTGTAGAATGTCTTGACATCTCTATGATCGTAGGCAGTCTGTATCTCCCTGGAGAGGCTAGACCACCATTTGTTTTTATTTGGCGCACACAACACTAAACTTCACTCCGCACAGAAGAAAGGTAGGCAGCGAGCGCTGGCTTGTTCAGAGGTGAAGAGTTGAGAAGTTTCAAATAAGCTTTCCGCTTTCTATCAATTTGAGGCTTAATTTGATCGAAATTATCAGCAAACCAATCTCTATGTCTGGGAACCTTCAATCCAAGAACTTCAACACCTTTTTGGTATATTGTATCTCTTACTGTCTCCCAGTCACAATCTGAGAAATCCACCTGGTTGAAAGCAGATTTCAAGGAACTTCGTACGACTGGATCCTTCAATTTGGAAACATCAATACGTTTAGGCACTTTGACACCATTGAAACGGCTTTTTTTGCGAACTGTAATTCTCAGTTTAGCTCTGACCATTAAATGATCAGTACTACAGTCCGCACCACGCATTACTTTCACTTTGCAAAAATTTCCAAGATCACCACGTCTACACAGTATGTAATCAAGCAAATGGCCATGTTTAGATTGGGGATGGAACCAGGTCTCCTTGTATTTCTGGTGGGAAAAAGTGTTGGTGATAACAAGATTTAGTTCACCGCAAAGATGGAGAAGCAGTATACCATTTGAATTGACTCTACCAATGCCATATGGACCCAATGGAGACCAAGTCTCGTTGTCTGATCCAACCCGTGCATTGAAGTCACCAAGAACCACCAAACTCTCAGCGCTTGGCAAACCGGTGATAACAGATCTAAGCATATGATAAAAGGAAGTAATATCGTCTTCAGGCGAAGTAAGAGTCGGCGCATAGACAGAAAAAACATTCATATAACGACCAGCAGCAAACTTAACTGCAAAACCAACACCAGCCTCACGCCTCTCCTTTTCAACTCTCCCAGACCAGAAGATCGTGTAGTCCGACTCGCTCTCAACCAGTTGATCCTCACCGGCGAAACGTGTCTCAGAGAGTGCAGCAATGTCTATATTGTATCTTTGCAATTCCTTTGTCAAAATTGCAGTCTTCCGTTCTAGTCTTTTACCATTGTCAATAAGTGTTCTCACATTCCAGCAACAGAGCTGGAGTGGGTGTCGTTTAGCATGATATCTTCTGTTCCTGTTACTATGGACAGCCATCGCCAATAGAACATTTCTTTCTTTTCTTTGTTTTTTTGGCAAACGTCTGAGGAAGTATCTGTACAAAGATGCTATTCCAGAGATTTAGCTTTGTACGACAGCTAGTCTCTCTCTCGGTTCAAAATGTTGATATCCAGCAACAAGCAAGAGCAAGATAGCCAGCAACAAATCAAACTGCAGACCAGCTTAATGCGGGTACTGGTCTTCCGCTTTGTTTTTTTAGATCAGAGATTTGCTTCTCCTAGAGAGGCTTCCTTCACCATGGCTTTCTGGAGCCCTCTCCATCCCAGATAAAACAAATCCATCGCATGCAACATGTTTGTTTTTTGTTTTGTTATTTCTTTTATTTAAAATTGAGAGAAGCGTTTTAAAAAAACGGTGTAATTCATCAATGGTCATGACGATAGTGATGATGTTACAATTCAATGAATACACACAATAATAAACATGAAAACAAATCCACAGATGCAAAACGTAAAACAAAGCAGTCATGAATCTCGATGTTTTTGTTGTTGTTGTTGTTGTTGTTTTAAATTGAGAGAAGCGTTTAAAAAAAACGGTATAATTCCTCAATGGGCATGACGATAGTGATGATGTTACAACTCAATGAATACACACGATAATAAACATGAAAACAAATCCACAGATGCAAAACGTAAAACAAAGCAGTCATGAATCTCGATGTTTAAAAAAAAACAACAACAACAACAAATATATATATATAGATACACACATATATACAACCACTAGCATCCAGATGCACGCATACAGATACATGCGCACGCGGACATAGATATACAAATATATATTCATGTATATACACACGACCCATGAGCATATATATCCATGCACGCGTATATAGAAATATATACATAAATACACATGAGGATATATACATAGATCCAATCATGCCCGCACATACACATACACATGAAGATACATGCACGCATACAGACAAGTAAGTAGGTGCGTCAAAGATAATAGTATTTCTGGTATATCTACAAAAAAGCACATATATATACATACAGATACCTATACAAATTGCAACATATTGTACACCCATATAAATGTGGGGAGTTTTAGTAGTAATTATTAAGTGGGTGGGGGTAGTAGGATTCATGGGTAGACGAATGTGTAGATGGGTAAGGTAATATAGGGTATGGGGAGAGTTGAGTAAGGGGATTTAGTTGTGTTGATGTTACAGTAATTGGGTGTATGCGGTAGAATGATGTATTGTGTGTATTATTCAGTGGGTCCAAAAAGATGTTGTCTGAGTGATATTTCAGAAGGGTGTATAATTGCTAAAGAGGTGAGATTTGTAATGCGGGCAGTTTATGGAGCATTTATGTACTCTAAACCTATCTTTAAAGGAGGTACCTGCTAGGCCAAACTACAAAAAATACTATATTGGCCTGGGTGTTGGAAATCCTTAAAAATCTAAAGTATGTAAATCCTTAAACTCCCCATGCCACCTCTGCCTGAATGAAATATATATATATACAAGCAAAAGTACCCGTCGTTGACTGGCTTCAAAAACAGCCTACAGGAAATGGACTCTGATTTATGAACGTATGATAGATTATGAAAAGGAATGGTTGTAAAGAGATAGCTTCGAATTTGGGTATATCAAAACCAAAGCAAAATATGATGAAAGTAAAAATAATATAGATAAACCCCATAATTTATTATACTATACCTGTTTACACTGAAACACTTATAACAATATTCTGCGGATCTATATTAAAAACCTTGTTAAACTTTGTGACATATTTCCATTCTATGGAGGTGAAGCGCGAACGAATACCCCATAATTTTATTATACCATATTTCTTCAAACTGAAACATAATTATCAAAGTATACTTACGCAGATAGATATGAAAAGTCTTTATTAAATTTTGTGCCTATTTCCATTCTATGGCGGCCAGGCACGAACGCAGACCCCACAATTTTATTATACCATCCATATTTAAGTTCAAACATACTAATCAAAGTATTATTATGTACATCTATATCAAAAACACTCGTAAACGTTGTTTTTTTAATTTTTAACTTTTTTATTTCCATAATTTGTGGACCAGGCGATTACGCAAACCCCCACAATTTTAATGAATCATTATTATGCCAGATCAAACATACCCATTGCTGTGTCTCGATACATCTTCTATCATTATATGTGATCAGTTTTCTATAATAGTCAACCATATAGGAGCCTATTCGTGACCAGACACACACACACACACAGACGTTGAGCTTTATATATATATATATATATATATATATATATATATATATATATATATATATATATATATATATATTGAGGGAAATAACAATAGCAATTAACTCCGATACACATAATGACGTTATCCGATAACTTCTCCAATACACAATATTCAAAACTAAGCCACGAAAATAACAGGAAGATAAAAGATAAAATAAACAATAAACATTAATCGAGGCAAATACGCTAAATAGAAACAAGAAGTGCCGAAACCAATCAATCATGTGTGTTATCTAAATGGTTGGCTGATAATACAGTAAACAATCACGGGGATACATTTCAACAAGTCAATGTAAAACAAAAAAAACAATGTCCACGGGAAATTCGTGTTTATTTGACAAGTCTGTCACACACAAATTATTCGGTGATTGGCGATCGAAGGAAATAGTTAAACGGAATTTCCGTTTTAGGTATTTCCCTAGACAGGTTTGTACGGTCAAGGATTCCGATGTGGTTATCGCCTTGTAAATCTAATGTCTTTCAAATGTCTTTTTTCTGATTGTCTAGTGACTTCATCTGATAGATTCCATTTGGTGAGTTGGTTTGCCATCTCGGTCGATATAACTCGCCGTAGATAGAAGATATTTTCAGATGAATATAAGAACACGGTTGTACCGAGCAGTGCACAAAGCAATTTAGTGCGATACCAGATTCTCGTGTAATCTGGAATTTCTCAGGTCATCAGTAACAACATTGTAAATGCAGTTTTTTCGTATTTTTTTAAATCAAATATTTTAAAAGAAAAATTGGTAGTCATGAAATCGGTTTCTTTATCTGGTAAACCAATCTCAGTAAATTAGTAACAAATGCTTCAAGATGCTATCCATTAATACATTCCTCTCAGGTTGTTCGTGAGAATAGAGTATCATATAGGGATTATGTGATCCAAAACAGGCGACCACCAGCAAGTAATTTTTATACCAATGCGTCACTACTTATGAAAACTCATATGCTATTCAAAAATAAGAATTAATGAGATTGTCGATTGGATAGTGTGTTACAAGAAAGAGCCCTTTTCTTGTAAGTAAGGAAAATTTAGATAAGTAAAAATGAGATTAGGATAGACCGATATTCGAACCATGTAAGCAAGGTTCAGGAATAGATTCAGAAAGAAATTTGGCATTGTTCAGTTTCACATAAAATAGTTTAGGTATGTTGTTGGAAAAGGAATGTTAATTGTTCAATTCTTTTTATGAAAACTGAATTAAAATAAGGTCAGATAAATAAATAACAATGCAATTTAAATATTTTGTAAAAATAGGTTAGGTCGAAAAATAGATTAGTGATAATTCTTTGTCTGCAGAAATGGTTTGGGAACATGTGCGAACCACGTATGTTTAGGCCACGTGAGTTTCCCATGTGAGTGGGTCACGTTGAGAACCATACATGATGTCATAGCAGAAAAGCAGATTTTGAATATAGTTTGCTAGTTTTAGTGAGATTAGGGGGACAGAGAGAGACAGAGTTCAGAGTTGAGTCGGACGGAGACAGAGCTGACATGAGGAGAGTTCCTCTTTAGAAGCAAAAGGTTAGAACATAAAACATGTAGAAACAACTTTGAATTCCTGGATGTCATCATCATTTCGAACGGTCAAATGAAATAAAAGAACATCATCATATTTTTGTAACTCTTCTCTAATGTATGTGTTAAAAGAACTGATCACTCTCTCCTCCTATAAAAATGTAATAAGAAACTACAGAATTGTATAAATGTCTCTCCCCCTCTGTAATATTTGGTATAAATTTATTCTCTCCCTCATCACCATCGTACATATGTACCCCGTCTCTCCCCAATAAAATAGTGGCTATACAATAAATGAAAAATACGATGAGAGGATTTGAAACGACAGGTAAAAAGACATGGTGTGATTATTTAAGAGGATGGATCTAAAAACATTTCTTGACATTGGATTTGACGATTATATCATAATATCATAATAATAGTCAGTTCTAATATAATTACACACACACACACACACACACACACACACATATATATATATATATATATATATATATATATATATATATATATGTATATATATATATATTGGATTTGACGATCATAATCAACAGTGAAGTAGTCCCGCAACATTGTATTCCTCTGATCAAGGATAGAAAACGCTGTAAGAAAAAATGGCTGACAAAAACCACTCGGCAGCTAATAAACAATTTACCAACTGAAAGGAGAAAAACATTCGGAAACTCGAGAAAATTAACAGAAAAATAAAAATAAAAACTCTGTCGAATTTAATCAAACGTGCGTTGATATATATATATGTGTGTGTGTGTGTGTGTGTGTGTGTGTGTGTGTGTGTGTGTGTGTGTGTGTGTGTGTGTGTGTGTGTGTGTGTAATTATATTAGAACTGACTTTCCCTGCGACAGGAACCTCTCTAACAAAAAAAAACTAAAACTGCCCTACACGTGATTCCGGATATCACTTTCAGCACCGTTTTCTGTTTGCTCTATACTGTACCTTAAATAATGGTGTCACCATTTTTGAGAGTATCGCTGAACAAATTCCTCATCTCTCTCAATTAACATTAAAACTAAAAATAACATGCTCTCAGATGTCCCTCTGCACTGTGTATCGCTACTCTATGGCCGACTGAGCCAGTTTTTTGCACGTTGATATCAGATATACGTCTATGCTCCATGCTCAAAACAGATGTATCCTCTATAGCATCTGATTTGACAGATTAGTTAACTATTGACATAGATAGCCATATACCCTCTAAAAATTTCAATTTAAACTAAATAGCCAACTGCAGTACACCCCTGCTGAAATTTCACATAGAAATTTCACATAGAAATTACTATATTAATTTTTTATATAAATTTCACATAGAAATTACTATATTAATTGCTTTAAACGAAACATGTTTAGAAACTAAAGATTCTTACATGACTGTTAGTAACCACTGTCGAAAGGTTATTGAAAACGTGAGAGTCCTTTGCCCTTGCTGTTAAGTCTAAAGTAGCTGGGCAGAGGCTAGGTTCACATGAGTTTTGGCGCATAATAAACAAGGTTCTAAACAGATGCGTACGTATTTTTAACTCGTTTAAAAATCTGGTTAAGAAGTAATACCTTTAGGGTTACGTATTAACTTTAGACTAGCTAGAAGTAATGCATACTTTAGAAAAAAAAAAAGCCGCGTATTTTTTAGTTCAGATAATATGCAAATATAATTTGGGGAATGTTCAATTTCATGGGAGACTATTTTTCTCTCGTTTTAAATATAAGAAAAAGTTAATAATAGTATATTTGACAAAGAAGATTTAGGAAAAAGATAAAAAGAAAACAAGAAAAATACTTTATTCATTTGGAATTCATTATTGAGATGTGTATTATTTTTTTAATTGATGAAGTTAGGAGATTCGGAGTTCCTATCCCGTCGCGGTTACCACTTGACGAAGATCAGACGAATAGTTGACCAACTAAGAAAGATGAGAATAATAGTTCGCTATAAATAAATGAGTAAATAATACTCATGTCAATAAGCATTCCAATTAATTAAATAATATATAGAAAAAAATGAGTTTAATTAATACATGTATATTTTATTGAACTACGTCTCTAACACGTGATCGAGAACGCACATACGGCATTCGTTACCCATACGCATTTAAAAAAAAAAACTATGAATTGCCGCACAGTTCAAAGTAAGCAGACATAAAAACACCTGATGACTACAGGAAGATTTCAGTCAAAATTACTTGCAACGGCATGGAACTAAAAGACACCTACGGGTTCACATGATTCAGCAATTGAACAGACATGCAACAGGGATCTAATGTAAAATAGATAAAATTTTAAAATTAAAAACTAATTCAACGGATACAGTCCATGCTATATGAGAATGTTTGTTTTAATATTTATTTATATATATATATATGTGTGTGTGTGTGTGTGTGTGTGTATGTGTGTATGTGTGTGTGTATGTATTTATGCGACTGTCTTGTCTGTTTGTTTATCTTTTTATAGATGGGTGTACGTTTGTATGTCAATATCATATGTTTGTGTGTTTATATTAATACAGATATGCACGTGTTTCTATGTATATGAATTTTAGTTTTTTGTATGCTTTTGTTTGTGTGTTAATATATATATAGATATATGTGTGTATTAATACGACTGTCGTATGTTTGTATGTTTATATTCTTATTGATATTTGTATATATTTATGTGAATGTTGTATGTTTGTGTGTTTGTATTTGTATAAATATGTGTACGTATTTATGTGAACGTCGTATGTTTGTGTGTTAATATTTATATAGATATATGTGTGTATTAATACGAATGTCGTATATTTCTGCGTATATATTTGTATAGATATTTGTACGTATTTATGTGAATGTCATATGTTTGTGCGTATATATTTGTATAGATATTTGTAAGTAATTAAGTGAATTTCGTACGTTGTTGTGTATATATTTGTATAGATATTTGTATGTATTTATATGAATGTTGTATGTTTGTGTGTATATATTTGTATAGATATTTGTATGTATTTATATGAATGTCGTATGTTTGTGTGTATATATTTGTATAGATATTTGTATGTATTTATATGAATGTCGTATTTTTGTGTGTATATATTTGTATAGATATTTGTATGTATTTATATGAATGTTGTATGTTTGTGTGTATATATTTGTATAGATATTTGTAAGTATTTATGTGAATTTCGTATGTTTGTGCGTATATATTTGTATAGATATTTGTATGTATTTATATAAATGTCGTATGTTTGTGAGTATATATTTGTATAGATATTTGTATGTATTTATATGAATGTCGTATGTTTGTGCGTATATATTTGTATAGATATTTGTATGTATTTATGTGAATGTCGTATGTTTGTGTGCGTGTATATTTGTATAGGTATGTTTCTGTATGTATGTAATCACAGTCCTCACATTCCATGTCGTTTATACAGAGGGTATATATTTGTTTTTCTGAAATGTACATGTATACATAAGTGTTCATTGTATTCGTGTGTATCGTCTTTGTAACGTGATGTATGTATACTAGTTTGCATGTATCATGTGGCTTGTGTGGACATTCAACCAAACAGTTCAGTAATAAGATAATATCATAACAAGGGGCAGTCTTTTACGGGGATTAATACTACCATTTTGTAAGGACACATTAGTTCAAAAGAGTAGCATAACTTCTTGCACTGGTTCATCAGGATTGTGAAGGGTCTGTAAATATTAAGATTTTTATCCGAAGGAAAACACTATATGCGAAGTTATATTTTCTTTGTATAATATTTATTTACTGTTGTGGGATTCCCTCGGAGTTGTATGCCTTTCTCTGTATTCTACATCGTCAGTAGTGGGTCCTAAGATGCTTCCATGGACCGCAAAACAAAAGCCTTTCATTTATTTATTATCTAACGTCACCAACTTTATCATTTTATTGTTTATTATAAATTATTGTTTTTCATTCCATCCCCGTTATTTTTCTGATCTATTTTATTTTGTAACATTCTTCTGAATTGAAATATTTCATATTCTATGACATTTGATATGTTTGTTTCCCCAATCCATCGGGTAATTTATTTCAAGTGGCTTCATGGCTTGTCTGGAGCGATTTCCATAAAGATGTCAAAGTCAGAGCCATATATTTGGGTTAATTTGGGTTTGACATTTTAAGATTATATAAATCACGTGTTTTTTTATATAGTAGATGTTTTTGCTAAATGATAATGTAAAAGAGTGACTTTGATATTGAAATGGTCTTCTTATAGCTGTGGCCGAAACATGTTTTCAAATATGTAGTAAAATAATGCTTGTATAAATAAAAAGGTATTACAATAAAACAGTTCTATTTATTATTGAACACTCATATATAAACATAGTAAAAATTCAGAAAATTCAAACTTTAGTTAAATTACTATTTACACACACATATGTGTGTGTGTGCGTGTGTGTGTACATATATATGTATATGTAGGAAAAATGTCGAATTTTCATTTTTTACTACCATCAAAACAAATATTTCTTCAAACTCTACAGGTATATAAATCGGAATTTTTCTCCAGCGAGTTATCTAGAACACCTGTTATAGGTCGGCATAAAATTACTTTTTCGAAAAAGGCTTGATTGCCGTATAGTAGAAAAGCCGAAGTAAACTTAAACTAATTGCAAAAAAAAAGGCAAATCGATTATTCATGTCGTTTGTCTTTTAATTACGAGCAGAGATGAGTGGCACGAGATAATTTTATTGTCACAATGAAAAACTAACGTGTTACTTGCATTGGAGAGGATAATTAACCTACTGCCGTGAAGGGATCTCTTTTTAAAAAATATGTCTTTAATTAATGAATTAATTGAACTGAGAATTCGTGCAGATAAAGATTAATTTCTTTGAGTTTTTTTTTTATGTTGAATATTTTTTGAATATTCGTTAATACGAGGTGCCTTCAATAAGATTCCAGACTTTTTCTATACAAGCATTTAAAATTATTGTAGACTTTTGAAAATTCAGTATGTTATTGCTATCCATCTTATGAGATGATTGATCAATTTTTATGATTTCACGTTCAAATTAGCAAGAATTGCAATACTACTAAATAATAATACTAAAGCCTGATTGCCACTGATTGCCACAGCTGGTAAATTTCAAAATTGAACATTGAACGTGAGGACACTTTAGAAGAACGATATGCATAAAAATTCTGTTTTAAACTTGAAAAAAATGCCACTGAAATGTATGGAATGCTTCAGACTGCTTTTGGACCATCTTTCATGAATCGAGCATCAATTTTTGACTTTTGGTTATTTCCTAAAAAAACGTTAGAGGCTGTCGTTATGAGACAATTGAGGAGGTGAAAGAGTCTGTGACGAGTGTCATTGATAGTCTCACACAAGAGAACTTCCATGTGGCCTTTCAGTAGTTGGAACACTGTAACAATGCAGCCGGAGGAAATTATTCGAAGGGCTGGAGTTTGATGTGTGTGCTATCAATAAAAGTGCCCCTAGGAAAAAAGTCTGAAAACTTATTGAATGTCCTTCGTAATTGAAAGCAAGACAAGAAAAAATAGAGATGTTTGTTATCATCAATAATGAAAATTGCTGTCAGAGGATCCTAATGGACTAAGGCGAGGTAATATGGATTATTTCCCCTCGCTGATGAACTAGAGAATCTCTAAGTTAATAATAGAAAGTGGAATTCCGTGGTTTTCAACAAGTTGGCGCTTACTACTTTCATATGCATATGACTTTTCTGGACATCTGCAAATTCTAATGCTTCTTTGGTCTATGTAAAATTTAACTGGTGATATATGAAATATTTATATCTGAAGCAAAAATGTCAATTAGTGCAAAATATCGATCTTTCAAATTAGTACATCTGCTCTGAACGGCTTTGAGTGCTGGTCGTCATCGAAGGAACTTTAAACATGTATGAAGTACTTTTCTAGAGTGTCTGTTTATCTTTTTCATGACTGAATATACAGAAATTAATTGCGAAATTGATTTTATAATCTGCCAAATCAGGAGGAGTTACTTCAAGTGTAACAGAGTATGAGTGCGAGGAGTATGCACAATGATTAACAATCAGGACGATGACAGAACTCACATTTATCTACAAAGAGCAGACACAAAGATTGAATATGTCCCCACTTGAACAGTGGAAGGCGAGAGAGTAATGATCCGGGCATATAATATAACCAATAGAGATTTAGTTTTGCCTTCCCAGTAGTTTTTCACCCCAGGATCAACTTGTGGTCTCCATACAAACCCATAATTGTCGCTTTCACTGAATAAAAAAAAAGGCAGAATTTTTCTTTTCATGTTTCTGTTTCATGAAACGGCATGCCAGAGGAGGCTGTGATGATGAGGATGATAATCCAGGTTTCAAGTGGCATTAAGCATTCAGACTGTATATGAATGTAAATATCTTCTATCAATTATTTTATTTAATTCTTTCCAAGAAGTTTGACACAAGGTCAAGTATGGATTTGATGAAAGTGTTTCTGTGGAATGAAATGGATTTGAACTTGCCACACCCAGGTTTTCAGCTTGTGTCTTTAACCATAAGTGATCCTCCACTTCATGTTATACTGCAACAGAGCGCGTATGAGCGCGTGGGAAAATATCAGGAGAAGCTGTAAGATAGCTGGCTTGTGAAGATATTAGCAGCAGTAGCCGAAAAAAGCATATATGCAAATCAGGAAGTATGTGCGAGTCGGCGCAACAAAAAAAAAAGTAAAAAGGACACCATGTGGTCGGTATAATAAAAAACGCGGTTGCAAAAGGTGGACGTGTAAAGTCGAAAACGAGAAATAGCTGTCTACGACCGGCATGTAGTTAAGAGGAAGGAAAAACGCGAACCAGGAAAGATGAACATGTGGTCACTCAGTGGCAGCGAGAGATTCGTTAAGCTGGTGTCGAGAATGGAGAAATAAAAACGGTAATAAACGACTTGTGTTAGAAAAGAAAGAAAAGTCAAGTTGGATTTATTTTTGTTTATTTGTTTTTTTCGATGATGCCGGGCGGCGTGGGAGTCCGACGGAGGTTGGAAGTGTAACGAACATGGTTCGAGCGTAACAGGCACATTACACAAGCAGCATCTCTCCAGACATAACAACAATACTTCATCTTAGGATGTATCTGGCTTTTATGCACACAATAAATCACTACTTCTTATAAGCTTATTTGTTAATGTACCAATGAAAGAAACAACTTATATAATCATTAATCTATACGTATAAGTGATCTTGTCTATATTTGTGTGTGAGCGGAACGGTATCTACCAAATTACTCTGTCAATTTTTGGTATACAGACTTGAAATTTGATATATGAAGTACTTGGAAAAAATAGCTGCTAAGGGAGTCTAAAATTTAAAAAATTGGAACTCATCAGGCGTAAATCGAGTTAATTTGTATCCTCTATGCATGTTCAAATAAACATTTAATCGTTTAACTGCGTTAATTTTTAACGTTTTACCTCCTTGTGTTGTTAGGTCATATGATAGCGAATACCACTAGAGAGCTAAATGTTGCGATTTCGATTCTAGCTGATGACATCCTAACTTTTGATTAACATTATATTAGGAACAATACAATAATCAATAGATAATTGTCTGTGTAATAATAAGTACTACATAAATTAAAGTATCATATTTAAGCGTGTTTTATGACCGGGCAATGCTGGGCGACTTGCTAGTAGGGCATGAAGTAACTTTTTATCCCCTTTACTTAAAATCAATAAACTAAAATGTTTCAGCAATGAAGTTCATAAATTGCTTTTCTTCTCTCCAAAAAATGCTCTTAAATTTATGGTAGAACCGTAAAATCACATTATTTAATGTCTTTATTGACAACACTTATATAATACGTTCACCACTTCTATCTATAAAAAAATTAATCCTATCTTTTAAATTACAAGAGTGATAAGGCTAAACACGTGTCCGTGATTAACTATTTTACCTTTTTTTTTACATAGGAGTTATCACTTATTGAGACCCGTAGGCCACTCGAGGATAAGGTTTAATAAGTGTATAGTAGTCAATAGTACAATACCGTAGTAATCGTTAGTAGTGAAAATTTAGCAAATTGGATGAAGTCAGCTGGAAAACAGGCAAATAGAAGAGAGTTCCACAGCCGTGCAGTTCTAAGAAAGAAGATTTGTTCATGGAATCTACGCTTCGGTTTAGGCACAAATAAAGAGTGGGGAAAATTATTGATAGTGGTTTCAAATAGACGAGTGTTTTTGTGAAAGTTTGGCGACGGGGAGGGACCATAGATTGGAGCTCAGACGAGCATTTGCCATGAAAATAACCATAAACCTTTATTAAGTAAATGCATAAATATAAATATATGTGCATGTTTTTTACTAGATTAGTATTTTCTAGGGATAAAGCAACCAATGAAGTTTGAACGAGGTTAATACAAGAGTTCTCAATCCTACTACAGACGAAAGTTTTGCATAAGCAATATCGTCGAAACAGGTCTCTAGTTACTTAAACCTAAAATGTTTTAGATTAAATCGAAATTCGCGGAATTTTGTTTATTTTGTGTATTATTAAAAAGTTGTGATGTTTGGGGTGTTTATATTGTCGTACGCAAATAAAAACAGATGGTTGAGTGATGGAAAAGAATAGGCAGACTACTCATTACTACGGAAGTAGTTTGACGATGTCAGATAGTCAAACATTGAAAATTAAATGCGTTTTTCACACGTTGAGTTCAAATCGTATGTAAATCAAAATGAGTCTTTTCATAAATTTAAACAAACATGAAACAATAGCATAAAAACATTAATGTTTTTTTCTGAATTAATAATTTGGATTATTTTTGAGATGAGGATCATTTGGATTATTCAGACTACTGTTCTCATCTTGAATGTTATTCGCACAACGTTTTGAACACGACCTTCTTCATGTGTATCTTGCCGAACTTGAGAATCTTTCTGTCGAACTCGCGAAACTTTTTGTCGAACTCGGGAATCTTTCTGTTGAATTTGATATTTCCAACGAAACCTTTAATTTAATCCATTGAGGAAGAATGCGCTTGTTCAGTCAGTCACAACCTGGTAAAAAAAATTAGAATCCTTCATTTAATTCATGGGGTAGGATGTTCTCGTTCAGTCAACCATAACCTGTTAAAAATCTTAAGTAATTCGCAATTGTATTCTTAGTATCGCTAACACTGAGGATTGAACCATCAACCTCCTGAAGCGTGTCATTTAAAACTTAATTTTACCAAGTATTTATCGGTTATTGTAGTAGAAGTTATTATTAACTCATGAGGTCACATTGTGTTTAACCTGTCAGGTGACAGGATCGGGGAAAGAAAAAGAAAAAAAATTGTAGATGGGTTCTTTATATACATGTCATTGATTTGCATATTAGGGGGAATATTGCCTATGAAGGACGAAGTGGAGAGGAGAGCAAGTTGCAGGAAAGAGAGAGATAAAAGAAAAAAAAAAGGAAAGAGCATCGACATTTAGGGTTAGTGCGGTGAATTACAGCTTAAGTTAAGAGGATTAGGTACGAAGTGTTGCGTTGGTGAAAAGGAGGTCTGATAATTATTGTTTCATTTGCATTTACAAAACATTGTAAGAATAACACTCAAGATGAAAGCAATAGTCCGAGTAATACAGATCTCCACTCTTATATAAAATTCATATTGTGTGTGTCCTTCCTCATACGTTCAGCACCGGCTGGGCCCATCTTTTGCAAATGTCACACAAAGCTAATTTATATGTCTGGCAGTGTTCTTAGATATGTTTTGTACCGGAATTCGTCCGAGAAATATCGGAAATCAAACAAATAGGATCTTTAAAATAGTCTTTCCTCATTTCCATGTATAAAAAAGAGGAATTTTTACAGGGAAATATTTTACGTTACACAGGCCAAGGGAAATAATAAAATCTCAGCAAATCATTTTCGAAAATCGAAAAAGTCCAATCTTAAAAATAGTATTTCTCTCTTAAAAATAAATAAAAGAATAAAAAGAATTTTTACAGGGAAATATTTTACGTTACACCGTCCAAGGGAAATGATAAAATTTCAGCAAATCATTTCTTTTCCTAAGAAAAACAGATTTTTTGTCATCTGGAGATATAGCTCAGTGATAGAGTATTCGACCGAATTTAATGAACAACATTATGATTATTATTTATTTATTTTGCGAATTAGTTCAGCGGGCAAATACTTCCCCGTAATATATAATATTCAATAGAAGATTGATTCTATAATAATGCATACGCAATCTGCATAAATTAAAATATGTTTACGCGTATTGTACGACCGGGCAACGCCGGGCGTTCAGCTAGTAACATATATATTCTTTTCAGAAACTGCAAACAGAAGAAATAAATTATATTCAGCGTTCGTTCAAAACTCCAGACATATTGCCATTTGGAACGTATGGGGCTGCTATTTGGGGCCATATCTAACAGGAGATTGTTAGTAGTTAGACATCGACATGTCTATTCACATTGCATTTAAACTTCAGCAAGTTAATACAGTCAGGAAAGCAGGAAACACGTAGGGAATTCCAAAGTCTTACAGTTCGAGGGAAAACACTATTAGAATAGAAAGTTTTCCAGCATTTAGGCATCTTTACAGAAGTTAAATTGTGCTGCTTGTCGGGTTAGTCAGAAATATGTTCGTCGAGGGGACACAAGAGCTGTGAGTTCATCAGAGCACATTCCATTAAAATACTTGTAAAATATTGAATAGGGGTGCGACATTTGCGGTGAGGGGACAGAGGTTGGAGTTTGGCTGATAGTGCGGGACCTATCAGATTTAAAACACTTTGGGAGGACTCTGTCTAAAAGTGAGAGACTAGTGGCAATAATACTCCAGGGATGTGGCAATAATACTCCACGCATAGGCTAACTGTGTCTGTTTAAAGTATAGGATGCTCTCTGATGTAATTTAGAAAAAGTCCATCTTTTTGCAGCAGCTTTGGCAATGTCCTCAGTGTATTTGTTCTAATGCATGTTGGTAGTGAATGTTAGGTGAATGCTTTAAAGTGTAAAAATGAGTGAGTATATACCGATAAGTAGTCAAATATATGCATTTATATATATATATATATATATATATATATATATATATATATATATATATATATATATATATATATATTATTTTTTATTTTTTTTATTTTTTGTTCTTATTATTTTCATTTTTCTTCTACTGGATTGCACTTGTGTAAAAATGAGTGAGTATATACCGATAAGTAGTCAAATATATGCATATATATATATATAAATATATATATATATATATATATATATATATATATATATATATATATATATATATATATATATATATATATATAAAATATTTAAAAAAATAAATATATATATTTTTTTTTTATTATTATTTTCATTTTTCTTCTACTGGATTGCACTTGAAGCGATCGATGCAATAGCCACGTGTATACCACGACTAATTAAACATTTAAACGGTTAATGGTACTAAATTGTTTTCTTTTTGTCCTACTAGTGGAATGTTTATGAGCTAATTAAAACTGGTGACACTTGAATGATAACAAAAAAAAAACGTTTCGTCTTCTTCGTTTCTTTTTACAATGTTTTATTTTCTTTTTCGTTCTTTTTAATATTATTTCGCTATTTTTTTTCGTTCGGATTTTGATTTCGTTTAAATAATTTTTTTTCCTGGGCCCCTTTGCCCTTTTGCCTCTCGAAGTCTCGGGCAAAATTAATTGCTTTCTTTTAACCACTTTATAATTGTCAAGTTGTTTCGGGAAACAAAGAAAAAAAAAAGAAAAATTCTAGACGAACTAAAATGTGAAAGTCCTTTAAATGGATAGTAATAAAAAAACATCATCTCTATCTTTATAAAGTTAACTATGTGTATATTAGTGTGTGTATGCTATTCAGAAGCTGTACTTATAAAACCCCACATACCTTATATATATATGTGTGTGTGTGTGTGTGTGTGTGTGTGTGTGTGTGTGTGTGTGTGTGTGTGTGTGTGTGTGTGTGTTAAGAGTTTTTTGTTCGTTAGAAGCGCCGGTTGAATTTGAATAAAATAAATACGTATTATATACGTTTGAAGCCAAAACAACGCATTATTACAAAATAGACAGACATTTATTTTGTTTGAAAATTATGCTGAAATTCAAAAATATCTTCTCATCTCCAGTATTTCTTTCTTTCTTTTTTGCCATGTTGTTGCTGGGGCAGATAATCAGAAAGTAGAAGTCTGTTGTTTTTACGGTAGTTTTTTAAATCTCGGAACGGTGCGTTAAGTCACGCGGGATTCACGTTAAGATTTTTTTTGTGTGTTCCTTATATATATATGAAAATTTTGCATAAAATTAAGTAAATTAAAGATTTACAACAATTGTTTGTTTATTTGTTTGTTTGTAAGGAATACAAGAAATTAAAGATCTTTCATTTATCCATGGATTTTCAATGAATAGCTCATCTCGTCGAAGGAAATGTGTTTAGCAAAATAATGATAGGTACGTAATTATGTATTTTGCTTATAAGCACATAAATTTAAAAGATTTCATGAAAAGGATATTCCAAGAAACAGTTGTAAATTCTAAAACAATAAAAACTAGTATGGGTGCCTGGCGTTTCCCGGGTGTTTGGATGTGTGTGTTGAGTAAAAAAAATGTAGTAGTAGGAAGGCAGGCTCGAATCCGTACACCGTAGGAGGAAAAGAACGAGAAAAAACGTGACGTCTTTGCTGTTACGACCACCGCCAAAGCGGAAGTGACGTAGGTTTTAATTAAGGTTAGACAATCGAAAAATGGGGACGACTTTCGAAAATACCGGTGAAAAGTGCCCAGTTGAGGGTGAAGAAATTAATGTTTTTCGCCAATTCTTCGGTATTTGTCGTCTGAAGGGTAGATTTAAAAACGATACTGATCTTGTGAAAATCTGTCACCTCTGTCGAAAGTTTTAGGCAGACATGCAAACATACATATATACATACATTTATATATTGGTAGCTCACATTTTCGAACGAAACCGATTAAAAAGCTTGCCCTATCTCTGAATACGCTTTATGTAAAATTTCAAATGTTTGGATTAGAAATTGTCTGAGTAATTTGGTAGAGACCGCAGATGTCAAATTTTTTTAACTTTGACCCCTATTATGACACTTTAAAATTTATTGTTTTGGAGTCAAATAAAGTTATTAAGTTAGATCCATGTCCAAGGAACCTATATCTAAAATTTCAAGTGTTTAGACCCAAAATTGTCGGACGAGTTTGGTAGAGTTCTCAAAGGTCAAATCGTTGAACTTTGACCCCTTAACAGCCAAATTTCTGGCCGAAAACCGATCACAAAGATTTTCCCAAATCTCAATACCCTGCATATCAAATTTCGAGTTAGACTAAAAATTGACAGAGTTATTGTGTAAGGAAATGTAGACAGACAGACAGACACAAAGACAGACACACAGACATGTTCACTTTTATAGATATATAGATAGATAGATTGTAAGTTTCTTCGAGTACATCTCAGAAAAGCTGATTTTTTGGAAGTCCAAAATCATGCACATAACGTAATCCATAAAATTCAGTGTGGTAAAATAGTTTGAAATTTCCGCAAGCATAATATAAAAATGGTTTAACTAAAAAATATTTACTGAGAATTTTCTTATGTAATTAATATATTTTAAATTCATACATTTAACAAATGTTTAACATATTAAAATTATTAAAAAATATTTTAAATATGATAAATATATTGGCCCACTAAGAGAGAAAAAAGATTTCGTGGGTTCTCATCAATTATTAAAGTACAAATGCAATATAATTTTATCTCAACTATTTTTATGTTGTGAGACCCAGATCAACGCATCTGGTCGATATTAGGCATTAAATAGAAAAAAAGAAAGATATAAAGAAAAAGACAGAGGAATTAGGGGAAGACTCTCTAATACAGAGTTTAAGGTTAAAAAAAAATATATAATTGAAAATGGAGAGGGGAAGAACGAAAAAGAGGAGGAAATGGGCAGGAGTATTGTATGCGCGACTAAAGCAGCACAAATACACACACATGGCCAGACATTCATTTTTTTTTTACACAGTGATCACCACTTATCAAGGATCGGAAGCCACTCAGGGATAAGGGTTATTGCAAGTACATTACGTTAGTGTGGAGATTTGATGAAGTGTTTACTTAAGGGGGCGGTTCATTAGGAATTTGTTAACATTGGACTTGAACACATCCAAGTTGTAGTCCGGTGGAAAGCAGGCAGAATGAACAGAGTTCCTCAGGCGTGCATAAACAATATATATATACATATGTGTGTGTGTGTGTGTGTGTGTGTGTGTGTGTGTGTGTGTGTGTGTGTGTGTGTGTGTGTGTGTGTGTGATATAATATATAATTATGATGTTTTTTTTATTAATCCTGAAGAAGAAATATCTTCTTTTCCCCTTGTTTTACTCCTGGCTAGGTGTACTCATGTAGGATCCAAGTCGTCTCCAGATCGGATGTTTCGTTTTCCATTTCCCCAGTATCTGTTCCGTCTCTCGATATATTAAGTGTCGGCAATCATACGGCCAGCGGGTCAAATACTGCCCGCGAAGCTATTTTGACCGACGCATAAACCTGATTATTATAAAACATTTATTAACATTGATAATATTATTATCAATATCTTTATTTTTAACATAAGAGAAGAAGCTTTTGAATTCAATAAAACGCTTTGCTGTTTTCTTCCTCTGATTTACCCAACCGAATTCGAATACTATGACCACAAAAACACAATGAAATGATAATTACCTACATTTCTGCGTACAAAATTAAACAAAATAAACATAAAAGAAAACTGAGAGCCGATCTGAGCGATCGAGAGGCAACGGATATTAGATGGGGCAGCTTCAAAGGGACAATATTGTCTCAGTCGACTTTATATTTCATTCCACGAACAGCGACCCACAAACCTTGGAATTATCTTGTAAAAATCCAATGCATTATCCATCAAAGCGACAATTCATTGCAATGTCCATCAAAGAGACATTGTATGCCAAGTCCTTTAAAAACGTTATTAATTCCAAAGATATTCCATTTAATGATATTTACGCAAAATATATTTTCCAAGTGGAAAGTATTTCAAATTAGTGGCCCTCGCAAAAAATAACAACTTTGTTTGAAAGTATCTATTAATGTGAACAACTGTTTTCAAAATTGAAGCAAACTAAAAACAGTTTGAAAACAAGATTGACTAATAAGTATCTTGCTTTTAGCATCAACAAGTTTGAAACCAAATACACCTTCAATTAATAAAAAATCACCAAGTTTCATATGAATTCTTTAGTTGTTGGTGATAGCTTAAGGCTGATGCTATGTATTTATAAAGAAATTATTCCAACAATGTTTTCAATTGAATAAATAATATTTTACTACTATATTCATTTGTTGTTAATAAAAATTGTTTATGCATATTTAATTTTTATGATTAAATGTGACTATACAGATCTGTGCACACTTCTTAATTTAACTACATCGTCGACCTTCAAATGAAATTTGTTATATATCTTTTTTCCATAGAATGGCTGCAAATCTTATTGCACTAAAAATATTAGACTATCTGCCAAATGATACATCTTTTACCAAGTCGTGTTGAATATGTTTAATGTCAAATAAATAGCTCCTTGGCTATATTAAAAGCATCGAAAAGAACGATAAATAAATAAAAAAAACAGTGGGGGACTGACATTCAAGAAAGCAGAAATCTAAAGACAGTTAAACATACGCGCATTACATATACATACCTCATGAATGTGTGGGTGATATCTGCGGTCGTCAAATATGTTTTTCAGTTTATATAATTTCTAAAAAATCAACCATTTTCATTGTCTCGATATATATACAGCGAAATAAAAATACACAGCTGGTTATAAAATATTTTGTTTATTCAAAATCACTTTTTCGGTTTTATTATGACAGTTTTGACATCAATGACAGTGCTCGAAAAATGCTCCCGCCTCCACACAGTCATTACTCCTTCATGCGTAGAATATTTCTGCCGGTTTATACAATTCACCGTATTAAGTCGATCCCAACAACGTTAAACTACATGAATTTCACTACGAATTACTTCTGCAGCCATCCTATTCTCTAGATCTGACATCTAGTGACTAATAGCTGTTTACCAAAGTAAAATTCTCCAGAGAAAGTGATTTCGCTCCAATAGAGAAGTGGTATCGAGAAGAGGGATATATTTGAATGCAAAAATAATGGTTTTACAAAAAAGTCATCCAATCGGAACAGAAGTTTTGGACTCAATGTATTACTTTAGATAGAGACTTTGTTGATGAATGGCATGGTATTTTATCCAAATATGTTTTATTAAGCGAAGAACTTATAGAGTAATGTGTTCAGAATATAGAGCCACACTAACAGTTAGTTGGAATTAAATATTTATTTTTAGGACTGGTAGTATTTATGTATGTTGTAAAATATACAGCCAACTTAATTTTATATAATATAGATTGGAATGTAAAACATAGATCGGTATTATTTAACACCATGTTCGCATTAAATATGAGGGTCGTTTCCAAAGTAATGAATCCTGATTTTAACAAAAAAAAACAGTTAAAAAGCTACAAATATGGAAGTGATGCCGTTAAAACAAGAGATACTTTTTGCTCCAAAATTTATTTTTCTACGTAGTCACCACCATTCTCAATGTGGGGACATACACACCCTTATAACCGCTACGATGGACTTGTTCATTAGACATGTAACCAGCAAGTCTAGACGGCTTAATGAGAGCTATCGGGATGTCGTACAGAGACGACTCCCCGCGGACTTACTAACCTTTTTTGTACCACTAACCCTTACTTGATATAAATGTTCTTCTTATTCTCACCAAGTTGTCGTGTTCCTACTTTCACCTTTTCCCACTCCACTACATCCAGTCATCATAACAATGCAGGTGAAATCAATTTTGATCTATTCAGGATGAATGAAAAAAACTAGGAGGCACTACTTTTGTAACGCCACTCATAACATCCCTATTTTGGTTATGAAGAAACCTTCAGTAGAGTTAGCGTAACGCACATTCGTTTTTACTTTTTCTTCCAAGTTTTCGAAAATAGTCAAAGATCAATGAGATGATGTCCTTTGTTAGCATGGGGTAAAGATGTCTACTGCGCTTATGATATTTTAAGAGAACGTGAGCAACTCGACAGTTCTTCATATGTAACAAAATACGGAACAATAAACAAATATAGAAACAATCAGAAAAATAAAAATGCTATCACCATTTTTGGAAGCGATGAATATAAAAGACGTCGAAGAAAATAGAGTGTCTGAACCTTTGACATTAGATCGAGTTAAACACTTTGGCGCTAGATAACAACTTTGTAAAGGTCACAAATAAAGACGTGTTATACCTTCGAAACTTCGTTTAGTACTAAGCAGTATGATCCATTATTTATATGCTTAAAGATTATATATATATATATATATATATATATATATATATATATATATATATATATATATATATATATAAAGAGAGAGGGAGAGCATACAAGAGAATTTGAAAATATAAGTATTATCAAAGAAATCTTATCTTGCTTGCAATATTCTTGATAGATTTCATTTTTCATCGTAGATTCCACATCCTTTATCATTCCTGCAACTAGATAGCAAAATCTCAAGTTGAATTCATAAATTTTTATACTACTCCAGAAATGTATTATTTTTTACATAAGTAGACAATGTACTGCCCATGATAAGAACAATTCTAATTTTCGGATCTATTATTTCTTTTTTTATTCAACATTTGATGCGTTGTCATTATCTATCATTTTTGTTTTCGTTTAGATATATTCATGCGCACGCATTATATATATATATATATATATATATATATATATATATAGCCAGTAGAGTTTAGTTTCCTAGAAGTACATCCAATGAAACAACATGTGTCTACCAAAATAGTGCTCAATGAGTGAACAGAGCAGGTATATTAATTTTATTTATACAAACATTAATGGCTACATATGTGCATACATGTTTCTGTAATCCCCCAACGTGGGTGATTACAGAAACATGTATGCACATATGTAGCCATTAATGTTTGTATAAATAAAGTTAATATATATATATATATATATATATATATATATATATATATATACAGAAATATATGTGTGTGTGTGTGTGACTACTTCATTTAATCACATAAATTAATGTCCAAAGATCTAATTTTATGCATAGATTTTCAGTATTTACTTCAACAGTGCTCAATAGAGCTAGGTAGCAAGTAATGAAAATATATATGGCAATTAAGCTACACAGAATATTCCGCGTTTCATTCTCGTGAGAATTCGTATGGCAATTAAGCTACACAGAATATTCCATGTTTCATCCTCGTGAGAATTCGTCAGGCTGACGAATTCTCACGAGAATGAAACGCGGAATATTCTGCGTAGCCTAACTACCATATATATTTCATAACTTACTATATGTATATATATGCATAGATAGATAGATAGATAGATAGATAGAGCGAGAGATGGAGAGAGAGAGGGGGTGATACGCATGAAACATACGTTATTTTTTATTTTAACACCGAAAATATAAGAAAAATTGAAAAGTTAAAAAGAAAATTATAATTAAGCATAGCTCTTCAGTGTTGCTATACTAATAGATTGGAAAATATTTATGGGAAGTAAACTACACTGCAATGTCCATGTTTCGTTTTCGAGAGAAATTATTATGTTAAAGTCGTTAATGTATGATTTACGATTACGTTTATATCGAACTATGAATCAATCGGATGCACTCATTTTATTATTCCCTCTCGAGCGATTATTCTAATTGGTCAACATTTTCTAACATAGGCTTTAAGAGCCCTGCTTTTGAGAACGGTTTCAGCGTTTCAAATTTTACGGAAATGCAGTAATTTTACTTTGACAAATAAGAACTAAAATAGTTCATCTGTTTTATTTATTTTATTACTTCGCTTCTTCCATGAAAAGCAAAAGAAAAAGGCGGAAATATAATAATAATAATAATAATAATAATAATAATAATAATAATAATAATAATAATAATAATAATAATAAAAGTTTTGTAACCCCATCCCCATCCACCCATTACCACGTCACTGCTGCCTCCCTCAAAAAAAAGAGTGAGAGCAAACAGTCAAATAGAGTCAAGGAGGAAGGAAAGACCCAGGGGAGAGTACTGACCAAATCTCCGCTGGATAAGTGCTAAGAGAACTGGAACCTTGGGGAGACTCACTGCCACTCAAATTCCAGTGAAGACCAACGAGAAATCAATGACAAGCAGTTGTTGCGATAATGCAAATTTATTTGCAAATACTATCGAAAGAGATGGAAAGTACTAGAAATCTGGTGAGACTTGTTATCACTCAGCTTCCAGGAAACACTACAGGCTGTTTTCAAGGAGAGATCTTTGATGACCTGTGTGAAAGCTCTTTGTGAGCCAATAATAAGCAGAAATGACAGTATTGGAATGATAGATAATGAAATAGTTCAAAAGGAGGGGGTAGGTTACTTAATAACAGTGAGATTTCCAGTGCGAAAATAACAGATGATGAATTAAATTTGCTGAATAGACTGAAAGAATTAGTGAGAAGTAGTGAAAAAAGAAGGATTTTAAATTGCAAGAATGTTGACCAGACAAAGTTAAGGAATGTGACAAATAAAGTGAACAGGGTAATGAATAAGGTGTCACTGGAGAGCATAACAGATGTACGAACCATTTTGCTGACAGGAGTGGTATTGGTTGGTGAGATGGTAGGGCAAAAAATGAAACAGAAAAAATAAAAATATTGGAGAAGAAGAATTGAAGGTGACCTGAAGAGATTAAAGAAAGATCTAGGTCGAATTCGGGCATGGTTCAAAGCAAACAAGTAGAGAAAGAAGAATTGGATAGAACTTACAAACTGAAAACCAAGTGGCTTAATACTACTATGGAAGAAATAAAACAGCAGATTATGGCAAAAGTTTCCAAGATTTAGAGGCACAATAACAGAATTTAGCAGTTTAACGACAAAAAATTATTCGAAACAAACCAGTCAAGATTTTCTTTTTTAGAAATCTGGAAAGATTTTAAACCAAAAACAGTGGTTCCTAAACCTCAAAAGGCCAGAAAGTTTTGGTCAAGTACATGGTCAAAAGAGATTTCTCATAAAGTAATGGAAAGACTGGAAGGACACAAACAAGAGGATATCCACATTTCTGTTGAAGATTTTGGAGAACAAATAAAGTTCATGCCTAAGTGGAAAGGACCTGAACCTGATGGAATTCATGGGTACTGGTTGCGATTTTTCACAGGAATCCATCTAATTGACTCATTAAGTATCCTCACTAGCTTTGGTATAAGAGCCCGCCTTGAGTAAAAAAAAAAAAAAAGGCCGGTTTAAAACATTACAACACGGTAAAGTTAATGGAATAATACTAATAATAATAATAATGATAATAATAATAATAATAATAATAATAATAATAATAATAATAATAATAATAATTATCGGGGACTTGTGGAAATTCCATAGCGGACTCATATACCACTATCTGCCGGTCACTGAGGTGTGACCGACAGACGTGTTATAGTAAATGTCTTAAAGCGGTCTCATGAAGATATGAAGATGGGCCAGTCATTAGGGTCTGTGTAGCAAGAAGAAAATCATACCTGAGATGTTGGATCTGGGTGTGGCTCCTTTCCTTTCTCAAGATGATCTCTTCACCCTGGTGGCATTCTGGTGGGAATCTTCATCTCTTTGTCCTCAGGGCCGCCTTTCGACTTCAGACATTTATGAAGGCATTCATGGCAGACACAAGAAAAATGACACGCGACACAATTGTAATATACATAAGGTATAACTAACTATTTTATTTTACAAAATATATATTACAATGCATATTACAATTAATTTTTACAATTAAAACTGGATAATAGGCTTTTCGAAGCTAACTAACCTACCCTAACTAGTGTTGAGGGAGGGGTCTCCCCCTCCCATGTACGGAGAGACAGACTATGCGTCCTCACATCATGGTGGTCGTGCAGGAAAGAGACAGAAAGATAGCAAGGGAATTATGGGAAGGGATTTCTTTGTATCTCTACGCTCATGGACAATTTACCACCCGTCCATGCTGCAGAGTGTGTTAGAAACAGTGGCACAAGGAAATAGTGCCACATCCCTCCCTATGCAATCCGAAATTTATGAGTATTCATAAATTTCAGAAGTCCCTAATTTTCCGTGAATGGTGCGTCAACCGGCCGTCAGAAATCAATGTCCCCATGCTCTACGTTCCATAAGGAACTCAGTTAAGCAAGTTATCTTTTTCCACCAGGCTCCTGGTAGACTGGTATACTGCTTCAAATACCAGAGAGGGTAATCATCCTCGCCCCCCATCGAGGCAATGACATCATGATTTCAGTAACTGGATTTACACGTTCTTAAGCAACCAGTATAATATTTTTTTAACAAAGCCGGATTTTACGTGAGTTCATCACGCCGACCTATACGTATTTCACTAAGCCGGATTCTACGCGAGTTTATCACGCCGACCTATACGTATTTGACTAAGCCGGATTCTACGTGAGTTTATCACGCCGACCTTACGTATTTGACTAAGCCGGATTGTACGTGAGTTTATCACGCCGACCTATACGTATTTCACTAAGCCGGATTCTACGTGAGTTTATCACGCCGACCTATACGTATTTGACTAAGCCGGATTCTACGTGAGTTTATCACGCCGACCTATACGTTTTTTAATTTAGTCTGCATAGCATTATTTCCGTAACTGGATTTACGCTCTCTTCAGCAACCAGTATAATGTATTTTAACCAAGTTGGAGTTACGTGACCTCATCACGCCGACCTATATGGATTTAGTAAAACCTCGGTCTTCAGAGGTTCTAATCCAATTTAATTCTGTTAGAGCAAGGAGTCTGCCGCCGAGCGACCAATAAAAACTATCCACCACGGAATATTTATTAATTATATAAAGAATTAATTAAGAAGGGCACTCAGCCTTCATGAGTTAGAATACTCAATTAGGGGGGAAAATTCCAAAAATAAACAATTCAGAAACCTCGTATACATTAAATCAATGAAATAGGGTGTTAACATATTTTTTTTCTTAAAAAAGAAAATATTTTTAAAAAAATCATTTCAGAGCACCTCAGTCACAATTAGAATTTGTTTACACAATGCAAACGCATTTCAGTTATTACATTCATAATTAACTTTTTCCCAAATTTCAGGGTACATTTAAAAAGTATGTGTATTTTTTCAAAACTTGATTTACAAAAGATCATTAAAATTTCATTCCAAAATTTAAAAATTATTTCAAGTATTTTGGTTCATCGTTAAAATCAATTTATGTTAGTTAACTTCTTTGCAAAGTAATTCATTTATTACTTTAAAAACAATCTTCTCAAAAGGTCATAAACTTCGAATAGACCCATTTTTCGTAATACAATTCAAAAATTATTCCAAACATTTGGTTCATTATTAAAATTAATCTTCCGAAAAGATCATAAAAAATTCATTTTGAATCAATTCACCCTTCACAATGAGATTCAGAAACATCCCAAATTTTTCATTTCGTAATTATTATTTTTAAAATTCAGTGTACATTTAAAGTTATTTAATTGATTCTTAAAAATCATTTCTTCTTATAGGTCATTATCAAGGTCATTTCGAATTCAGAAACATTTCACGTTAATTAACTTTATTTTCCAAAGTAATTATTTTATCATTTAAAAGCAATTCTTTTCCTAAACTCACTCACAAGGATTATTTCGAATTAATAAACTCCCGCCACACCTGGGAGTTACATTAGTTAACGACCAGTTCTGTATAGTTAAAAGCTCGAAAAAATTAAAATTTCAATTAAAGAGAGATCTTTCTAGACTGAGGAAATCTTTTTTTTTTTTCTTAAGAATTAATTCAATTTTATGTATATACTCCTCAGTCAATATTTCAGGGACCCCTATCATACGGTCCAATTTCAAATAAACCTTCAATTAAAGAATTCGCTCGAATAATTCTTCCTTAAAAATAATCTAGAATTCAGGAAAATTTCTTTCGTTAGTCAAATAATATTTCCTTAGAAATTATAAAAAATTCAGAGAATATTCGAAATGTAATAGCATAATTTTTCTTTAAAAAAAAACTATGAAAATTTCAGAGAACTCTTAAAAAATTAACGTAATCATGTAACAGTTGGCTTTTGCAACCACTCAAAGATTTCAGAAAAGTACTTTAAGTGCTGTTTGAATAATTGTCTCAGTTTTTATTTTTAATAAAAACCAATTGAAGACATCATTTAATGTAATTTAACGAAGCATAAATAATTTTGTTCTTTAAACTTGGTAGAAAAATTTAAAAAACTCCAAGTTAATTCGTTATTATATGCCCTCCTGCAATCAGCCATGGAGGGTTTAGCTATACAATCATTAAAACGCAAGAGTAGAGAAAGAGAATGAGGGGGAAAAGAAGGGGATAGAGACAGAGCGGTGCCATTACACACCCCACCACCCTCATGATATCATTACGTAATAACAAAAAAATCTTCGACAATTTTAAAAGTCACTCTGTCGTCCTTACAGACCCTAACAGGTAAGGGAATGAGAGAGAGAGAGAGATAGAGAGAAGAAGAGAGAGAGAGAGAGAGGCAGCGAGCGTTGTTCTCCCACCCATTCCTTAACACCCTCGCAAACACCATGACGAGGTCATCTTCGCTTATCTTTCCCAGGTGCGGCCATTGTTTTAAAAAATGAGTGACAGGTAGACATTAAACATTTCTACGAGTTTAAAAAAAATAAGAAAATAGAAAAACAATCTTATTTTGAACAATTTTGTAAAATACATCCTCACACAAAACTTTCATATTATATAACCCCAATTTTTTTTCTTCTTTTCTTTTTAAACAGACAAAACATCAATAAAAGAAACATTATCAATTCAAAAAAAATTGTCCCCTTATGTTTCAGCGTTAATTGTTACCTAACCTGAAAAATAAACACATCAACTGTTCATGGAATAAAATGTAATGTAAAACTTCTATTTTTTCAAATCTGAATCTAACACTTGCAAAGTCAAAAGAATTTTTTAAAAAGTCCTATATTTTTATAACCCTGAAATAAAGATCAGATAAAAAATGTTAGGTATCCTTTATTTTCTTTCCTTTTTTTTTTTCTTTTTTAAATTTATTTTTCGAGCTTCGTGTTTGAAGGATTTTTTTCTTTTTCTTTCATGTAATAACAAGATGCATAGATATACACACATATAGATATATATCTTGAGAGAGACAGAAAGAGAGAAAGTGTGAGAGAGAAAAAGATATTGCATATTCTAGAGACAATTTCTTTTTGTCTCTGTTTTTTTTTGTGTGGGACACATTTCTTACTTTTTATTTTTTTCGAAGGGTTACTTTCAATACTCTTTTTTTAAAATCGATCTCTTGTAAACTGTTTTTTTTTTTTGTAGGTGCAAGACAATTTTTTTGGTCAGGTTCTGAATTTTCTTTTTGAGTGCGTTTTTTTTTTTTTTGTGCGCGTGTGTACTGGTCTGCCATTTTTTAAAAATTTTGCCAGAAATAATAGTTTTTTTCCGTTTTTAAAGACCGTGCACCATTTTTTTTATTCGATTCGTCTAGTGGTCATTATTTTTGGTTGTGCCGTGGGTTTAAGGGTCGAAATTATTTCCATGCTGGCAAACAATATGTCCTGGTCATAGTGCATCATTTATACCACTATCTGCCGGTCACTGAGGTGTGACCGACAGACGTGTTATAGTAAATGTCTTAAAGCGGTCTCATGAAGATATGAAGATGGGCCAGTCATTAGGGTCTGTGTAGTAAGAAGAAAATCATACCTGAGATGTTGGATCTGGATGTGGCTCCTTTCTTTTCTCAAGATGATCTCTTCACCCTGGTGGCATTCTGGTGGGAATCTTCATCTCTTTGTCCTCGGGGCCGCCTTTCGACTTCAGACATTTATGAAGGCATTCATGGCAGACACAAGAAAAATGACACGCGACACAATTGTAATATACATAAGGTATAACTAACTATTTTATTTTACAAAATATATATTACAATGCATATTACAATTAATTTTTACAATTAAAACTGGATAATAGGCTTTTCGAAGCTAACTAACCTACCCTAACTAGTGTTGAGGGAGGGGGTCTCCCCCTCCCATGTACGGAGAGACAGACTATGCGTCCTCACATCATGGTGGTCGTGCAGGAAAGAGACAGAAAGATAGCAAGGGAATTATGGGAAGGGATTTCTTTGTATCTCTACGCTCATGGACAATTTACCACCCGTCCATGCTGCAGAGTGTGTTAGAAACAGTGGCACAAGGAAATAGTGCCACACTCATTCATATGTAATATATTGATGGTAGCATACTGTGGATGTTCAGATATTGCTGTAGCTCTTTTGTTAAAACTGCAAAAGTATTTATCTTAGCTAGCAGGGACACCCAACGTAGCCCGGGCATAAAATACGCTTAAATATGACATTTTAATTTATGTAGATTTCGTATATATATAGATTCTTATATATTATAAAGTTGTGATTTCAAAAAAAAAATATTATATCCATATGACTTGTCCATTTCACTTGGAAGTTGCTCCCATACTTACGAAACTATTTAAGCGCTGCCTTAAGGAGAAGTGTTTTCCGACTCCCTGGAAGACCTCATCAGTTTGCCCTGTATCTAAGAATTCAGTTGATAAGTCATCTCCCTCTCAGTACAGACCAATAATCTCCTGTGTGTTGCTGGAATCCATATTAAATAGAGAAATAGTCAACCACCTCAGCAGGAATAACCTTCTTAGTGACACACAATATGGTTTCCGCTCTGCAAGATCTACCGCAGATGTGCTGACGGTTATATCCCACAGGATTAGTGAATCTCTTGACAAAGGCTTCCTTTCTAGTGCAATTGTTCTTGACATATCAAAGGCCTTCGACAAGGTATGGCATAAGGGTCTACTTCACAAGATTTCCAGCTACGGTATAACTGGAAATGTTTTCTCAATCATTAAATCATTTCTCTCCGATAGGCTCATAAGAGTAGTGATCGATGGACAAAAATCAGAGGCCTGCAGTATTAATGCTGGAGTCCCGCAGGGGTCAATCCTGGGCCCAACTCTCTTCCTGATCTAAACACATACTTAAATCATTCATTGACATCTATGCTGATGACACGACCATCTACGACAACACGTCAAAGGCTGTAAATGACAAAGTTCTCTCTGATTCTCTTTCCTCTGATCTCGAGCGCGTGGTTCAGTGGGGGAAAACGTGACTGGTTACCTTTAATGCATTTAAAACCAAACTCCTATCCTTACATCATCAACGCTCTGATCCCCATCTGGCATCAATTGGGATGGATGGCTCTCGTCTGGGAGAGGCCCCGTATTTTTACAAGCTTCTGGGTTTGACCTTTACTCCTGATCTGAAATGGAACACGTACATCAAGTCTGTTGCCAAGGTCGCTGGAAAGATGGTGGGATCCTTCTACCGCTCCAGAAGATATCTCACTACTGATGCAATTCTCTATCTATATAAAAGCCAAGTACGTCCAAGGATGGAATACTACTGCCATATCTGCGCAAGAGCTGCTAAAAATAGCCTATCCTGCCTTGACAGAGTACAAAATAGACTTCGTGGCTTAGTGGGGGATGCCCTTTTCTCTACCCTGCAACCTCTCTCCCACAGAAGAGACGTTGCGAGCCTATCCTTGTCTTATCGGTATTTCCATGGCAGGTGCTCGTCTGAACTCCAATCTCTGGTCCCTCTTCGCCAATCTTTCACGAAAAACACCCGTCTAGCTGAATCCACTGTAAAAAATTTCCCCCACTCTTTATCTGTGCCTAAATCAAAACGCGGATTCCATGGACAAACCTTCTTTCTTAGAACTGCACGCCTGTGGAACTCTGTTCATTCTGCCTGCTTCCCACCAGACTACAACTTGGATATGTTCAAGACCAATGTTAACAAATTCCTAATGAAGCGCCCCCTGAAGTAAACACTTCATCAAATCTCCACACTAACGTAATGCACTTGCAATAACCCTTATCCCTGAGTGGCTTCCGGGCCTTGATAAGTGGTGATCACTGTGTAAAAAAAATATATATTTTAGTCCACATTGTCCCAACAAAAATAAAAACGAAAATAAGAAGTAGAACCTAATACTATAAGCATAAATAAAAACTGGAAACCGGGAATTTACATGCATTCCTAAGTTCTACTTTTTACTGGCGTATCAAGCTTTTTTTATTTTAGTTGGGATAAATGCAAACATTAATACTTATATTGGACTGAAGCTTACATTTTCATCTGCCTAGTAAACTTCTATTAATTACTTGATTGTAACTATATATATATATATATATATATATATATATATATATATATATATATATATATATATATATATATATCAAATGTTAAATATACCAATGTGGTTGATTCTACACCAAGCCTTCACCACTATAAACAATTCATCTGGGTGGATTTTTGAACAACTTTGTTGTAGCGGAACCTCATACGTCGAAATCGACTGCAGATGAGAGTCTATATATATATATATATATATATATATATATATATATATATATACAATGCTACTTTCTCGACAGACTGTCTACGCAGGGTTAGAATGCGCAATGCTCAACCTGGTAGAAGCTTTCGAGTGTTTTGGCAAAAGTTCTGTTTTCTTTCGTATAGATTATTCATCGCTGAAACGAAGCAGATCTTTTGAGACTTATTCACATTCCTTTCCGTGTCATTGCAAGAAAAACAAATAGATTCTATCTAACACCTCCTTATCGCAGCCATCACATAAGCACTTTGAAGATAGTTTCAACTTCTGGACAACGGTTTGGCGCCAAAACGTCTCTAGGGATATGGATTTTTGTCTCCCTACGTTAGAACGAACTTCTTAAATATGGCGCAGTCGTACAGTTGAAAGTATCGACTTCAAAAATAAAGCCGCCGTATCTTACGGCGGTATCTGTACTCATTCAAGAACTCAGTGTGAAATACAATTATTTCTTGTAAGTTTAAAAATATTCATTTCATTATTGCTATTGTTATATTTTTAACGTTTATTCCAAGTATAGTTAATCTAAAATGTTGCCTAACAATCAACCTGGGTTCATCAGAGATAATTAAGCTGATTCTGAAAATTTATAGAAAATTTTATTATAAATCTGTATATCTTAATAGTTATTATTTTATTATATTATTATTTATTTTACTGGTTGATAAAATACACTTTTGTAATTTTACAAGCATTTTAGGATGTTATTTATTATTTTAGTTTTAATTAATAATGCTTCTAAGGTTTAAAATTTATGGTTATTAGCACGTATGTAGACGTGCTGTCTACTACATTTTTTTCTAAATTGGAGCTGGAGACAGGATCTTTAGCAATAGTGCTGTCTTTAGAACGATTCAATGCCGTGGTAGTCAAACGGTTTTCAATTCATTATCTGACACAGTCTCTCAACGGGCATTTAAATTCATATTGCAGGTTTGTCCTATCCAAACCCCAGTCAATGGAAAGGCGCCATTAGTTATAATGAGGTTCGAAGTTTTAAATCTATTGTAGAAAATGATTAGTTTAATTTTTTCTTGATTACTCGATATATATATATATATATATATGTTTTGTGAAATAAACACCTTTTGCGATTAATTTTCACTATTTTTGTATATTAATCCTTTTGAAATTAACAGTTGTGCTTGTTAAATCTAACAGAGCATATATGAATGAACAACAATTTTTCTATATTCAAAAATCCTAGGTTTTATTCATCTCATCAATCATGTTTTTTAAATATATATATATATATATATATATATATATATATAGAGAGAGAGAGAGAGAGAGATAGATAGATAGATATAGATAGATAGATATATAGATAGATAGATAGATAGATAGATGGAATATATTTATAAACTGCAGAACATTTAGTGACATTTACCGTAAAGAGTTGGAATTTTATTGCTAAACAGGTTTGTCGATGGCTATGTACATCGAGATGCAATCAGCTCATCAAAGCACTATTTACTTCTTTCGATAACTATTGCAAATCATATTGCGTTATCGCAACTGCTATTTACCATTAATTTATCGATAAATACGAACGTTGACTTTTTCAGAAGTTGAGTGGAAATTATCATCCTGAAGACTCCAGTACTGGAGGGCGCGTCCTTCTGCTAGAGGTCAGGATGGTGACCCCTACTTCTCGTTTATTCCATCCTCTTTTACCCATCACAACTATTTTAATCGTATCAAGAATCACAAAGCTTAATTTTTTTAAATAGTGATATGATCGAAACGCAGAAAGATAATCACGGGACAGGAATTCTTGCAATAATTAAAATCGTCGTGCCTTGACGCCGCTGGGGTTTTATCTCGACATAAGAATTAGCAGATTTTACACCATTCTTGCAATAAACTTTCCTGTCAATTGCGGTATGATGCTGGTTCTGTGCAGTTCTTAGATGTCCCCCTTCCCAGACTTTTCATTCTCCCTTTGAGAATGGGATTAGTTTATTGCCAATCGCCTGAAGCGCCCCTACCGGAAAATGCTGACTGGGTTGCCAAGGCATTTTTTACGGGTCAGGGTGCTCTTCTTCGGGGGGGGACTGACTTTTAATCGCACTTTCCAACCCTTGTGTCACAGTTCTCACATTGGGAAAAAAATACCACCGTCAAAATGAGACTTTAATTCTGGGGCTTTGGATGAAGATCGAATTTATCCGAAACTCAATGCAATGCTTCAGCTGTTATTTAACGAAACTCGATCACTCTTCTGATGTGCGCGCGTGAACGTCCCGGGAAATCATATTAAAAATTTGTCAACGCTATCAGACAAACACTTCGGAATCTTCCGAAAGATGTTGCTCTGAAAACAAAACAATAACTTTGCCAAGAAACCAACAAAAAAAAACATACAAAAAAAGTTTAGTAACTCACTTCTCTTCGCAGCTGCAACCTCCTTTATCGCAAAACTTCGAAGATAAACTAAAAATAGAATAAAATAAAAAAAAATAAAAAAACTTAGCAAAATAGTTAATTTAATTGTATGTCCCAGGAATTTTATATTAAGTTTACTGATTAATTCAGATAGATTTGCAAGATGTCGTTCTCCGTCGTATCTTATTATTATTATTGTTGTTATTGTTGTTGTTGTTATTGTTGTTGTTAGTAGTAGTAGTAGTAGTAGTAGTAGTAGTAGTAGTAGTAGTAGTAGTAGTAGTATACTGTTTTATGTTTTATCTCGTGTTTCTTGGTTTAATTGTGAATGTGTTTGACTTCAGCATTTTCTCGAGTTCTGTTTTTTCTCTATCTTCTCTCTCTCTCTCTCTCTCTCTCTCTCTCTCTCTCTCTCTCTCTCTCTCTGCCTTTGACTAAAATTAGTTAATTGATTGAGCGCTTTTTCTGCCTGCCTGTCTGTCTACCTCTCTCTCTCTCTCTCTCTCTCTCTCTCTCTCTCTCTCTCTCTCTCTCTCTCTCTCTCTCATTGTCAACATTTCTCTTTCTACTTGTATTCGTCTGTCCGTCTGTATATCCCCCTAGGGCTTTTTATAGGCACCCTCTCTCGCTCGTTCTCCCTCTCTCTCTCTCTCTCTCTCTCTCAGATACACACACACACACACACACACACACACACACACACACACACACACACACACACTGCTTATATATTTCATATCATACTCATGTTGATATGGTTTTGTTTAATGACAAGTTATGATTTTTATTCTAATTTGTCTTCGTCGTTTTTTCACAACCAGCATGTGCACTGCGTTCTAATATAATTCGATATGTATTGATTGGAGATCTAAGCAAACACGTAATATATACACTTGTGCCCGATATTATTCATACCCCCTTGAAAATTGAGTTTATTAGGTGTAACTTTGTAAGAATTTATTGTTTATGTCCATATTGATACATATTCTTAATAAACCTCTTCTGATCATTTTCGTCATTTTAAAATCTCGGGATACTTGTAATAAAAGAAATATACAGCTATTTATAAAATCTGCAATGTTCAAAAATAATCATACCCCTTATTTTTTCAGTATTAATCGAGTTTCTGACTGTTTGTTTCCTGTTTGATTCTTATTTTGAATGCTTTTATAGCACCTTTGATTAATTTCATTTCGTTTTTTTGCATTTTTCAGAAATTAAAATGATATCAACTGAAAACCAATAAAAGAATAAAAATTATTAGAATGGGGAAGAAAAAAGAGCTTAGTAATGATCTTAGGACTAAAATTGTGAATTCACATAAGGATAGTTTAGGTTACAAGTCAATTTCCAAGAAATTTGAGGTCCCTACAGCAACAGTACAGAGCATCATCAAAAAATTCCAGAGCCACCACACAACAAAGAACTTGATTGGTAGAGGAAGGAAAAGGAAACTGTCTGCTAGAGCCACCAGGAATATTGTAAGAAGTGTTAATGCAAATCCAACCACCACTACTAAGGACATTTTAGAAAATCTGGAGTCTTCTGGCATAAAAATATCAAGGCAAACATTGCAAAGGACTCTGCATGAAAATGGTCTGACAGGAAGAAGACCAAGAAGGACTCCATTGCACACCGGAAAACACCTTGTAGCACGTCTAAAGTTTGCTAGGATCCATGTGAATTCTCCAGAGTCCGTTTTCTCAAGTATTTTGTGGACTGACGAAACAAAAATTGAATTGTTTGGCCATATGGATGCTTCTTACGTTTGGAGGAAGAAAGGAGAAGCTTACAACCCAAAGAACACCATACCCACGGTGAAACATGGTGGTGGTAGCCTAATGTTTTGGGGCTCCTTTTCGGCTAGTGGTCCAGGTAGTTTGGTCAAGATAGATGGAACCATGAAGAAGGAGCAATATTTGGAGATACTCCAGAAAAACATTAGACAGGATGCGGAGAAGCTCCATTTAGGATCAAACTGGGTCCTTCAACAGGATAATGATCCAAAACATACTGCCAAAGTAGTCAAGAAATGGTTTGAGGATAATCAAATTAATGTTTTGGAATGGCCTAGCCAGAGTCCCGACCTGAACCCTATCGAAACCCTCTGGCACATATTGAAAACTGAGGTTAAAAAGCCGAAACCTAGAAATTTGAGGGATTTGGAGAACTACTGCATTGAAGAATGGTCAAAAATCAGTGTTGATGCTTGTAAAAACCTTGTTGATAAATATCCAAAACGGTTACAGGCAATTATTAAGAATAAAGGGCATGCTATTGACTATTAGTAAGAGAGGTATGAATAATTTTGAACTAGTGCCATTATTGTTTTTCTTTGTATAATGTTTCAAACTTGCATAATTTATTTATTTGTTGAGTTTAAATTAAATGCTTATGCTTGATTTATTGTTTGAAATCCCTTTAATATTGTCTACCTTCTGGTTTGAGCAATATTCTTATAGAAATCCCAAAGATCCGAGGGGTATGAATAATATCGGGCACAAGTGTATATATATATATATATATATATATATATATATATATATATATATATATATATATATATATATGTATATATATATATAACTACTTCATTTACTCACATAAATTTAATATACGAAAGTATAGATTTATGCGTAAACTTTAAGTATTTACTCCAAAAGTGCTCAATATGTAGGTAGAGCTAGTTAGTAATTTATAAAATATATATGGCGATTAAGCTACACTGAATATTCTGCGTTTCATCCACTATAGGATTCGTCAGGCTTATGCGCGAACTCTGTGGTTGTTTCTTTTTTTTATATATGTTGAGGATTTTTAGTTAGCCAATCAGCTTTCTAGTATCCACCGCGCCCCTTCCTATCAGCTAATGGGTATGCATTTTATTGAACAAAGGATCTGTTTTAGAACTAGGTTAGTGGTTTAAGGTAGACGTTTTCCTTTTTCTTTTATATATATATATATATATATATAAATATACCTATGTGTACACACATACATGCACATATATATACATATATATATACATATATGTGTGGTCGTTTATGTGTATTCATGTTTATTTAATTTATTTATTTGTTTGTTTTCTATTGTTATTGTTAGTTTTAAAGCAATTTTGTATCGCTATCCTAGAGTAAGTTTTATTTTGTGAACATAGTTGTTTGCTATTTCTCGTCTACAGTTTAATAAATTTTGGGGTTCTTTAAGGTACAGGATAGCAAATTTTTCATGGAGGCATAATTTACATGGGTCGTCTAAATGTCTGCACGTGGTAGCTTGTCTTGTTATTTTCCATTCGACTAATAAAAATTAAAAAACACCGTATAAAAACAACACTACCGATTAAATACTGGGAACTCAAAGAAAGCAGACATTCGCTGGTAGTCCACACATATATGTACATATATGTGCATGCATGTGTGTACACATAGGTATATTTATATATATAAAAAAAATGAAAACGTCTACCTCAAACCACTAACCTAGTTCTAAAACAGATCCTTTGTTCGATAAAATGCATGCCCATTGGCTGATAGGAAGGGGCGCGGCGAATACTAGAAAGCTGATTGGCTAACTAAAAATCCTCAACATATATAAAAAAAAAAGAAACAACCACAGAATTCGCGCATAAGCCTGACGAATCCTATAGTGGATGAAACGCAGAATATTCAGTGTAGCTTAATCGCCATATATATTTTATAAATTACTATATATATATATATATATATATATATATATATATATATATATATATATATATAGTGATTCACATATAGTACTGTTTCGCTGTTTCACAGCTCATCAGTGCGGCTAGATAGGCAACTGCCTCAAGCCAGGATCGAAACTTGACTGCCCAAATATATATATATATATATATATATATATATATATGCTGTGGTTATGAATAGATATAAATATCTTTAAAGTATATATCTCAAATTGTCACAAAAATTAAGCTTTTCACTTTCACAGAATTATATTGTTAGTCAACATTTCAAAACCAGAAGATTTATTTAATTCTCATGTATAATATTTCATTCATATTTTAATGAAGTACGTCTTAAATGTGTTTCATTGAATAGCAGAAGACCACTAAACAACTCATCAGAGACGAAAATATTTTCCTCAGAAAATGGCTGGAAACATTTTTTCCTTGGAATGGAAAAGGATTTAGTAAGAAAGAAATGCCAGTAAAAAAAACCTTTACTCCTGATCTGAAATGGAACACGTACATCAAGTCTGTTGCCAAGGTCGCTGGAAAGATGGTGGGATCCTTCTACCGCTCCAGGAGATAACTCACTACTGATGCAATTCTCTATCTATATAAAAGCCAAGTACGTCCAAGGATGGAATACTGTTGCCATATCTGCGCAGGAGCTGCTAAAAATAGCCTATCCTGCCTTGACAGAGTACAAAATAGACTTCGTGGCTTAGTGGTGGGGGGTGCCCTTTTCTCTACCCTGCAACCTCTCTCCCACAGAAGAGACGTTGCGAGCCTATCCTTGTTTTATTGTTATTTCCATGGCAGGTGCTCGTCTGAACTCCAATCTCTGGTCCCCCCCCCTCGCCAATCTTTCACGAAAAACACCCGTCTAGCTGAATCCACTGTGAAAAATTTCCCCCACTCTATATCTGTGCCTAAATCAAAACGCGGATTCCATGAACAAAGCTTCTTTCTTAGAAGTGCACGCCTGTGGAACTCTGTTCATTCTGCCTGCTTCCCACCAGACTACAACTTGGATATGTTCAAGTCCAATGTTAACAAATTCCTAATGAACCGCCCCCTTAATTAAACACTTCATCAAATCTCCACACTAACGTGCTGTACTTGCAATAACCCTTATCCCTGAGTGACTTCCGGGCCTTGATAAGTGGTGATCACTGTGTAAAAAAAAAAAGAAAATGAAGATATTTCAACATAAAACCAAAAACACTTAGTCATTGCAATGTTTATATACACCTATACAAAAAAAGACATTTCAACCACACGTGTGTGGAATCAATCTTTTGCCGCCATCTTTTATTATTGAAAAATTTCATATGGAATATAGCTAAAGAATTCTTCAACACTAAAAGATAGTGGCATAAGACTGATTTCACGTGGATTAAATTCAATGGCTTTTCTTTGGCTTAGTACCTATAAACATTGCAATGACTAAGTGTTTTATGAGTCCTGGGTTTTTGTTATATGATTATTTATGTAAATGCATATATATATATATATATATATATATATATATATATATATATATATATATATATATATATATATATATATATATATATAATATCATTTCAGAATTTTTAACATGAGAATTGGTTATTCGTATTATTTGGATTAATCGGACTACTGATCTCATCTTGAGTGTGATTTTCACAACGTTTCGGTCGATGCAACCTCCGATCTTTTTCAGGTGTGCCATGTCGAACTCGGGAATGTTTCTGTAGATTTCGGGAATGTTTCTGTCGAACTCGGGAATATCCGTAAGGACCCGTAGCGCATTAGTTAGAGTACTTGGAAAAATCAATTGCAAAAAGTGATATTCTCCTAAAGATTGAATTTTAATCCTCAGTGTGGACGCCCGAAAAATACATTCGTGAATTACTTAGGACCTCTATATATTCATGACTGACAGAACAAGAACACACTACCCCCGTGAAGTAAATAATGGGTTTCGCTCGAAATTCCGTCCAAATCCCGACTTCGACAGAAACATTCCCGGGTTCGACAAGATATTCCTGAAGAAGGTCGGAGGTTATATCGACCGAAACGTTGTGAAAATCACACTCAAGATTATAACAGTAGTCCGATGACGCCAAATAATACGACGAATATAATAAATGAACTAAAAATAAATGAACTAAAAATAAATGAGCTAAAAAATATTTATTTGTTAAAGAAAAGATAGTAGGAGCTCTACCCGCTTAAGAGCAGCAATTAAAAATATAGGGAATAAAAGCTACACAATGCATTATTAAATCGCCAGATCAATAAAGACGAAAATGAAAGGGAAACGGCAAAGAAATTGTTTAGACCATAGCATTTCGACGCTAAATGCTTTTAACCAGAAGTGAAGGAAATCCGGCAATATAACAATTTATGGGTTTACAAAAATGAAACGTTTAGATTAGAAATGAAAAAAAAATCAGAAAATGTGGGGTTAATTAGTGGGGACTATTAAAGGGGGTGGGTATGAGTTGGTAGGGGACGATGTAGGCAATAGGGAAGATGAAAAGAAAGTGAAATACGGAAGCATATAATAGAAGAGAAAGGAAAAAAGGAAATTTAAGTAGAAAAAATTAAAACAAAATAGATAGTCCAAGTAAAGGAGGTCCTGGATTTGACCTTAAACTATATCCAGTGGTGAGGCCCCAGCTTGCGGGCTTTGGGGAGTGTGGAGCCACCCTTTAATTGCCATTGCTCCCAGGTCCATTCTCATTCGGAGTGGTAGTACTTGTTAGGGTCCCAACTATGGCTTGAAAAAACAAATATATTCTATTAAAAAAAAATTCTTCAAAATCTTTGGATTCGGCATGAAAAGGGTTGATATGCCGTCAAACAAAAACAACCAACCAACCAAGTAAAGGAAATGTAATTCGGTAATTATCTAATATAGATTTATTCCAAAATATACTTTAAGACAATCAACTTCCGGTCAGGTGATCCTAAATAGAAATCCAGATAGGACAACAGTAATCCAATAAGAATCGGTTCGGAAAAAATCTAATGGAAAGAATCTTATTAATTAAATGGTCAGAACGTGCTTCGAGGATAAGCTGAAATGTAACATTCCCATGTAATATCTCTACTATTATACAAAAATCACTTTGTGTGCATGTCTGAGTGAGTTCCTTCCTTATAGGTCCGAAACAGCTGAGCCTATCTTTTGCAAATTTCACATGAAGCTAATTTATATTTCTGGCAGTGTTCTATGATATGTTCTGCACAGAGATTCATCCGATAACTATCGAAAATCGAAAAAATTCGATCTTACAAATAGTCTTTTTTCTTTCATAGATAAAAAAAAAGAATTTTTACAGAGAAATATTTTACGTTACACCGGTGTAACCTTGGCCAGTGTAACGTAAAATATTCCCCTGTAGCGATTCTTCTTTTAACTATGAAAGAAAAAAAAATATTTTTAAGATCGTCAAGTCCAAATATAAGCTGACGTGATATTGTAAACAAACAGCGACGAAATTTGATGAACGACATTATTATTGTTTTATATATATACTAGCGGGGGTACCCGGCGTTGCCCGAGTGTTTGTTTCCGGGACGGTGGGGGGGAGTTTTAAAAAATGTTATGGTAGGTAAGTAGGAAGGATCAAACCCGGAGTCATGAGTAAAAGTAGGAAAATAAAGTGTGAAAAAAAAAACAAAAAAACATCTGCAACGTTAACAGTTCGGCCACCAAGAAAAGTCCATTCCAGTTGTTTAGGAAAAAAAAAAAACGACTACGGTAGGTCGGCGCGAACGTGAAAATATAATGTGAATTATTCAGCACGCTAACCACTACGCCACAGAGCACTGCAGCTTAGTTTAGTGATTTTAAATAACTTCACATGAAATAACTACGAAGCCAAACCGGTGTTCTCTTCTCAACTGTTCCTTGTGATCGATCCCCAAACGGTGTTAAGTGGTGGCAGGGGGAGGAGGAATTTATTAGAGAGAAAATATTTTACCACTTCCATTGATCTTAACCGATTTTGGCCGTGACTTCTCAGCAGAAAAAGTATAGAAATCTAAGATTATCGAGGAATTTGAGAAATAATAAGCCTATAACACACCTCAGATATTGTTCTGCCGTTTGTGCATATTATATTTGCATGAAATATCTTGATTTTTAATCCTATTAATGTCAAAATCAGACGGGAAAAAATGAGTTCATTTTATTTATATAGAAGAAGATAGATAGATAGAAGAATAGAAGAAGATAGAAAAGAATTGATAGAATAGATAGAATAGATAGAAGAAGATAGAATAGATGAAGAAGATAGAAAGAGAAGAAGAGATAGAGAAGAGAAGAGATAAGAGCAAATAGTTAATAAAACCTGTTTAAAAACACTTTGAAAAAGAATTAAAAACATATTTAATCTGAAAAGGAAACACTTGATAAGTGGATAGGTGGATAATTTTATTTTCCATATATATATATATATATATATATATATATATATATATATATATATACCATTTTTTACGGTGGGGGGTACAAAACGTTATTATAGCTATTAAAAGAAGGACGGAGGGAAAATATTATTTAATTTTTTTTAACCTCCATTGAATGTTTTCCCTCCGTCCTTGTTTTTACCATTGTGACATTCAATTTTCTTTTTTAACAGCTATAATATATATATATATATATATATATATATATATATATATATGTGTGTGTGTGTGTGTGTGTGTGTGTGTGTGTGTGTGTGTGTGTGTGTGTGTGTGTATTTATATATATTTATATATATATATATATATATATATATAGTGTATATCATTATTTGATTCGACTGTTTCTCAATCAACTGACCCATCTGATATATAAGTCTTCCATCTTTTAGCACACTTTTTTTAACGTGTCCCACCTGGCCACAACTTTTGTTTCAGCTGCAAATCTGACTTCACCAATAATCTGCTTATAGAAAACTCAATTAGATTCTTTGATAAAATTTTCTTTCCGTTCATGACTTTGAAAAACACAATAATGTCAAACAGCTAAAAGTTCCGTAAGTTTTTTTTATTTTCACATTTTAACGCCTTTCTTCGGTGAAATGCAAAAGGTAGGGAAATACAAAACTTTCTCTTTAGTTACAAAAGAAATTATTAAATATAAATACAATCCGATTAATATAATTGTGGAGCAGATTGTTGTTATCAAAACCAACCACATCCTTGTATAGTGTTTATTAAATTTAGGTAAAAATTACACCGACAAAAATGGCACCGGTAAAAATGGAATCGGTAAAAATGGCACTTTTTACAATGGTAAATTAGGACCATTGGAGAAGTGCATGGTAAGTTCCCATTCCCTTTAGTTAAAAAAGAGTTAAGCCCTCCCTCACCAATAAGTATTTACGCTGATAGGGGTGGGGCTAAAGTTTTTTTTTTAATAGATAGCCAGCGTGAATGCCTATTTCGATTTTTTTTTTGTGGTAAGTGAGACTATCTGTCTAACTATCTATTTATCTATTCAGTGATATTGTTAAAACAGTTTATATTGGAAGTTTTTTTTGGGGGGAGAATAAATTAGTCTGGAATGTAAAAATGGATTCTAGCTGGAGACGTTTCCAGAAATTAGCTAAGTTAAATATAAAAAAAGTAACTAGATCGACCTTGAGCAATTGCGTGCGTGACAGATGAAGTCACGTTAAGGAGACGCGTGTCTTTTAATCGGCTACGTCACCAGAACTGACTGGTCAAAAAGGCAAGAATTTAGTCGGGAGTTTTGAGTTTAGTCACCACAATGAACATACAAGCTCTTCAAAGTCCGGGAAGCGGGGCTAGAATGAAAATCATGTAGATACGCAAGCAGATCCCAGTGAATACCATTAAGAAAGCTGAAATAAATTTATATTTTAAAAATATAAAGTGTTTTTCTGTGGTTTCACAAAAGAAAATTCAGGTGTCTTATGGTTTTATGGGTTATGGTGTTGGTTGTCGCATGTTTATCACAGAGCCCAGCAGTGAAGACAGAAGAAATTCTGGAAAAAGAAAAGGTATGAAGCATCTATATCTTCTAATATATCAACTTTTTATATAACATTAGGGGGGGTCCGGCGTTGTCCGGGTGTTTAGAGGTGTGTATGCTCGGGGGGGGGGTAAATCAAAAGAAAAGAATAAGCGAAGGAATCACCCTGTTTAAATATTATAAAAAATGTTAAAACTTAAAAAAATCGAAAACAAAAACAAAAAAAACTAACGTAAGGCAAACGAACGATGTTAAAATTTCTTAAAATCGGAAAAACAAAAACAAAAAAGAAAACGTGAATGTGATGGAAAGAAAACAGAAAAACGAACGTTAAAACTTTTTAAAAATCTGAAAAATAAAAACAAGAAAAGACATAGAACGTGAAAAAATGGCTTAAATAACCCTGTTTCAATATTAAACCTTAAAAATCGAAAAAAAAAAAAAAAAGACATCTCACACCACGATACGAACTCACAACCTTTAGATAAAGTTTGCAAAAAACTGACACGTTACCCGCTCGGCCAACAAAGAGCAACTGGAGTACGTTTGAATTTATTTATTTAAGTATTAAAAACAGAATTGACACGTGCCCGCTTTTTGCTGCGATTTGTGCGATTACCGGGAACGGTGCCTTAGCTTCGGTTTTATATAAAAAAAAGCTGAACGAACACAAGACGAACTGAAATAGCAATAATTTTGTAAAAATCGACGTAAATAAATCTAGACGCAACGCGCGTTCGCAAATTGTACATATTATTATCTAGGATGTATATAAACACTTCTAAGCGATAGTACCCCCCCCCCGAAACCGTCGGCGAAAAAAGCCTTTTCGAGACATACAAAAAATGCGCGTGCGCATTTGCCTTTTATATATATAGATGAACGTTTATGACACTCTTTATGTAAATACAAACATTTGTGATACCCCGCTGTACAACATATGTCTATACATCGATTTGATACGACAAAAGGAATGGGAGCTTACCATGCACTTCTCTAATGGTCCTAATTTTCCATTGTCAAAGTTCTATTTATATCTATTCATTCACTTTTGCCCTCTTTACCGGTACCATTTTTTCCGGTGCTATTTTTACCGAGCACCGCGTTTAGTACATCTCGATCATTGTATGTGAAAGCATGAACTCTTTTGCGCATAACATGAGAACAGTCGCCCGATTAATTTCAATTATATTCTTATTAATTACGTGTTATGGTATTCAGTCTCGACGTGTGTAATGCCCTCGATATTAACTGGTTGAGATGGGGTTATCAATAAGTAAAGTAGCATTAATTCAGTTAAATATTGGTTAGTTTATATTCTTACCATCCTCAAGGCACATTCGGCGTTTTCTGTGAATAAAGAACCCCTGTACACTTCGACTCCAAGTCAGGCACTTCTTAGAAAATTTCTGTTCTTACGTTTAAATTAATATAATATTGCATCAAAAATAAAAACGGTAAAATATTGTATTTTCTGTACTAATTGAAAATATTACACTGCTCTGTCATTTTCAAAATATTACAGTTGATGAAAGCTCTGACCTTCATTGTAAATATATTGTCCAATTCGTGAATCTATTGTTGAACTCTGGAATTTGCAAAGAATTTCGAATTTGCAAATTCCTGAGTTCAACAGAAACATTCCAGGGTTCGACAAGATGCACATGACAAAGGTTACATCGGCCGAAACATTGTGCAAATAATCAAGATGAGAACAATAGTCCGAATAATCCAAATAATCCAAATCATCAATCATCATCGTCCAAAAAATCAGAAACATTACGTCATATTTCCTTTTCAAGAACGTCAAGTATGAAAAGAGTACCCGGGATACCTATGTTCCTTTGGTCAAAATTAAATCTACTTATCCATGTAACCGGTGTAATTTAGTTTTAGAATATACATGGCGAGTGTGTCTATTTCCAAAACAAGCAGTTTGTGAACAAACACACGTACAGGAACCACACACACACACACACACACACACACACACACACACATATATATATATATATATATATATATATATATATATATATATAGAGAGAGAGAGAGAGAGATGCATATAGATATATATAAAGATATGTAAATACATATATATATGTATATATAGAGAAAGACAGATATACAGATGTATAGTTAGCGATATATAGAGATAGAGATATATAGATAGACATATATGAATATAGATATATATAGATATATACACATATATAGATCTAGATAGCTATAGATATAGATAGATGTAAGTATGGTTAAATATAAAGATATATACTAGCAGGGAGGGTCAACGTTGTCTGTGATTGAATAATGATCAATGGATGTTTCGCACTCCCATATTTTTATTGTCATCGAAATTGGTGAAATCGTCGATTTTTCAATTAAATCGATTGATTGCTCTTGTTAGGAATCCATCGCTGTGTATCGGGTGGAAGCCTCAATGCCACCCCGCAGTGACTTAGTTCGAATCTGATGCGCAGAATTAAAACAAATGTGATTAGTTTTACACAATTTGGTCAAGTTTTGGAGCTATGGCTACATGTTTTTGTTTTATTTTGTTTTGTTTTTTTTCACATGTTTGTTCACATGTACCTATGTGTGGAACATTTTAGAAGTTGCTGGGGGTAAAATTCCATGTTTTGACAAAAAGTCTTCAAGTCCGATAGTTCTCGGTGGTTATGTTTAAAAGGGATCAGTTTGAAGTTATAAAACCTCGAAATCTGTTAAGCATTGGTGTTCAGCATACACGGAGAAGGACTGGCCTTAGCAAGAGGAATTAATGCTTTGAAAAGAAAGCAGACAGAGGCCGAATGCTCTTCCCACCGTTGCACATAAAGCTCGGCTTAATCAAGCAGTTCACCAAGGCTCTGGACATTTGTGCCAGTCTTTTTTTAGGATTGATTATGAAGAAGTTAAAAGCTGGCATCTTTGACAGTCCTCAGATTCGGCAACTCATCAGAGACCCAGAATTCGAAAATTCAATGAACAAAATAGAACTGGAAGCGTGGAAGGCATTTTGTTCTGGTAATGAAGAACTTTCATGGAAACAATAATAAATAAGGACAGAAACTACGCAGAACTTGTCAACAACTGCTTTCCAAAAACATGAGCCTCAAGATGCACTACCTATTTTCATATATGGACCGGTCTTCTGAGAACCTGAGTCCAATAGAAGTTCTATCCGGTTCTGAAAAATATGGAGACAACGTCACTGGGACGCAGTCATAATAGCTGGTTAATGCTGGAATTTAAAGAGAGACCTCCCTGCCGCTGGGCATTTCAGGAGTTCGAAAAAAAAACGGAAGTTCAAATCCTGCAGTTTGAACAGTGGTAAAGCAACGTGTTTTTTTTTTAATTACATTTTCACCCCAAACAAGGCACATCACCACTTTGATGTAGGGGGATACTATCAGGGACCTAAGTTCCAGGGGTACTATGTAGGGAGTTTAGCAAGATGTCTGTTCACATTACACTTTAACTTCTGCATGTCAGTACAGTTGGGGAAGCAGGAAACCGGAAGAGAATTTCAAAGTACTGCCGTTCTGGAGAAGAAGCTATTAGAGTAAAAGGCTTTCTTACATTTAGGCATCTCAACTGTGTAGGGGTGGGACTTTGCTGCTTGCCGGGTTTGTCGGGGGTATTTTCGTCGATGGGGTACAAGTGGTTGCAGTTTGTCAGAACATCCACCATTAAAACACTTGTAAAACAGGCAGAAGGATGCAACATTTCATCGGTAGGACAGGGTCTAAAGTTTAGATGACAGTTCGGGAACTATTAGGTTAGCGACTCTCTTTTGGACCCTGTCCAGGAGTGAGAAACTAGTAGCAGATGCACCAGTCCAAATGTGACAGCAGTACTCAATACATGGGCGAATGGTGGCTTTGTAGAGGTACAGGATACGTTCAGGCGTAAGTAACTTTCTAGCACGGTAGAGAGAGCCCACCTTCTTTGCAGCAGCCTTAGCAATGATCTCAATGTATTCATTTTACAGTCATTGGTGTTTCTATCAGGTAATCAATATATGTTGTTGGAAAACATGTTTTTAAATATACTTATGGCGATGTGTGTTGACAAAAATCAGCTGATAATACCAAAAAAATATAATCGATTTTGTCACAAGATCTGATTTTTTCAAATCAACTTAGCACAAAAACTTGACCTGATATAGAGAAACAGATAGGATTTCTTTATTCATCAATGAAAAGATACTATAAATCGTTTGTAGAAATCAAAACAACCTTCAAAAAATTTAATTTATACGAAATTGAACCTTAGGTTTCTATTATATACACGAGGCAACATTGATAAAATTACATTCGCTCGCTGTAAACGCCTTCATATGTCGGATATCTTTCTATTTTAATAGTTCCCTACTTCCCCTTGACCGCATTAAAATGCAGTAATTTAAATGTAATGTAAATTAATATTTCTCTACTCAACTCTCTGTTTATTATATCTTTAGGGATATGATCTGTAATTAACAGTAACGTTTTACATCTCGATGGTAACGTGATTTTAAAACAATTATAAATTGAATCAACAGAAAAATAAACGGTTCAATCAATTACTCATAACATGGAGAGATAGGTAAATTATATATAATTATATATAAATATGAGAGATAGGTAAATTATATATAATTATATATAAATATGAGAGATAGGTAAATTATATATAATTATATATAAATATGAGAGATAGGTAAATTATATATAATTATATATAAATATGAGAGATAGGTAAATTATATATAATTATATATAAATATGAGAGATAGGTAAATTATATATAATTATATATAAATATGAGAGATAGGTAAATTATATATAATTATATATAAATATGAGAGATAGGTAAATTATATATAATTATATATAAATATGAGAGATAGGTAAATTATATATAATTATATATAAATATGAGAGATAGGTAAATTATATATAATTATATATAAATATGAGAGATAGGTAAATTATATATAATTATATATAAATATGAGAGATAGGTAAATTATATATAATTATATATAAATATGAGAGATAGGTAAATTATATATAATTATATATAAATATGAGAGATAGGTAAATTATATATAATTATATATAAATATGAGAGATAGGTAAATTATATATAATTATATATAAATATGAGAGATAGGTAAATTATATATAATTATATATAAATATGAGAGACAGGTAAATTATATATAATTATATATAAATATGAGAGATAGGTAAATTATATATAATTATATATAAATATGAGAGATAGGTAAATTATATATAATTATATATAAATATGAGAGATAGGTAAATTATATATAATTATATATAAATATGAGAGATAGGTAAATTATATATAATTATATATAAATATGAGAGATAGGTAAATTATATATAATTATATATAAATATGAGAGATAGGTAAATTATATATAATTATATATAAATATGAGAGATAGGTAAATTATATATAATTATATATAAATATGAGAGATAGGTAAATTATATATAATTATATATAAATATGAGAGATAGGTAAATTATATATAATTATATATAAATATGAGAGATAGGTAAATTATATATAATTATATATAAATATGAGAGATAGGTAAATTATATATAATTATATATAAATATGAGAGATAGGTAAATTATATATAATTATATATAAATATGAGAGATAGGTAAATTATATATAATTATATATAAATATGAGAGATAGGTAAATTATATATAATTATATATAAATATGAGAGATAGGTAAATTATATATAATTATATATAAATATGAGAGATAGGTAAATTATATATAATTATATATAAATATGAGAGATAGGTAAATTATATATAATTATATATAAATATGAGAGATAGGTAAATTATATATAATTATATATAAATATGAGAGATAGGTAAATTATATATAATTATATATAAATATGAGAGATAGGTAAATATCAGAGTATTGATCAACAAAATCATTTCGCTGGTGATTTACATGCGGGAGATATTTCAGTGCTTCGATCGGACAGAGGAACCATTTCCGGACCCACAAAATTACATGATAACGTCATCTTCACAATAAATATTTTTGTTAATATATTTAACCACATAAAATTAATGTTAAATATATCTTGGTGTTAGGATTAAGTAATCTTTGAAAAGTTTCATTTAATTTTTATCTAAATAAACGTAATTTGTACTTTATTCACCAAGTCGTCTATGTCTATTAATCGCCCTATCTTGCTTTATGTTGTTTGTTTTTGACGGTTCTGCCTTTTTTTATATAACCTTTCTATCACTCTCATTGCACTCTCTTTCCCTTATTATTAATTATCGATCAAAAGCAATCAAAGTAATTATGAAACAAAAGATTGTAATAAACAATACGGAATATCACAACAGTATTAATAATATTTAATCTAAAAATGGATGCCAAGAAAGAAAAGGGGGATGAGAGATAAAAGCGAAATAGAACCGATTCAAGGTATCAGATCTTGGACAAACAAACAACTCGGGGGGGCACATTTGGCAGAAAAATGAATGTCCACCATAATTTATTTCTACACAAGATATATTATTATTATTATTATTATTATTATTATTATTATTATTATTATTATTATTGTTATTATTATTAATATTAATATTATTATTATTAATATTGTTATTATTGTTATTGTTATTGTTGTTGTTGTTGTTGTTGTTGTTGTTGTTGTTGTTGTTGTTGTTGTTGTCGTCGTCGTATCATATTAGACACACACAAGCATTCTGTATTCAGCATTCTTTTAGATTTTAGATTTTTGTGTGAAATAGAAACTAATGAGAAATGTCACCGAGTACAGTCGGTAATTATCGTCTCTTAACCTTGCGCGAAAAAGAAGTGCGACTTTCTCATCCCGAGGCCTAATTTGATCAAACGTTTCCGAAATATCACTTCATGTGAACGGATAAAATATTATGGCTCGTTCTTACCTCTGTCTTTTTCCGTTCTTCGGACGTTTGGAATTCTAGCAATGTTTTGCTTGTCTCCAAAGAGCACTTTTCGCTTTTATGTGGGTTTCACATTAATCGAAACCTGCTGCGATATCGTCTCACCCCATGATCGCCCTCATCCACTTCCCTTCATCTTCACATCGGTTGCATCTAAAACTCGCACCGATCCACCTGGCCGAAATGGCGTGTCACATTTTAATTAGCGAACGTCAAGCAGATATTCGGAAATCACACTAAAGCAAATCATCATCATCATCATCATCATCATCATCATCATCATCATCGGTCAATTTAATACTCATATCATTCTTTACTTTTGATTTATTGTAAAACAGGTTGCTTTCTTTAAAGTTTCAGCAACATCAAGTCGCTCGATTGACAACCAGTTAACTCAGATTTCTAATACTCGTTCTCGCACCAGCCGTTGAATTCTCGTTAATAATGACCAATGTCTTGCTTTGTAATCTGAGTTGCAGAGAGCCTCTTCGGCATTCCAGTACTCAGTCCCTTCCATATGACATAACATATTTATCAATGATTTCTAGCTGACAAAAGTCGTTATTTCTTTCTTAAATTCGAGTCCAACTAAACCTCACCAAGGTTCCAGTATTTTCTATACCAATGGAGTTGGTGCTCACTCTGCTCTCCTTGTTCGGTTTGTGCATACTTCTTGACATTTAACGATCAGTTTGCGTAGTTCCACTCGAGGCCGGTGCCCATCACATACGTGTTTGTGTGAGCATTTCGTTCGTTTTTATTGTTGTATTTTGTTGGTCTTTTGTTTTTCATGTTTATTTTTAGTTTTTCTTTTGTTTGTTTTGTTTAATTTTTGGTTGTACTTTGTTTTGTTTAATTTTTGGTGATTTCTAATTGAGATTCATGTTAGATTATTAAATGTTTTAGGGTTTCAGTTCCTTCGGATATGCACTTGCTATATTTTTGTTCTATTTCTAATTCAATTGTGACTTGTTGATGTTCATTAGCTGTGTGTTGATTCTTTTTTATATTGAGATTGTTTTCACCACAACCGTGCGTTAAACTCATTGGTTCCAATTTCTCTTCGTCTTTTCAGTTAATTCGCAATTGTTGTGAGTGCTCATATGATATTACAATAATTTATTATGTGTTTCACATTCCTTTCAGTTCTCTGCCAAGTTGCTTAGTTTTTCTTTCTCCTTGATTTGCACTCTTTTTAATGATAGGACGGCGAAATATAAAATTTGTTAGATTTTTTTTCCTTTATTTTTGTTGATTATAATCCGACTGGTCATCTTGATTAAATGCATGTGTGTACATCATTAAAGAAGCTCAGCGCCAAATCTGAAAGATTTTAATTTTCAAATGGGAGTTTGTACTCATACCATGTCCAGAAGTATAATGTCAAATAATCGAAATACATTTTGAATTATTTTACATGAAGGATAGTTATATTACTTGTATTTATCGGACTATTGTTCTCATCTTGAGCAATGCATAGGTCGACCGTCTTTAGGCATATTGGTTGTTGTTTGGAAAAGAAAGGAGAAAAGTCTCTGTTTTGTTTGCCTCGCCTTTGTCAAGTAATTTTTCACACATATGAAACCACAGCTATAAAACAGAGACTAACTCCAAGAATACGAAAATTCTACGGAGCCAGTAACTTTTCTCCTTTCTTTTCCAAACAAAAACAAACATACCTGAAGACGGTCGAAGGCCAAAGCGACCGAAACGTTGTACAAATAACACTCAAAATGAGAACAGCAGTTCGATCAATACAAAGAATGCAATAATCAATACAAGGAATATACTCGAAAGAAATCGAAATTTGTAAAATGTTCAATATACACTGTTCGAATTTTACACAATACGAGGGTATGTGAATTTGCACGATTTTACCATCATTGCGTGAAAATTATTTATTACCGACCCTTGTCTCTAGAAAATGTATTCTGAAATTCATAATGATCAATTAATTAGTTTAGTTACATAAAATATATAAATATATAGTCATACCTAACTTTGTATAAATTGAGATGGCATTTAAAAAAAGGGCACTAAAATAGATATATTTATACATTTCGCACTCAAATCAAAGTGTAGTAGCTGTTCTTTCTTTTCAAAATTAAATGATGGTATAATCAAAGAGTACTTAAAATTTAAAGACTCAAAGAATTACATCAAAATAATTGGTTCTTATTGTTGTGTAGTTGGGGTCTTTTTAAGATGATGAGGGGAAGATAGAGAAGAGACATTTATGGTTTCTTTATTCGTAGAGAAGAGAGAGAGGAGAGAGGGTGATCCGTTCTTTTAACACAGGAGGGACCAATTATTACTTATGGTAGAGAGGGGCACATTACTTAGGATGGGTTATACAAAGTTCATTAATAATGATTAAACATTACCTTCGATTTGGTAGAATGATGACACGAAAGACGGCAGTTACAAAAATATGATGATGTTCTTTTATTCCATTTGACCGGTCGAAATGATGATGACATCCAGGAATTTAAAGTCGACTACATGATTAACACTTTCTCCCTCGCTTCCAAAGGGACCCTCGTCTGACTCTGTCAGCTTTGTCTCCTATCTTCGTCTCCAACTCTCTCTCCAACTCTGTCTGCCTAATGTCACTAAAACTAGCAGACTATATTGAGAATCTGCTTTTCTGCTATGACGTCATGTATGGCTCTCAACGTGACCCACTCACGTGGGAAACTCACGTGGCTTAAACATACGTGGTTCTCACATGTTCCCAAACCATTTCAGAAGACAAAGAATTCTCACTCCTATTTTTTTTCCTAACCTATTTTCCAACATATTTAAATTGCATTGTTCTTTAATTTCTAGCTGACCTTATTTTAATTCAGTTTTCATAAATAGAATTGAACAATGAAAATTCCTTTTACAACAACATATTTAAACTATTTTATGTGAAACTGAACAATGCGAAATTCTACATTCCATTTCTGAATCTATTTCTGAACCTTGCTTACAAAGTTCGATTCTCGGTCTATCCTAATTTCATTTTTACTTATCTAATGTTTTTCTTACTTACAAGAAGAGGGCTCTTTTCTTGTAACATTATTAATGATGCGCATTTTCAAACTCATTAATTGTTTCATAGATTAAAACTATTTTTATGGGTTTTTTTTATTTTAGAACAAATTTCTGCATAAACAAACATGTTTTGTGACGTGCTCCTGTCATATAAAAGAACCTTTTTCCTTCTCGTTTAATATTTGTATCTTGCTTTTATTAATCGCTATCTCATCTAATGATAAATTCCAGCTAATTTTGTTTACAAAAATTCTAATTTAAATTTTTTAAAAGCACTTTAACTAGCTAAACCAGTTTTAAACATCGCAAAATTTTCAAATAATGTTCATCCTTTGAATATTTCAATGGTTTTCTGTTCCGAAATAATTAAAATTTGATTAAAAAAATCTACTAAAAGCAACGAGAGGGGAAATATGGTAAATTAAAACATAGGAAATTAATATTAGTGATAAAAACATAATGGGATTTACAGATGAACACAAATATAGAAATACAAGTAAAACTGAAGGAGTTTTGTTCAAGTTAAACGTTGAACATAACAAAAACATTAATCAAATATTTTGTTTATTTTGCGGAAACAAATAATGAGTTTGATATTCGTGAAAATGCGCTTCGTTAATGAGAATCAATTATTTGGATGTAATTCTTTGAATCTTTAAATTTGAAGAGCCTTTTGATTATTCTGTCATTGAAATATTGCATGAATTATTATAACAAATTTTATTAAATTTTGAGAATCTGGTGTAGGACATTTTCTAAGGGATAAAAGCTTGTTTCGTATGCATAATTATTAACCCTAATCTTGTATGGATTTTGAACGAATTCGCATAAAATGTTGTTTTAAATATTAACAAAAATGTGATTTAATTCTAGAGAGTTTTAACCGCTTGGAAGACAAAAGATGGCAAATTACTTTTAACAGACAAATATATGTTTTAATAAAAGCTGTTATTATCAAAAGTTATTATTATGTCTACACTATTGACCAATATCTTGTGTAACCATAGAACGACATTTTAGACACGTTAATTCTTTATAATAAAACCCTATGTATGGATTCAGCGTCCTAAATTATGATGGTAGAATGAATGAATATTAGTAAACATGATGAAATTTCACTTTGGTTTGGCCGTCGTATATTATGCATGATCAATTGAACGAAACCCTTCCCACTCACAGGAAGGGATGTCTATTCCGAGAGCCGTTGTTACTTTGAGAATGTTGCGGATGACCAGAGTAAGTTGGAGGAGTCCGTTCTGAAAGCTGTACTTACATGATTTTTGGGCGGCAGCAACAACAGCAACAACAACAATAATACTTCACTTTTTACGAGGGGGGTTGCTATTGATTATGGAGCATTTTTTTATGGTGGGATAATTCTTTACCTTAGATCCACCTACACATCTTCCTTTAAAATGATGACTTTTCTAGGTTTTCTGCTATGCTGATTAAAAAAAATCTGAGTTATATTTAGCGGATGCAAGTAGATTTCGCTATATAAAGCCTGTATTATGCACTATATATATCACTGACCGGACGGGCGAGAATCGAATATAATTATATTCGACCAACACTGCCACCCCCTAACTTCTTTCTTATTTCTTAGTATTTGCGCTTCGGGATCTTGATACCGACTATCAAAGTTAAATTTTTGGCAAATATTTTGATAGTCACCCTCAATACTTAAATGGGGTGTCTATTCCGAAAGCTATTTTTAACATGGGAATGTTGCCGGTGACCATTCTGAAAGGGTTTTTTAAATGAGGAGGTTGTGTTTTCGGCAACAACAAAAAACGTACTTAAAATTTTTCTACGAGACGAGATAGACATTCTTCCACCGGGCAACCCCAATTAGCGGGTCCTGCTAGTATATATAGCCGTGGAAGTTTTTACATCTTAAAAACAACGAGGTGCTTTAAATTACTTTCCCGGCTTCTTTGTACATGCATTTAAAATATTAAGACTCTTGAAAATTCAGTATGAGATTACTGGCCAATTTTTATGATTTCAGGTTCAAATGTACAGCTACAACAGGAATTGGAATTCACCCTACTAAAACCTGATTGTCACAGCTGGTGAATTTCAAAAATGCAATCTGGACGTGAGGACATTTTAGAAGAATTATATGAAATAAAAATTCTATTTTAAACATAAAGGTATGAAATGCGTAAGATAGCTTTTGGACCATTTTGCATGAATCGAGCATCAGTTTTTGAGTGGCATAAGAGATTCAAGGAAGGCAGTGTGTCTGTGAGAGATGATGAGAGATGTGAGATGAGCAAGAAAGTCAGAACACAACAGTTGATTGACAAAATAAAGAATTTCATGGATAAGGACCGTCGTGTGACTATAGAGACAATAAGTGCACAATTTGATGTCAGTGTGGGAACTGTCGACACAGCTATTCGCGAGGAATTGAAGATACGGAAGATTTGTGCGAATTCTGTACCAAGGCTGCTCCATCCTTGTCACAGACTATTTGACCAAAATGGACATCAAAATAGTTTCTCCTCCTTTCTATAGTCCAGACTTTGCTCCTTGTAACTTTTGATTATTCCCTAAGCTCAATGAAAAACCTTAGCGGTTGTCGTTATGAAAGATGAAATAGGTTGTGACGAGGGTCATTGACACACTCACGCAAGGGTACTTCCATCGGACCTTCCAGAAGTTGTTGGAACTATATAACAAGCGCATTGCAGCCGGATGAGATTACTTCGAAGGGGACTAGAGTTTCATGTGTGTACTAACAATAAAAGTGTCCATACGAAAAATTCCAGAAACTTACTGAAAGCACCTGGCATATAAATAATTGTGCTTCGTTGAACAGTTGGTTAGTTCGTACGTTACGCTTTGAAAATATCCAAACACAATTTTTGAATGCCAAGCTACTTTAAATAGTCTAAATTTTCGAATCTGGTAACCCTGGACAATAATATGAAACTGACCTCCCTTTGATATAGCTTCATTTTTTAATATTATTATAATAATATATGATCATTGTTGTGTGAGAGACGAACTCATAGTAATTTCGACGTGCAGTGGTTCTTCCTTTTAAAAACCCAGCGAAACGTTACGTAAAAAAGGGAACATTCGAAAGAAACATGGCAAAAAACGACTATTGGACTGAAGGAGTAAATTGAATGTTGTCTCTTCCAATGTGATTTTATTTGTATTCAACTGCGAAGCATACTGTTACTTTTTCATCGTGTCATACCATCTTACATCTTCGGAATCGGACTCAGTCCCGGTTCAGATGATTACATTGAGTTGTCTTCTATTGCTAAAGTTCTGGATGAGATTATGGTTGCGAGAAGGTGATATGTGTGGCAGTATCTTGTAGGACGTCATTGATGTTGCCTGTAACACAAAGAACGCGTTGATTGATAAGATAAAACTAGTCTTAAGCGTCTCTTGGAAAAGACTTTAAAAGCCGCATGCAATATAGACCGTTGTGTAAGTCTAGGGGGGGGCTTCTTCAAGAGACATCATTTGAATTTATGAATACAAGAATTATTGGCCAAGCTTCGACTTCTTTCTTTTACGAAACGTGTCAATGTTGTTTCAAATCACTTGTACAATGAAAAATACTCCATAAACGAAGACCCCCTTCAAAGTATTCAACGTCAATATAAAACTAAAGCCATTAAAAATATAAGAGAAAATGTTTCAACTTTACACAAAATATCGGTTTGCAATGCGAGGGATTTTGATCTTCTCAAACAATTTGCATTTGGTGGGGCAAAAAATATATGTATTACCCAAGTCAAGAATGATATCTCTTTTATAACTGAGGACATAACGTATACTACACTTTTATTCAATCCTTCAGAAAGGGTTTAAGAAAAGAGAATACAATTTTTTCCATTGGAATCCTTTGAGATGAGTAATTTGTGTATTTAAAAACGTTGTGAGACAACAACAACTATGGAAGGCAGTAATTACTGGGAATACAGTTGAGAGACTCAGCATTCCTATCCCGTTGTTGATGAAGGCCGGAAGATGAGTTGGCTGAAACGTGGTGAGACAACAACTATGAAAATGAGGATAACAGTCCGCAAATTAAAAAATATAAGAGAATACCAGTTAAATATTCCTGAGTTAACGCAGTCAGCATGTATTTCGGTGGAATTCAGAATTATGAAATTGGATTTCGGTACATAAATCTAATGAATATCAATGAATTATCGCGAGATTTACACCATCTTATTTCTTGCTCATTTTTAGAGTCGTCTACCTGTCGATTTGCCAAGCTCTTTTCAAATAATATTTTCGATGTTTTGTCACGCTCAAGTTGAAAATAACATTTTCTTCGTTTTTATGGTTTATTATGGTGTATTACTACTTATTATGGTTTATTATGCATTTTAATATCATTTTGTTGGCAGTTAGGTTTAAATATTAAAAAAAAAACATTTTCGTTGATTTGTTCAATTTTGAAATCGCAAATTGAATGGACGGGTTTTTTTTATATAATTCCCATGTTTTCTAATAGCTTTATAATACAATTCATTTTGGAAAGTAGTTCAGTCGATGCCATAGTCCTTGTCAGTATCCATTGCACCACGTGTTCTCTCTTTCGATGGCGGTTTATAAAATTGTATTAAATTAGAAAAAATGTTTGTTTTCTTGTTTGTATTAATTATCAAATCCGACGTAAAAAAAAAGAACTAGAAATAATGAAGTTTCCTCAATTCTTTGTTTGCGTTCCTTAGTTTGCATGTCTCGTTCCTCTATTCATTTGACACGCTGTCTTCACGACTTGTTCTTGTCAAAGTTTCTTCTTCCTCTTCTTCTTTTTATTCCTTCTCGTCTTTGCAAGAGATTGAGATTGTCAGCCGGATGACAGGTAGCTTTGATCAGCCGCCATTGAGGACAACGCTCCGGTGTTGAGTCTGACAGCAAACCGGACGCATCCAATACACTGGATGATTCTGCAGAATAAATGAACAGGGAAAAAAGAAGTATTCTAACATGTCCGTCCTCGACGCCATCAGATATTCTTTTCAACTTGAGCGTAGTGGTTACTAAATCGTCTTCACTTGCATTGGATTCGGATTTTCTGCTTTGCAACATTGTTATGTATATATATATATATATATATATATATATATATATATATATATATATATATATATATATATATATATGTATATATATATATATATCTGTGTGTGTATACAGAGAGAGAGAGAGAGAGAGAGAGAGAGAGAGATGAATATAATCTTAAAATTAGAACTGATCAGAATAATAAACGAACTCAATGTACTATAATTAAAAACATGATACAAATTATTGATGAAATTGAAATTGAATAATTTACAATGATTATTGATCCATCAAAATTCCGAACAAGAAATTATAATAAAGAAAAATCCTTAATCCTTTAGTTTAAAAATGTACTTATCTTTGAAAATTAATGGTTACAGATTTATAGTTATTATAATTTTTTGTTTAAACTTTTTCGATCGATACATATTTATATATATATATTTTATTTATTTTTCAACGTCAATTTTTCCTATTTCTCTCTTTCTATATATATATATATATATATATATATATATATATATATATATATAAGATTGTTTATTTATTTATTTTTTATAAGCGATACTGTCGTGAGTTTTTCACTCCCTGAGTGCTTTAAAAGGAGAGGTTATCTGCCCTTTGTTTATATTATCGTCGCCCCCACATTTTTGGGACGTATTATTTGTAATTAATTTTTATTATTTAAATATTTGTTCACTTAAATATTTTCTACGTGCATAAAATTAAGTTACCTATAGACATGACATGTTTCGAAGTTACACTTCTCGTCAGTATAGCTAAACTTACAGAGACTCGAACTCACCACCCCTCAACACGTAGCCCGATGTTTTACCACCAAACTACGAGATCTCAACAGTTCTATGCACGGTTTTTATCGCTTTTAAATAAAGAATAAATAAATAATCTTACATTTAAAAGCGATACTGTGGTGTTTTTTTTTTTCACTCCCTCATGCACGTAGAAAATATTAAAATAAATAAATATATATATGGGGGGGTTGTGTGTATATATATATATATATATATATATATATATATATATATATATATATATATATATATATATATATATGAGCAAACAGTTAATAAAATATGTTAAAAAACACTATGAAATGAGTAATTGGAAGAAGATGGTCCATAATAATCCAAACCCAAACGCAGAAATCCGTGGAATAATTCACAAAAAAATTCTTTAATATTTATAATTTACTTTAATTTTACCATCTTGGATCATTTTGGTAAATTCAATTGTAATTTTCATTATATATATATATATATATATATATATATATATATATATATATATATATATATATATATAGAGAGAGAGAGAGAGAGAGAGAGAGAGAGAGAGAGAGAGAGAAAATTATGATAAAAAAATTTAAACGAATAAATTACTATGGTGGTAGCAAGGGGAAAAGAGTATATCCAACGATTAAGAAATTTTTACATGTGACTTGTATGTACCCATTTAAACATAAAACGTTTAGTAAGTTGTTGACTTTCTCTAAAACATATGTGAGCTATGATACGTTGAAGTGTATGCATGCAAACAAATACATACACACACATATATATATATACATATATACATATGTATATACACACACATATGATGATTGCAACGTCTTGCCAGGCGAGTGCCACTCCCTCGGACACTTAAAGTCCATGAGCCCAAATGCTTGAGGGAGTATCTATACACAGATGATGTTACAAAGTCTTAGCTTTGTACGACAGCTCTCTCTCTCTCTCTCTCTCTCTCTCTCTCTCTCTCTCTCTCTCTCGGTTCAAAATGTTGCGATCCAGCAACAAGCAAGAGCAAGATAGCCAGCAACAAATTAAACTGCAGACCAGCTTAATGCGGGTACTGGTCTCCGGCTTTATGTTTTTTAAAATCAGGCATTTGCTTATCCTAGAAAGGTTGCCTTCACCACGGCTTACGCGAGCCCTCTCCACCCCAACACATATATACATACACACAAACATACACGGTGCTAGTTGGTGGTTGAGCCCGAAAAAGAGTTCATTCGCCCTTTGAAAGGCCTTGTTTTTAATCCTTAAGAGAGACTAGCCACTTTCCTCACCAAACAAGTATGGTGGGGGAACCAGTTTAGTCGCCGGTGACCCGACCATGAGGCAGGTAGTACTAGGTTACATGGTACCAGTAGCATATGACATGACCTGACACATATACAAACATATATATGTATATATATATATATATATACCTACATATGCACACATATATAAGCTTAAATGCATATGTGCATATACAGCTACACACACATATGTACATGCATATACACACATCGATATGCACACATATATAGAAAGAGAGAGATGTGGAAAATGGATAGACAGGTAAGCAGTATCGGTGGCTGTTACCCCATCGATATTTTGACCAAAAGGTTTATTCGATTTATTTCTAGATATAAAATGTTGAAAGGTTTGGGGTTAACGTCTTCTTTGTCTACCTAAATTTGCTGTGCGGGGAGGATTTTTTTTTTTTTTTTTTTTTATTACATTTTCACCCCAAACAAGGCAAATTGCCACTTTGGTGTAGGGGGCTACTATCAGGGGCAACAACTACTGGGGTACTATGTAGGGATTTGGGCAGCAAGGTGTCGGTTCACGTTACACTTGAACTTCTGCACGTCAGTACTGTTGGGGAAGCAGGGACCTGGAATGGAATTCCAGAGTCTTGCGGTTCTGGGGAAGAAACTATTGGAGTAAAAAGATCTTTTACATCTAGGGACCTCTACAGTGTGGGGGTGGGATCTAGTAGCCTGTCGGGTTTGTCGAGGGTGCTCGCGTCGTGGGGGCACAAGTGATTGCAGTTCATCAGAGCATTCACCACTAAAATACTTGTAGAACAGGCAGAGGGATGCAACATTTCGTCGATGGGACAGAGGCTGAAGCTTAGATGCCAGTTCAGGGCCTATCAGATTTGCGACTCTCTTTTGAACCTTGTCAAGGAGCGAGAGACTAGTAGCAGATGCACCAGCCCAGATGTGGCAGCAATACTCCATACATGGGCGAATGGTGGCCTTATAGAGGTACAGGATACTTTCGGGTGTTAGTAGTTTTCTAGCACGGTAGAGAGAGCCCACCTTTCTTGCAGCGGCCCCGGCAATGCCCTCAACGTAATTGTTCCAACTCATGCTTCCCGTGAACGTCAGGCCAAGGAGTTTGAAAGATGGACTCTCAGATAAAGAGTCGTTGGCCATTGCTATTGGTGGTAGAGAGGGTTTCTTGTAATTATTGAATGAAACTAGTTTAGTCTTGGCAGCATTGAACGCGACCAACCACTTTTGTCCCCATTCCACTACAGATTGGAGGTCTTCCTCTAGTGTTTCTGCCATTTCTTTAGAAATGTGTTCATTCGTCTTCCTGTCGTGTCTGCCATAGAGTGTAGTGTCATCAGCATATATACCCATCTCAGAGGCAATGTTGTCGGGGAGGTCATTTATGAATATCAGGAACAATAGAGGTCCAAGGATAGAACCCTGGGGCACTCCCGCATTTATATCATATTGTTTAGATGTGCGACCGTCGAGGACTACCTGGATTTTTCTCTTATCTAAGAAGGATTTAATTATGTTAAGTATTCTACCAGTGATACCGTATGATCTGATTTTACTGAGGAGACCCTCATGCCATACCCTGTCAAAAGCCTTAGATATATCTAGAGCTACCGCTCTGCCTTCCCCCGCTTTGTCCAGTGATTGGTATATACGTTCAGAGATCACGGTGAGGATGTCTGCTGTGGAACGGGCTTGTCTAAATCCATATTGTTTGTCAGTCAGTAGTTTAGCATCTGTAAGATGATGGACTAGAGCATGGTTAATTATGGTCTCAAATATTTTGGCAAAAAGTGGGAGGAGGCTAATGGGGCGATAATTTGATGGGTCTGTCCTTTCGCCAGAATTCTTGAATACTGGTACAACAGAAGCAGTTTTCCAACAGCCCGGAAAGCAAGCTTCATTAAGACATTTGTTGTAGAGTTTGGAGAGAACTGGAGCTACTTCGGCTGAGCACTTTTTTAATAGCACAGCTGGGATAAGGTCGGGTCCACATGCTTTTGAGGTGTCAAGGTTTTTTATGATAGCATGCACCTGAGCAGGGGTGGTTTTCAGATCGTCTAGTGTGGCGTCTGTCCGCATAGGAAAGTCAGGTAGGGGGTGGTTGGAAGGGTCCAGTGTGGAGTTTGAGGCAAACCGACTGGCAAGCATGTTAGCCTTGTCGGTTGCTGAGGAGACAACCTCGTGATTGTTGGTTAGTGGGGGAATTGTTGATTGCCCATTATTTACTACACTGTTGTAGATTTTCCAGAAGTCTCGAGTTCCTAGTTTTTGTGCTTCGATGCGCTTTTTAGTGGTTTCCGTAAATTCTCTCTTAGCTGTCGCTATTTCTTTCTTAACGTTATTTCTAGCTTCTATATACTTCAGTCTGTTTGAACTGGACTTATGTCGGTTAAACCTACGGTATGCATGCTGCTTTTGAGTAATGGCAGTTGCACAAGTCGACGTAAACCATTGGGGAGAGTGGGGCTTACTATAAAATTTCCGCATGGGAACATGTGCTTTCATTGCAGTTTTGAACCAGTCAGTGGTCTCGTTTGCACACTGTTCAGCAGGGAGAGAGAAAATATTTTTCCATGGAGCATCTCTAATTAGTTCCCTGATGGCTTCCCAGTCAGCCTTATTATAATATCTCGTTGTTTTGAGCACTGGCTCTTCAGTTTTGGGTCTAGAGTTTAGGGCGATTTCAACCATTATCACTGCATGATCAGCGTTCCCGAGTGGGCTGTGGGCCTTCGCTATGCAGTCATCGGGAACTGTGGTCAAAAACAGATCTAGAAGTGATGCGTGTTGTTCTTCCTGGTCAGGGAAACGGGTTGGAAACGTAACAATTTGTGAAACGTAACAATTTGCTCTATGTTTGGGTTATTTGTGAACATATATATATATATATATATATATATATATATATATATATATATATATATATATATATATATTTAGTAATGTGATTGATAATTTAATTTTTCTTTCCCTGTATTTTAATTAAACTAGTAATTTTACTATTACATTAAAATACACTTTGCTCTTTAGACTATTGTTCTAATCTCTTTTAAATATATATATATATATATATATATATATTTAGTAGAAATGGTAATTAATAAAAACCTGAAAAAAGTGCTCAATACAGTTGTAGAGCAAATATGCGTTTTATTTTTTATTACCGTATTTTTCTGTTAAGTTACATTTTTGTTTCGGCTACACGGCCGTTTTTTTGGCCGTCATGTAGCTTCCTCAAACTTTTACAGATGGTGGAATGAAGGGGTGAATGGTGTCAAGGGAGAGGTGCGAGAGAAAAGCGGAAAAAGAGGAAGGGGACATGGGGGGAGAGGTGGGAGGGGGTGCTTGGTATGTCGGTAATTTTTTAGTTTTGGAGCTTAAGAACATTAGGTGGTTGTGGGGGGTCTGGGAAGTTCATCTCTGGTGTGGCTGAGATCATAGGGATACATGGAGGGGAGGGAGATATGTGGGGGTAGGAGGAGGGGGGGGCTACTTTAAATTTCGAGTCCTAAGCTTTCGGTTGTTGGCGCCAACAACCTAAGAAAAAAACCGTCAAACCAGAACTAAGGACGTCGTAGATGAAAATCTACGCAAATATGTAACGGTTAACATTTTCGGCAAGGCTATTAAATTCCAATTAGACAGGTGATCAGATCTTTCAATGATAAATCTCAAAACGTGGCAAATATTGCGAAAGCCGACTATGTTAAAAACTAACAGAACGGCGACGGTCGTTAATGGTACAAAAATTCATTTTGAAGGTGAATTAATTACAAACGTCACTTTACGGGGGAAAAAAACTAAGATTGTATGTTCTAAAAGATAGTGAGAACCTGTTCGGTTCTGACAGCATGGAGGAGTTTCGTCTCTGGGATCTTCCTATATCCACATTCTGCAAGAAAATAGATACCCTCCCAGCAGAAACGGAGAAACTTATAACTTGTTTTAAAAAAGAATTCACAAACGTATTTACTCCTGGCCTTGGGAGATGTACAAAAATGGCCGCAGATTTTAAGTTGAAACCTGGCACACAACGGATGTTTAAAAAGAAACGTAATGTCCCGTTCGCTTCCCTGAACAAAATACATCAGGAACTAGACAGATTAGAAAGCATCGGTATACTGGCTAAAATTTAATATAATGAGTGGGAAACTCGCGTTTGCGACCGGACTCAACGGGTCCTTAGAAGACTTTCACTATCCATTACCTAGTTCAGAAGAAGTGTTCACGAAATTAGGACGACAACCTTCCTAGAGCTGGTGACTCAAACAAATCACCGGTTGGCAAACCTAAACTGCTTAAGGAGGAGATAAGCTCTGTCTATCGCCCGGCTTTCATAATCCTTCTTTGCCTATTGGCCAGGCGTACAGGTACTATCACAGGGACTCGTCTGAATCACCCAGTGGTTGACCTTGTTTCCTGACTAGGGCAATGAACGCCGCTTTTCCCCGCTCCCGCCACATCCCATGTCCCTAAACTGGACACAGTGGGCTGCTTCAGTGCCATATATGTCGGTGCAGTTGGACTGGGCTGGCTTCGCCTAATGGATTGAGGGTACCGGATTGACTGTTCCTGGCTGCTGTTTCCGACTGATAGTACAGGACCCCAACTCTTTGGTAGCGCTTAGAGCTGCTGCTCCATCAACAGTTGTAAAATATCGGGATGTTTGTAGTGCCATATCGCGCATGGAAAGGGACCCTCCACTCATCCCCGGTGGGCTTTCCTGAGGCCACAATCCTGTGAGTGAGGACAGCTGATGGTCTACTTGTATTGCATGTCTGATATTCTGCACAACTACTTGTCCAGCACCCCCTCACTCACTCACCCTAACTGAAACTTTTAGATAAAATGAAATGACAGCTCAAGCAAAAGTTACGTTTAAACCAGGACAAAACTCAAAGAAAACCAACCTGCCTCCTCCCTTGAGGCTTGCATTTACTAATATCCGCGGGCTTAGAACTAACTTAGATGATGTTGAGTCATTTCTCCTTGTAGACGCCCCGGATATCTTAGCATTAAATGAAACTAACCTTCACTCCTGCATTCCCTCTAACCACTTTAACATGTCTGGTTATCTCCCACTCTACCGCAAGGACTCGGACAGACATATGCATGGGCTTGGAGTCTATATTCGTAACACCCTCCGCCTGACTAGAGAAATAAAACTAGAATCAGACGACCAGGCCTGTATGTGCTTCAGACTAAATATGCAACACAATATTAGCTACTTGTATTTTCTCTACCGCTCTCTCTCAAACCAAGACTGCACCCTAATAAACAAAGTCTCAGACAGCATAGATATAGCACTCTCCCTCGATACTAGCGCACAAATACATGTATTTGGTGACTTCAATGTCCACCACAGTAACTGGCTAGGATTCTCTAATCACACAGACGTAGCTGGTAGCACAACACATAGCTTCTCTATATCTCATTCCCTATCTCAGTTGGTTACATTTCCGACACGTTTCCCAGACCAGCAAGATCAACATGCCTCACTTCTAGATCTCTTTCTGACAACGATTCCCGATGACTGTACAACAAATGCCCACAGCCCACTCGAGAATGCTGATCACGCTGTGATAATGGTAGAAATCAGCCTAAATTTTCGCCCTAAAACTGAAGACCCACTACTCAAAACAACGAGGTATTACAAAAAGGCTGATTAGGAAGCCATCAGGAAACTCATCAGAGATGCCCCATGGCAAAATATCTTTACTCTTCCAGCGGAATAGTGTGCAAATGAGACCACTGAATGGTTCAAAACTTCAATTGGAGCACATGTTCCCGCACGGAAATTCTATAGCAAGCCCCACTCTCCCCAATGGTTTACATCTGCTTGTGCAGCTGCCATTTGTCAAAGGATTCAACCGACATAAGCCCAGCTCAAATAAACAGAAGTTTATAGAAGCTAGAAATAATTGTAAGAGAGTGATAGAGACAGCTAAGACAGATTACTCTGAAACCACCAGAAAACGCATCGAAGCACAGAAATTAGGAACCCGGGATTTTTGGAAAATCTACAACAGCGTAGTAAATAATGGATAGTCAACTATTCCCCCACTATCAAACAATCATGAGGTTGCTTGCACGGCAACTGACAAGGCTAATCTGATTGCCAGTCAATTTGCCTCAAACTCCACACTGAACTCGGTACACCACTCACTCCCTGATTTTCCTCTGCGAACAGACGCCACACTAGACGATTTGAAAATCACCCCTTCTCAGGTACATGCTATTATAAAAAACCTAGACACCTCAAAAGCATGTGGACCAGATCTCATTCCGGCTGTGCTATTAAAAAAATGCTCCAGTTCCCTCCAAAGTTTATAATAAATGCCTTAACAAATCTTGCTTTCCCGACTGCTGGAAAACCGCCTCTGTGGTACCAGTCTTCAAGAATTCTGGTGAAAGAACTGACCAACTAAATTATCGCCCCATTAGCCTCCTCCCGCTTTTCGTCAAAATATTAAAGTCCTTAGTTAATCAAGCTCTAGTCCAGCACCTCACAGCTGCTAAACTTCTTACCGACAAACAATATGGATTCAGGCAAGCCCGTTCAACAGCAGATATCTTAACTATAGTCTCTGAACGTATATAGCGTTCATTGAACAAAACAGGGGAAGGTAGAGCGGTAGCCCTTGATATATCTAAGGCTTTTGACGGGGTATGGCACGATGGTCTTCTAAGGAAAATTAGATCATATGGAATCACTGGAAGAATTCATAACGTAATTAAATCCTTCTTAAGTAATAGAAAAATCAAAGTTGTCCTCGACGGTCGTACATCTAAACAATATGACATAAATGCGGGAGTACCTCAGGGGTCTATCCTTGGACCTCTATTATTCCTGATATTCATAAATGACCTCCCTGATAAAATTGTTTCGGAGATGTGTATATTTGCCGATGACACCACTCTCTATAACCGATATCGGGGGAAAACAAATGAACACATATCCAAGGAAATGGCAGAAACACTAGAGGATGACCTCCAATCTGTAGTGGAATGGGGACAAAAATGGATGGTCACATTCAATGCTGCTAAGACTAAGCTTGTTTCCTTCAATAGCTACAAGAAACCTTATCTACCACCAATAGCAATGGCTAAGAACACATTACCTGAAAGTACTTCTTTTAAACTCCTCGGCCTAACGTTTACAGGGACTATGAACTGGAATAGATACATTGAGAGCATTGCCAAGGCTGCTGCAAGGAAGGTTGGCTCCCTCTACCGTGCTAGAAAACTACTTACGCCTGACAGTATCCTATACCTCTATAAGGCCACCATTCGCCCATGTGGGAGTACTGTTGTCACATCTGGGCTTGTCTCTCGCTCCTGGACAGGGTTCAAAAGAGAGTCGCCAACCTGATAGGTCCTGAACTGTCATCTAGGCTTCAGCCTCTGTCCCATCGACGAGATGTTGCATCCCTCTGCCTGTTCTACAAATACTTTAATGATTAATGCTCTGACGAACTGCAAACACTTGTACCTCCCCGACGTAACTTCCCCCGACAAACCCGACAAGCTACTAAGTCTCATCGCAGTAGAGATCCCTAGGTGCAAGAAAGCCTTTTACTCCAATAGTTTCTTCCCCAGAACTGCGGGTCTTTGGAACTCCCTTCCGGGAATCTGTTTTCTAAACTGCACTGATATGCAGAAGTTCAAGTGTAATGTTAACAAACATCTTTCTACTCATCTCCCTTCATAATGACCCCGCTTATTAAGTCCCTGATAGTAGCCCCCTGCTTCAAAGTGGCACTGTGCCTTGTTTTGGGTGAAAATTGAATAAAAAAAAGATGATACAAAACTACAGGTGTTATATTGTTATTATTATTAGTATTAGACGATACCACTTGTGCGCGTATGTTACGTGAGTTCTTATTAGTTAAGATATGAGTCTTAGTGAGAGTTCTTGTCTTATTACATATGATGTTGTATCTTAGAGAGGGAGATGTTGTTGTAATGACATTTTATAACACAGACATATAATAACAATACAATTTACCTTTTTGTAGAAATCACAAACACAAAGATGAGCTTTATCACAAAACACATGATGAATTTATTTCTTTACGACCGGTCGTGATTTCCTCATTAAGAATTCAAAGTTTCACATTTTAGTTTCTGAAGTGACGTCTCGCTTAAGACGTCCGCCTGTCTCTGAGTTTTCTCACTGACCGTCTCCCCTGACTGTCTCTCCTGACTGTCTCTCCGACCAACTAACTCTCACTTCCTATATTGAGAAATCCATGCATCCCGGCCACGTGAGCAAAATTCACGTGTTTCAACATGCGCGACTTTGCACGTTTCCGACATTGATTTCCCAATAACCTATTTTTTCTTGTGTTGTTTCCACAAAGGAATTCAACCTACATATCTAATTTATTTAACCTGTATTTTATTATCCACATTCTTTTAACAATTGAATAGTTTATTTATTATTTATTTCATCCGAATTAACAATTTACTGGACATTCCATTTAAACCTATTGTTCTTTAAAACTTATGTCCAGGGTTCGATTTCTGCTTTCTCTTATTTTCATTTTAACTAATCTCTCTAGTTTTATACTGACATAAACAGGGGACAGCCCTTATCATGTAACACAGGTGTAAAGAGTTTAATGATGGTTCATGAAAAATAAAATAAATAAATAAAAATGCAACATTTTTGATTAATAAAACACGAAAATATAGTAAAATGATGAACATGAATAACTAATGAACAAGTCAAAATTTGAAATTAATGTTTTTCATATTTAAAAATTATCTTGTAAGTGCTCCGTGAAAAACCTTTGCTCAGGGGCTCCATGGTGTCATGAAGCATGGGAAACCCTGTCATATAAGACAATGAAAATGTGAAGAAAGTTAAAACGCGAAGAAAGTTTTAACTGAGAAAAAAAAATGAAATCATAGGAAGCCAGTTAAACCCAAATAGGTTTAGTGCCGTTTGACACACACACGCGCACGCGCGCACGCACACAGACGCAGACACACTCACGCACACAGACACACACACACGTACACAGACACACACACACGCACACAGACACATACAGACACACACACGTACACAGACACTCACACACACACGCACACAGACACACACACGCACACGCACACAGACACACACACACGCACACAGACACACACATACACACACACGCACACAGACACACACATACACACAAACACACACACACACACACAAACACACACACACACACTGGGCAATCTATGGATTTATCTCTGGTCCGTTGTTTATAATTAATATGACTACGCTGAACTCTAATCATGTTTTCTGAACGCAGTTGTCCTTTGTGTATCTGGTGTAGTATATTAGGTATAGTAATTAGTATTTTGCGGGAGTTGTGTATTTTGTTAGTGTTGTGGTTATGATCAAATACCATTGGTATTTGTGAGAATGATTTGTCATTGTAGAGGTTTTTGTTTATAATTGCTGCTTTTCTAAGATTGTTTTATTATTATTGTGAGTTAAAATTGATTAGCTAGATTTTCTACTTCTACTCTGTTGTGAAAACTTTCAAATTTCAGATAACCATGTCCGTTAGTGGATTTGCTGCAGATAATCTAATGATGTGATTGTTGGTAATGTTTACTAGGACGTCTAAAAATAGATGTGTGTGGGGTGTTCTGCAGTGAAATTTATACTATTGCGATAGTTGTGTGTGGTTTGATAGAAGTCTATCTGTGTCCCTCATCTGTGTGGCCAAATAAGAAAGGTTTCATCTATGAATCTGTAATGTAGTGGTTTGAGATAGTAGATGAGACATTTTGTTCGCATGGTTGCGCCTTTACTTGTAAAACGTTGGTTGTTAAATTTGAAGTTGTCTGTTTGGAATGTATACTATTACATATATCGTAAAAGTTGATGAGATAAAATTTGAAAGCATTGGCAAACATGTTTCATTGAACATAAGTTCTGGTTGACCCAAAGTCATTTCCATCGAGCTTATTGCAATATTCAACAGACTAGATCTGCTTACGTTTAAGGGAGCTCAAGAAGAGGTTCTGTCGGAAGAGGCCAGCACTCTTCATATCAGGTCAGTGGCATTTCCATTAGAACAATACACCAGTCCACAACTCTTTATCACAGACTATTTGACCAAGATGGGCATCAAGACAGTTATTCACTCTCCCTATAGTCCAGACCTTGTTATTTGTAACTTTTGGTTATTTTCTAAGCTTAACGAAAACTTAGAGGATGTTATCAGACAATTGACACGCTCAAACAAGAAGACTTTCATGGAAGTTGTTAGAACGATAGAACAAGTGCATTGCATCCGGGAGAGATTACTTCGAAGGGAACTAGAGCTTCATGTGTGTACTATTAATAAAAATGTCCATACGAAAAAAAGTCTCGAAACTCGCACAGAAAAGATATTCATAAAATTACGAGGTGCATGAACCTCATATTTTTAAGAATATCTTTTTTTGCGATTTCTTTCTCATTTCACTGAATCTTAAATTACTTTTGGCGTAATATTTCTTATTATTATTATTCGTTTTCTTCCGACGTTTTGACCGATATATTTTTTCTGGGCCGCCATTAACGGAGCTACCTTGAAGCCTTAAAACTAATGCGCTACATATTGCAAGAAGGATTGTAGCTTGGAAAATTGAAAGTTTACTTGCATTAGCGCGACAACAAAACCTCATTAATTTCTTTTAAAATTTCTTATAAAATTTGTAAATCATTTTTTTTTATCTCCCGGGAATTTACGTTAAAACGCAATAGAAGATGTTTTAGGAATTATTCAGATCAACCTGTTATATTTAATATGTTATAAAATGCGTTAGTGTGAAGATAATAAATGTTACCTTGCAAAATTATGTAACACGCGCAAATTCATAAAGATTCATAAATGATATGCATCGATTTTGATGAGAAATCTCTGCAACCAAACGTTTCAAGAACTATACACGCATAAAGCACACACACACACATATATATATATATATATATATATATATATATATATATATATATATATATATATATACTAGCACGAGTGCCCGGCGTTCCCGGGTAAATTGGAGGTGTGTGCTGAGCAAAAAAAAAAAAAGTGGTAGTAGGAAGGCAGGCTCGAACCCGTATCGCGAAGGAGGAAAAGAACGGAAAAACATGACGTCTTTGCTATTATGACCACCGCAAAGCCGGAAGTGACGTATGTTTAAATTAAGGCTAGACAATCGAAATATATTCGAAAATATCGGCGAAAAAAGCAACCCCTCCCTGTAGAAAAGTGTCCAGCTGAGGATGAAGAAATTAATGTTTTTCGCCACTTTTTCGGTATTTGACGTCTGGGGGTTCGAGCTTCAAAACTATACTGATCTTGTGAAAATCCGTTGCATCTGTCAAAAGTTTTAGGCAGACATGCAAACATACATACTTAAATTTATATATTGGTAGCTCAAATTTTCGACCCAAACCGATTAAAAAGCTTGCCCTATCTCTGAATACCCGTTATGTAAAATTTCAAATGTTTAGACCAGAAAGTGTCTTTAGTAATTCGGTAGAGACCGCAGAGGTCAATTTTTTTTTTAAATATGACTTCTATTATGACCCCCTTAATATTTATTGTTTTGGGGTCAAATAAAGTTATTAAATTAGATCCGTGGTCAAGGAACCTATATCTAAAATTTCAAGTGTTTAGACCGAAAATTGGCGGAGGAGTTTGGTAGAGTTCTCAAAGGTCAAATCGTTGAGGTTTGACTCCTTAACAGCCAAATTTCTGGCCGAAAACCGATCACATCGATTTCCTAAATTTCAGTACCCTGTATATCAAATTTCGAGTCTGTAGACTTAAAATTGACAGAGTTATTGCGTAGGAAAATGTCCACACAGTCACACAGATACACACACAGACAAACACTTTCACTTTTATAGCTATATAGACTAGCATGGGTGCCCGGTGTTGCCCGGGTATTTGGAGGTGTATGCTGAGCAAAAAAAAGGTCAAATTTTTAAACTTTGACCCCTATTATGACCCCTTTATATTTATTGTTTTGGGCTCAAGTTCAGTTATTAAATTAGATTCATGTTCAATGAACCTATATCTACAATTTCAAGTGTTTGGACCCGAGGTTATCGGAGGAGTTTGATAGAGTTCTCAAAGGTCAAATCGTTGAGCTTTGACCCCTAAACAGCCAAATTTCTGGCCGAATACCGATCACATCGATTTCCCCTAAATCTCAGTACCCTGTATATCAAATTTCGAGTCCGTAGACTTTAAATTTAAGTTATTGCGTAGGGAACTGTACACAAACAGACACAGAGCCAGTTATACATACACGTTCACTTTTATATATATATATATATATATATATATATATATATATATATATATATATATATATATGATTAATTAAATTTATTAGTAAAATAAGGAGAGAAAGGAATACGTCCATGTGAAAACAGAAACAGACCGAAAAGTTTGCAATAGAGAAACGGCCCTGTTAGGAATTAAAGGAGACCACACTTCAACCACTTCAAGCCACGGTAATAACCACTTAGTCCTAACACCAGAATATAGCTGTACCCCACCGTTGCGATACCTTCAGAAGGTTGGATCGTATTTTTCATCCTCTTCCTACCCTCTCAGACCTTATTCTTTTTCTTTGCCACACCCCTACCTTCTAACACCAGGTATTCACAAACAAAGCAACCAGTATATTAACACTAGTATATTTTTCCTATAGTTTTAAAATTGAAACAGATTGTAAATTACATTTATAAAGTATGATTTCTAAAAATGTATATAATACAATAATTTAAAATCTATGATACAATTACGATTAAAATCCAATTTTACAGACTAAAACCAAAGTTTACTATATATAATCAAAATCTAGGTTTTGTCTTTTTCACTGACCCAATTTATTAAAATAAATAAATAAACTGGGTCAGTGAAAAAGACAAAACCTATATATATATATGTATATATATATATATATATATATATATATATATATATATATATAAAACTTTAGTAAACATTTAAACGCTAAATAACTCATGATGTATATATACATTTAAACGCTAAATAACTCGTGATGTATATATATTGTCCACTTCCGGTTATAAAAATAGATTAATTATCAGGCTTGAAACCGATGGTACCAATGACTTATCTCATCTAACACCTTTCTGTACACAAAATAGAAAATATAAATACGATCTTATTTTTCGTATTTTCCTTTTAATTGAGAACCCTGCTGGATTTCTTTTTCAAAAAAAAACTAATCATATATATATATTAATTTTGGGTAAATAAACTAGATTCGATATCGGAATGTTATTTGATTTGATATTACTAAGAGGGTGGTGTTTCAACAATACTTCTGAGGGAGTGTTGAGATATAATACTTTTCTGTTTTTAAATCCATGAAACAATTTTTCATGGTAAACAACTGATGATTACTGCAATAGTATGACTGTCGTAAAAGATGCAAACTAATGCATTGATTGCAAGAAATAAATGCACTTACCAGCAAAATAATTTTCAACTAATGAATGACTACATCCTTTCTTTTCTATTCATATAGTTTTAAAGGTTGCATAACTTCTAAGACTATATATATATATATATATATATATATATATATATATATATATATATATATATATATATATATATATATATATATATATATATTCCAGGTTAAAAAATATTGAAAAGATTAGAATCACTGAAATCCAACAAGGGCCGTTGATAGTGCTCAATCAAAACGAATAAATTTAAATTTTTTTATTATTTTTCTTTATGTAAATATAGTCCTATCTTGCTAAGATGTGCAGAACGTTTCGATCATTATTGATCTCATCAGTCAAGAAAATTAAAAGTTAAAAAGGTTTTAAAGTATTTTTAATTTTAGAGAAAATATATATATATATATATGTATATATATATATATATATATATATGCTTTTGAATCGTTTAAGATAAACCAGACTATATTAATAAAGGAAATCCAAAACTATATTAGCAATGTATAAAATGTATTTATAATTACATATAATAAATTTATATATAAAAAAAAATGTATATATGTAAAAATAAAATATTTTTAACCTTTATATATCTAATTTTAAATAAATAAGAATGTAAATATACAAACTACTAATTATAGTGGGGGTGATAAGTAGTTAAATGGATTAATCCAAATCTTATAAATACAAGACTGATAAATTAAAAAATGTATCCATTTTAAATGTGGAAATTGATGAATCGCACATGTAAGAAATTCATTTTTATACTATGAAAAGGTTAGTAATTGCAATTAAGAATAGAAAATTGGGTCAAATGTTTGTAACATGTCTTCTTCCTAAGATTAAGGATGGTGGTGTTTGATCAACACTGCTGGGGAGCCATGATGTAATATACTGTTTTGTTTTTAAATCCTCGAAACAGTGTTTCATGGTAAACAACTGATGATCCCTTGAAAAATAAAAAAAATTGGTATTATAGTAAATTCGAGAGAGTTGATGCAGTGATTGCAGGTGATTAAATGACTTACTGACTAGATGGTTTTTTAACGAATGATAAAAAGTAATATTTTGTATAGTTTTAAAGGTTAAAAACTTCAAAGACTATATATATATATATATATATATATATATATATATATATATATATATATATTGCCATGCTTTACCTCGGGCATGGTTAATAATTTAATGATCTTTGAGATCAATAATGATCGAAACGGTCTGCACATCGTAGCAAGATATGACTATATTTATATAAAGAAAAATAAAAGATTATATATATATATATATATATATATAAATATATATATATATATATATATATATATATATATATATAAACGTGAACGTGTCTGTGTGTGTCTTTGTGTGTGTGTCTGTGTGTCTGTGTACATTTTCCTACGTAATAACTCTGTCAATTTTTAATCTACAGACTCGAAATTTGATATACAGGGTACTGAGATTTGGGAAAATCGGTGTGGTCGGTTTTCGGCCAGAAATTTGGGGATTAAGGGGTCGAAGTTCAACGATTTGACCTTTGAGAACTCTACCAAACTCCTCCGACAATTTTCGGTGTAAACACTTGAAATTTTAGATATAGGTTCCTTGGACATGGATCTAACTTAATAGCGTGACTTGAGCCCAAAACAATAAATGTTAAGGGGTCAACAAAGAGGTCAAAGATAAAAAATTGACCACTTTTTTTCTTGCTAAACATATATCTCCAAATACCCTGGCAACGCCGGGCACCCATGCTAGTATATATATATATAATCGTTTCTTAACAATCTGGACAGGCTTAAACATTATATATATATATGTATATATATATATATATGTGTGTGTGTGTGTGTGTGTGTGTGTGTGTGTGTGTGTGTGTGTGTGTGTGTGTGTGTGTGCGCGCCAGCATCTTAAATGCATATCATCAGCATATTAAAGGCATATGGTATTCCAAACGAAATCATTAACGCTATCATGATGTTACACAAACACATTTGAACAAATGGTCAGATCACTCGATGGTGACACTGAATTCTTTGACATTTGCGCCAGGGCTCTTCAATGAGACGCTCTAGAGACATTTTTTTTTCATAGTTCATCTTGACTGTGTACTTTGCACCTTTGTTGATATACATAACACACTGTGTTTCACCTTTAATGAATCCAGAAACAGACGCCATCTGACAGCATACATAACTGACGCAGATTGCGCAGACGATATTGCTTTGTTCGTGAATAACATTGCTGATGCGCAACCGCTGTTATGTAAGTCTAATAATGGCATTGGTCTTTCCGTTAATGCAGATAAGACAAAGTTTATGACTTTCAAGGCGGATGGGGAGATCAAAGTTCTAGATGGAACAACACTGAGAGAAATCACTGAGTTTACGTAACTCCATATAGGTTTCATTGAGAGAGATATAAAAATTTGCATCTCAAAAGCATGGGCGGCATTATGAACTTAAAGACTAACCGACAAACTGAAAAGAGTTCTTCTAAGCAATGGTAGATTCTGTCCTTATTTACAGTGCTATGGCATGGACACCCACCAAATGATTGAAAAAAAGCTAGACGGCATGTACACCTGTATATTATGAACAATGTTACATATATCTTGGCAATATCATCCCATGAAGCAGCAACTTTATGGCAAACTACCTGCCATATCTACTATCATCAGGGAGCAACGTCTACGATTTGCCAGTTACTGTCAGGGGAGCAAGCAAGATCTAGTGATAAATGTATTGCTGTAGATTCCACAGCAGGAGCAGACGAGTATAGGACGACTTAGATCCATGTACATCCAGCAAATTTCACGTGGCGCAAACTGTGATCCTAAAGATCTGAAGCAGATGATGGAAGACATGGAAATCTTAAGAGGAGCGCGACCATATATATATATATATATATATATATATATATATATTAGTGAGAGAGACACGAATATTATATTATATAGTTGAGTGTCCATATTGGTGAGAGATATATTGGGTTTATATAAAGGGAGACAGGGACATGTAATGCACGATGAGAGAAAGAGATATAAGAGATGAGATACATTTATACCTTCCGTGAATGTTTCTATTACATATATTTAGAGATGAGTATTATCAGTTATTTTATCATAGGAGGAGATAGTCATTATTTCTTGATAGAGAGGGAGACACATTTCTTACGGATGGGGTTTATATACAAAGTTCATTATTACGATGAGTGGACACAAAGTTCATATGATTCACAATACCTTTGTTTGTTGAGAATGATACAACACAAGATGCAGTTACAAAATGATGATGTTTCTTTTATTTCTTCGACCGGTCAATGCTTTCACATCAAGGAATTCAAAGTCACTACATGATTTCAATTTCTAACCCTTCGCTTCCAAAGGGGTATTCATCCGACTCGACTCTCCTGTCTGACCCTGTCTGTCGACTCTGTCCGACCATGTCTCTTTGTCTCACTAATACTAGCCAACTATATTGAGAACTCATCTCTTAGCTATGACGTCATCGCATGGCCAAAAACATGCAGATCGATTCCATAGTCTGGACATGCTTCACGTGTTTCGTTCCCCCATGTCCGAGCATGTGCTCGACTAATGTGGTCCTGAACTCACGTGCACTGTTTACCATATATTAGTCTAACCTATTTTTCGACTAACCTATTTTTCAATATGTTTAACATTTTCTATTGTTCGCTTCTAGATAACCTTATTTTAATTTAATTTTCATAAACAGAATTGAATCATCAAATTCCTTTTTCACAATAACATTTCTAAACAATCGAATTCCTTTTCAAACAAACGTATCTGCTATTTATTTTAAAACTAACAATCGGAATTCTCCTGAATCTTAATTCCAAACCTAGCTTTCCAGGTTCGAATGCTCGGTCTTTCCTATCTCATCTTTACTTACAAGAACAGGGGACTTGTTCTCGTAACATGTAATAGAGAGATGATCTTTTCAGGTCATGACAGCATAAGTTCAGTCATTATCACAATAAAATTTGCAATCCCCTCTGATCCATTCGAGCGGAATAAAAATAGGTAGCATTACGTCCAACGTAATTAAAATAAAGATGGCCGATCATATCATTGAAATCCTTTGATGAAAATAAAATTTAATTATTCAAATATCAGGGGAAATATAGATTTATAGTAAATATATTTTTCTACATAGTCTCCACCATTCTCAATGCACTTTTACAAGTAATTCAATGACATAATAAAAAATAGAAGACATTTCTTTTGAGACGGTCTCGTATATATAAAACAAAAAAAATTTGATGATGAAAATAAAAATCAAATAAATTACAATATTTATTACTCCATCAAAAATTCTAATTAATTAATTAATTAAGCCTGCATTAGTTACCTGAGTATTCCAAACATGGTTAGTCCCAAATGATGTCTATACACCCCGATACAAAAATATTTATAATGTTATTATTTTGTAAAATATAGTTATCCTGATGCTTCAGGATATATCTACAATCCATGTTGAGCAGTTTGAATCACTTGTAGTTTGTTGATATTAATCTACATATTAATACGATAGTTTGTGCGTTGTTTTCTGCGTCACGCTTACATCCGGGTCGTTAAATTGTAATGTACTTCCATTTCTTGTCATAAATAATTTTACCAGGAATTCTTCATAAGTTTACCTTTTTAATATATAATTTTATCAAAATTATTCATAAGTTTTGGTTTCGGTTTCGATTTTAAATGATGGCACTCCAGTAATCAATTCTTTTTATAAATAATTTCATCAAGAATTCTTCATAAGTTTTGGTTTCGGTTTCGTTTATGGCTGAAGGAACTCAAGTTATATATATATATATATATATATATATATATATATATATATATATATATATATATATATATATATATATATATATATATATACATCAATGTTTTTTCCTTACGTTTTTATTTCGGTTTCGATTCAACAAAAACCAACCAACAACATAAATATTACCTTATAATTTGATTCACCTACAAGAAAACTGAGATACAACTGTGCCATACAATGTGTGCTATACCTCACTGAGTCAGTAGAATACTAGGAGAGTGGTTAAGAAATAAGTTGCGAACTAGGAATTATGAGCACTTCAGCAAAGTTGGAGGGACAAAACACCACATGAGACTATCTCAGAGTTAATCCAATTGTAGTCCTTACGGTTCATCTATATTATTGAGTTTTCCATCATCTCGATAGGTTCTAATCTAAAGATATTATTTACCTTGATAGTTTTAATTATATTTAATTTCATATGCGTGTTTGTTTATTTGTGTGTGTGCAGGTGTGTGCGTGCGGATATGTGCGTGCGTGTGTGTGTGTGGGTGGGTGTGTGTGTGTGTGTGTGTGTGTGTGTGTGTGTGTGTGTGTGTGTGTGTGTGTGTGTGTGTGTGTGTGTGTTCACAAACGCTAATTTATAGACAAATAAATTTATTCACCAACATTCCCCTTTGGTTGACATTTACACTCATCGAAATTGTTGAATAAGAACTGTTTACTATAAAAATAGGATTCCGAGACATAGAACCTCCTCCTTCCTTCATCATCCACCATCCTCACTGATGCCAATCCTATGAAGAAGTTTACTATATAAATATATATATATATATATATATATATATATATCACCCATTGTCATATATTTTCGTGACATTTAATCAAGTTTTCACTGTTCACAGTTTTTCTGCCAATCGCGCCTAGACATAAACACGTGTATTAAAGACGTTATTCGTTAAACTATCATATTTTGTGAGATTTTTTTACGACACACACATGCATACACACACACACATACATACACATATATAGATGGTTGATTGTTTTTGTTTTACGACATAACCTTTTTCAGATTATTTAATGCCGAATCTAGTTATTTTGAGGAACGATTTTTTAATGGAGTATATTTTTTTTAAGTCAGATTCTATTTAACCCATAGTTGGGACCCTAACAGATACTACCACTCCGGGTCAGAGTGGACCTGGGAGCAATGGCAATTAAAGGGTGGCTCCACACTCCCCAAGGCCCGCAAGGTGGGGCCTCACCATCGGATATAGTTTTAGGTCATATCCAGGACCATACATATATAGAATATATACCGGAATATATAGAAATATATATGTGTAGAATAATATAGCTACTATTTGTACTAATATATATATAAAATAAAATAAAATATAAATGATTAATTAGTAAATTTAATGATAATAATATTAAGAAGAAGAAGAAGAAGAAGAAGAAGAAGATTACAAGATCTATTCGGCGACATGTTATTTTTCATTGAGACGGAAGCTGTTAGTAGATAAGTTGTTTAATTGTGACATGTATTCTGTTTTATTATTTAGGCCAATGTTATATATCATTTATAATTATTGCGTTTTTTTATCGATATATTTTTATTTTGCTTGTATTATTTAGTAACAGATTTTTTGTCCATGAATGTATTTATTTAAATCTGGCAAGTTGATTTTAAATATAGCAATAACTGTATTCTAGGTTGGTAGTATTTTGCGCAAACAATCGCCAGTAATGTCGGAAATTTTCTGTTTCTATGTCTATTCTCGTAGCCTTGTTGGGTTGGAGGTAAACGTTTTATCTAATCTGATGTCATCCGCCACTAAGGAGGCTGTCCTATCAGCAGGTGCAAAGTACTGGGGCTGCTGTATTGCCACTTGGTGAATGGATTCTGGACCGTGCAGTAGCTTCTGGTGGGGCTTCTTCGTGCCATATTAGTGCGTAATTGTTACGGCTTTACCTTATCATGAGCTACGAAAAATATATTTCTTCGTTTTTTTTTGGGGGGGGGTCGTCTTTATTTTCCCTTTCTGTCCTGCTCTAAGCAAATCTGTCGACTAATTTCACAAATCCCAAAAGAAAACCCATTATGGTAATTTTCCAGAAAAACACACGATTAAACCTAGATTTCAACTTCCAACATAGACCCCAACTACCATGTTTCCTTCTAAAACATCAGGGGTCTACGTTCCAACCTTCCATAGTTTGGCACCAAATTACAGGAGACTAAACCAGACCTACTATTCCTAAGCTAAACTGGCATTGGACCAACCATTTCTCTAGAAGAGTTTGGAATTAAAGGATACTCTAACTTAAGAAAAAAAACACGAATAAACCTATGACCCCATCCTCCAACGTAGACACCTACTACCATGTCTCCTTCTCCAACTTCAGGGGTGTACGTTCCAACCTTCAAGAGGTTGAAACACAATTACAGGAGACAAAACCAGACATATTTTTCTAAGCGAAACTGAAATAGGACCGACCACCTCCCTAGATGAGTTATTGATTAATGGATACTCTAACTTAACATCTAAATCTGACCCCCAAATCGCCATGGGCATGGAATACGTGCCTACATTAAAGATGGCTTCCCATGTGGCAGGGATATATCCAGAGAAGACCGTAACTTACCTTATATGTGCTTCCGGGTTGCACTAGCTTACACCACCACATTTATATTTGCCCTCTGTCGCCCCCATAACAGTTACTATCTTTAAGAGTATATCGGAGAAAATTGACCACATCCTGTCTGCTCACATTCACATTTGCGGTGACTTCAACGTCCACAATGTTTAATGGCTGACTCGCTCAAATAAGACTGACGATGAGGGGTGGTTCTGTCATGATTTTGCCATTGCCTATGACCTCACTCAGATTGTTCGCGAGTCCACCCTTATGCCCGATACTACCAGTCAGTACGCAAGTCTTCTAGACCTTTTTCTCTCCGCCTCCCCGGAGCTATGCTCATGTGCCGTTCTATCTCCTCTGGGATCCTCCGACCACTCCGTTGTATCAGTAAAGATACAAATGAAATATAATAATGTACCTCTCCACTGTACTGTATACCGATACTCTATGGCTGACTGGAATAGCTTCCGTACATTCATATCTGATCTACCTCTCCATTCCATGTTTAAAAAGGATGTGTCCTTTATAGTATCAGACCTGACCGAATGGTTACTTGTAGGCATAGACCAATTCATACCATCCAAAAAATTCCAACAAAAACCTAACAGCCAGCCATGGTTCTCCCCTGAATTTGCTGCTGCCATTGCACATAGCAATCACTTTTTCCATAGCTACCAACGTAATAGATGCACTGAGACTAAAGCCGCTTCCAGGACCGCCAGCAACCACTGTAAAAGATTAATAAAAAATGCAAGAGAGCTATATGCTCAATCCGTTAAATCCAAAGTAGCTGAGCAGCGGCTTGGTTCCCACCAGTTCTAGCAAATAGCAAATAGGATCCTGAACAGAAGCGTGCGTTCTATCCCAACCATTATCAATGGTCCAGAGGTCATCTCGTCAGCATCCGACGAGGCCAAACTATTTGCAAAAAACTTTGCAGCAAATTCTACCCTATGCGACGAAGACCATCAACTCTCCATATTTTCTCCTATAACGGACAACACGCTATGCAACATACAAATATCTTTGCGTGGGGTCGCCAAGCTAATCAAGAACCTTGATTCCAGTAAAGCAACTGGCCCTGACGGTATTCCAATTATAGTATTAAAAAAAGCTACAACCAGAAATTGCCCCCATACTCAACCAAACTGTTTAAGCGTTGCTTTAAGAAGTGCTTTCCAACACCCTGGAAAACCTCATCAGTGTGCTCTGTATTTAAGCATTCAGGTGATAAGTCATCTCCCTCTCAATACAGACCAATAAGTCTCCTGAGTGTCATGAATAAGTTGCTGGAATCCATATTAAATAGAGAAGTAGTTAACCACCTCAGCAGCAATAACCTTCTTAATGACACGCAATATGCCTTCCATTCTGCTAGATCTACAGCTGACGTGCTAACAGTTATATCACATAGAATTAGCGAATCTCTCGACAAAGGCTTAATTGCTAGGGCAATTGCTCTTGACATATCAAAAGCCTTCGATAAGGGATGGCATAAAGGCCTACTTCACAAGATTTCCGGCTACGGTATAACTGGAAATGTTTTCTCTATCATTAAATCATTTCTCTTTGATAAGCTCATAAGAGTAGTGATTGATGGGCAGAAACCAAAGGCCCACAGTATTAATGCTGGAGTCCCTCAAGGGTCCATCCTGGGCCCAACTCTCTTCTTGATCTACATCAATGATCTCCCAAAACACATACTAAAATCATTCTTTGACATCTATGCTGATGACACGACCATCTACGGCAATACATCAAAAGCCGTAAATGGCAACGATCTCTCTGATTCTCTCTCCTCAGATCTTGAGCAAGTGGTTCTGTGTGGGAAGAGTTGTGTGGTTACCTTTAATGCATCTAAAACCAAGCTCCTATCATTACATCATAAATGCTCTGATCCCCATCTGGCATCGATTGAAATGAATGGCTCTCGTCTAGGGGAGGCCTCATGTTTTGATAAGCTTCTGGGTTTGACCTTTACTCCTGATCTTAAATGGAACACATACATCAAGTCTGTGGCCAAAGTCGCTGGGAAAATGGTGGGATCCTTCTACCGCTCCAGAAGATATCTCACTAATGATGCAATTCTCTATCTGTATAAAAGCCAAGTACGTCCAAGGATGGAGTACTGTTGCCACATCTTGGCAGGAGCTGCTAAAAACAGCCTATCCTGCCTTGACAGAGTACAAAATAGACTTCGTGGCTTAGTTGGGGATGCCCTTTTCTCTTCCCTGCAACCTCTCTCCCACAGAAGAGACGTTGCGAGCCTGTCTCTGTTTTATCGTTATTTTCATGGCAAGTGCTCGTCTGAGCTCCATTCTCTGCCCCCCCCCCGCCAATCTTTCACGAAAAACACCCGACTAGCTGAAACCACTGTCAATAATTTCCCCACTCTTTATCCGTGCCTAAATCATAACATAGATTCCATGAACAAAGCTTCTTTCTCAGAACTGCACGGCTGTGGAACTCTCTGCCGCTGGCCTGTTCCCCCCCCCCCGAATTCAACTTGGATGTCTTCAAGTCTAACACAAACAAATTCCTGATGAACCGCCCCCTTTAGTAATGACACGTATAAAATCCCCAATACTAACTATTACTACGATACTATCCCACTGATTAGTGTACACACAATGACCCTTATCCCCGAGTGGCTCCTGAGCCTTGATAAGCGGTGACCACCATGTAAAAAAAAAAATCCAAATCTGACCTACAAGATCGCGACGGGCATGGAATGTGTGCCTACATTAAAGATTGCTTTCCATGTGGTAGGAAAATCTCCAGAGAAGATTGTCAATTACTCTATATATGCTTCCGGGTTGCATTTGCTCACACCACTGCGTCTATATTTGCCATCTATCATCTACACAACAGTAGAGTTACTGTCTTTAAGAACATATCTGAGAGAAAACTGACCACATTCTGTCTGCTCATCCTTCGGCTACCATTCGTGTCTGTGGAGACTTCAATGTCCACAATGTGGTATGGTTAACTCAAACAATACAGATGATGAGGGGAGACTGGTCACGATTTCTCCATTGCTTATGACCTTACTTAGATTCTTTGCGAACCAACCTATGTGCCTGATACTGACGATACTGATCTTCTGCTCTGTCTCCACTGGGATCTTCCGACCACTCTGTTGTATCAGTTGATAAAAACGAAATGTAATAAGTCCTCAGGCGTACCTCTCCATCGTACAGTGTATTAATACTTTATGACTGACTGGAATAGCTTTCATACATTTATATCAATTCTACCTCTGCGTTCTATATTTAAAAAGAATGTGTCCTCTATAATATCAGACCTGACGGAATGGGTGATTGTAGGTATAGACCGTTTCATACTATCGAAAAAATTTCATCAAAAACCTAACAGCCAACCGTGGTTCTCTCCAGAATGTGTTGCTGCCGTTGCGCAAAGATATCACTTTTTTATTGCTTCCAACAAAACAGATGTACTGAGACTAACGCCGCTTTCAGAACTGCCACCAACCACTATAAAAGAATAAGAGAATGCGATAGAGTTGTATGCTCTGTCTGTCAATCCAAAGTAGCTGAGCAGCGGCTTGGTTCCCACCAGTTTTTGCAAATAGCAAACTGATCAATGGACCCGAGGTAATTTCAACAGCATCAGACAAAGCCAAACTCTTTGCCAAGAACTTTGCAGCTAATTCTATCCTATGCGACCAAGATCGCTCCCCCCGTATTTCCTCCTGTTTCAGAAAACACGCTATGCTACATACAAATATTTGTGCATGATCTTGCCAAGTTAATCAAAAACCTTGATTCCATTAAAGCAACTGTCCCTAACGGCATTCCAATTATAGTGCTGAAAAAGCTTCAACAGAAACTAGCTCCCATACTTACAAAGCTGTTTAAGCGTTGTCTTAAGGAGAATTGCTACCCAACACCCTGGAAAATTTTATCGATATGCGCTGTATTTAAGAATTCAGATTATCAGTGTCCTATGCGTCATGAGTAAATTACTTGAAACTGTGTTAAATAGAGAAGTAGTCAACCAGCTCACCAGAAATAACTTAGTGACATGCAATATGGTTTCCGATATGCTAGATCTATAGTAGGTGTGCTTACGGTTATATCTCATAGGATTAGCGAATCTCTCGATGGAGGACTCCTTTCTAGGGCAATTGCTCGACATATCAAAGGCCTTTGATAGGGTATGGCATAAAAGGTCTACTTCACAAGATCTTTAGCTATGGTACAGCTGGAAATGTCTTCTCAATTATTAAATCATTTCTCTCTGATAGGCTCATAAGAGTAGTGGTTGATGGACAGAAATTAGAAGCTCACAGTATCACTGCTGGAGTTCATCAGGAATCCATCCTGGGTCCAACTCTCTTTCTGATCTGTATTAATGATCTCTCAAATCGCATCCTTAGATCATTCGTAGACATTTATGCTGATGACATTACCATATATGACAGCACATCAAAGTTCTCTCTGATTCTCTCTCATCTGATCTTGAGCACGTGGTACAATGAGGAAGAGCGGGCTGGTTACTTTTGATACATCTAAAACCAAGCTTCTATCTTTGCATTATCAACGTTCTGATCCCCATTTGGCATCAATTGGAATGAATGGCTTTGGTTGGGGGGGGCTCCCTGTTTTGACAAGCCACTGGGCTTGACCTTTACTCCTGATCTGAAATGAAACACGTACATCAAATCTGTTGCCAAGGCCACTGGAAAAATGATGAGACCTTTTTATCGATCGAGTAGATATCTCACTGCTGATGCAATTCTCTACGTATATAAGAGTCAGGTGCATCCAAGGATGGAGTATTTTGCCACATCTAGGCAGGAGCTGCTAGGAAGAACTTATCCTGCCTTGATAGAGTTAAAAACAGACTTCGTAGCTTAGTGGGGGTGCCTTTTTCTCTTCCCTGCAATCTCTTTCCCACAGAAGAGACGTTGCGAGCCTGTCTCTGTTTTATCGTTATTTTCATGGCAAGTGCTCGTCTGAGCTTCAGTCTATGGCCCCCAAACATTCACGAGACACACTCGTCTAGCTGAAAACTCTACTAATAATTTCCCTCGCTCTTTATCTGTGCTTAAACCTAAACGTAGATTCCATAAACAAAGCTTCTTTCTTAGAACTACACGCCTGCGGAACTCTCTTCCGTTTACTTGCTTTCCAGCTGACTACAATCTGATTCTCTTCAAGTTCAACGTAAACAAGTTAAGTAATTAAATTTACATATCTAACGATTACTATGATATTGCCCACTTGACCACACTACACGCCTTAAGCCTTATCCTCGAGTGGCCTCTGCGCTTGATAAGTGGTGATTCCTTTGTAAAAAAAAATATTCATTAGCATATAAATGCTATGAGAATAAAAATGCATAAACGTTTACGTGCCTTTGTTACCAAAAAGGCAAATAGATAAGAGGAAGGAAACCTAGTAATATACAGTATATATATATATATATATATATATATATATATATATATATATATATATATATATATATATATATATATATATATAACACTCATGCGCACAAAAAACAAAATTGGCCAAGAGTAAAAGAAGGAACAAATCGATTTTTTAATATTTTTCCATGAATTTTTGTTAATTTTTACTGAAAGTTTATATTTTATAGTGGAAAATTTAATCCTAAATATGGTAAGACCGCATCTTGGCGAGGATATAAAAAACCGAATTGCAGGATTAAGGCAGTCCAAAATGACTTACAAGCAAATTTTTGATATTTTAAGAAAAGATAAAGTGAAAACATCTCTTTTTGTTGTGAAACGAATTGGTCAAAGGTTCGAAGTCGAATGCAAGCGAAAAGGGAAATCTGGATCTGGTCGCCCTAGAGCATTCATTTTGAAGGACGACCACAGGCTTAAATTAATTGTTTTGATAGATTGAAAGAAAACTTATGTTGACCATAGCAAAGAATTCAAAACAGGGGCTGGAAATTCCCTTTCTAGATATACAATATCTAGACGAATGAAAGAAATTGGATTTTTTCTAAAAGGTGTGCAAAGAAGCCATTTTTCTCTAAGAAGAACAGCAATGATAGAAAGAGATTTTTTCTCGTATTATGGCAAGAATAATACAGACTGGTTCAAGAATGTTTTCTGGTCAGATGAATCAAGATTTTGCTCCCGAATGGGGCAATCGAAGAACTGGAGAAAGATTTTAACCAAGTTGCATAAAAACGACAGTTAAACACGGGAATGGAGAGATAATGGTATGGGGAACTTTTACTGCAGCAGGAGTTGGGGAACTTATTAGATGTGAAAAGTCACTCAATGCGAAGGAATATATTCGAATATTCGAAACAGGACTGTTGCCAAGTATCAAGAAGCTGAGAATATCTCAGAACATTATTTTTCAACACGATGATGCCTCTGCACACACTGCTAAAGTCACAAAAAAATGGTTTTCAAATAATTCAATTAATGTGATATTTTGGCCAGGTCAAAGCTACGATTTAAACCCAATCGAGAATATTTTGTCCATAATATCTCGTGGATTAGATGGAAGAACGTTTTCGAACAATGAAAAACAGTGGGAAGCTGTGCAAAGCGAATGGAATAGCATCTCCTCTTCACAGTGTTCCACTTTGGTTGAGAGCATGTCTAAAATGATTGATCTTTTAAAGAAATCAAAATGGAATGTGACTCCATCCTAATCATTTATTAAAGCAAATGTCTTTTCTGTGTTATTGTTCTCGTTTAAGTTTCCTTGTTCAATTGTTCTTTGTTCAATATAGCTTTTAGTGCAATAGAATGTATAAAATTTGTTTGGCCCATTTTTTTTTTTTTTTTTTTTGCTACTGAGTGTATATCTAAAAACCCAATATATAATCTAAAAAAGCTTTAAAGTACAGGATAGCAAATTTTTCATTTAAAGAACCCCAACATCTATTAAACTGTAGAAGAGAAATAGCAAACAACTGTGTTCACAAGATAAAATTTACTCTAGGATAGCGATACAAAATAGTTTTAAAACTAACAAAAACAATAGAAAATAAACAAATAAATAAATTAAATAAACATGAATATACATAAACGATCACACATATATGTATGTATATATATGTATATATATGCATATATATGTGTACACATATATATATTTATATATAAACTAACAATAAAAAACACTAACCTAGATTTAAAACAGATCAAGAAACTAAATATACAGGCTAAATCGAGCGCACATAAAGGAACAGGTCAACCAGAGGTCAAATAGACCTTTGACCGATAAATGCATGCTCATTGGCTGATAGGAAGGGTGCGGTGGATACTAGAAAGCTTATTGGCTAACTAAAATCTCAATAGAAGATGCGTATATAAGAAACGACAAACAACCACAGAATTCGCGCATAAGCCTGAAGAGTCCTAGAGTGGATGAAACGCGAAATATTCAGTGTAGCATAATCGCCATATACATTTTATAACTTACTATATATATAAATATGTGTGTGTGTGTGTGTGTGTGTGTGTGTGTGTGTGTGTGTGTGTGTGTGTGTGTGTGTACTCGTCAGATGGCGGCGATTAGGCTGGCTTTGTGTTGTGGGAGGTCGTGATGTTCTCGGCGTATGACCTCCCACAGCGGGTTCAGGTTGGTGTAGGAGGGAGCCAGTGAGAGAAGAGTACAAAGTCGTAGCACTCCTTCTGAAGCGAAGGTCTTTTTGGACTTGCGGGCCTGCGCCGAGTCTTGCTGCCACATCCAGTGTCTGCCACCTGATTGCACCAGAGCGTTACCACACTCTTCAGCACATCAAAGTCAAATTTGGTGAGGCCGGAAACTTCGTTTTCATCATCGTCCCTGTTATTCGTGGCAATCTAGCGATGCATTTTTAGGGCACTGGCAATGGCCTGTTTTCATAACTTGAATAGATAAAGAGTATGAGCGACGCATCTGCGATCTCGCTCGGTGAACATTGTGCCACTTTCAGACATGAGAGAGGACTCTTATCGCTCTTGGGATTTGTGTACAATTGGGCAACTAGTAGATGGTCTACAACAAAAAAAAACGGTTTTCATCAAACGGAAATAGAATCGTTCCTAAGACGACAATTTTATTGTTCCAACTTACGCGCGCGCGCACACACACACACACATACACACACACACACACACATATATATATATATATATTACATATATATTATATATATATATATTATATATATATATTATCATTATTATTTAATTATAATTATCAAGCCCTTATGAATACTTAAGAATAGACACTGTCTGCAGAATAATAACTAAGGCAATCAACTAGCGTTTATGTAATGTTCATGACTTCCGCTCGTTCCAACACATTAGATTGTCTAATGTATTCGCTCGAATTCAGCGTTAACTGCAGTTCTTAATTCTCTTCTTTCCCGTGATAACTTTTTGGTGGCTCTGAGGAAGAGACTTATTAAATGTAGCAAAAGGTGGCTGAGTTCGAATCTTAGGAGCGGCTGGATGAAATCGCGTCTCCTACAATGATGATTGCGTAAGCATGAAACATTAGTGCCTTTAAGCATAAAGAATAATAATTATTCAAAAAATTAATTATATATACATATATATATATATACACCCACATATATATATATATATATATATATATCAATATGTATATTCACACAAGGGCCCACGTGAAGGTTTTCAAAATCCCAATTAAAAGTGGTAATATAGATCCGATAGAACTCATGAGAAACATGCCAATTAGTAGGGCTATGACAACAGCATATTCTTTTCATTGTTTTTACTCTCGAGTATATATCCGACACAGACACAATCAACCGAGGATCACATCCCTCTACATAGCCCTAGTAATTAGTTTCTACATGAAAATAGTGACATGTCTATAGCTTTCATTGTAATCATACTCTGCGATTATTCGTGGTTAAAGAAAACGAATAATACATGATTAAAGAGTTAAATATATCTCGAAGTTTACTTATTTTATACCGACAAAATAAGCACATTTTTGTTTCCAAAGATTAAGCTTATATTAAGAAGGTTATCTATCAAAGTTGTAATGTCTTATCAGAAGCTGGATGAAATAAGTCTGGTGCTTACGATTTTTAATGGAAATCAGTCATTAGTGGGCTTCACGGCTAAACCTAGTTCTTTTATTTCGTTGTATTGATTCGTGTAAATTTAGGTTTTCTTCATTAGTTACATTCTTATGTTATTCAAGAACATCGGCAACTTCATACGCGAGTCGATACACATACATATGTAGATATGTGCGGAGACAGATAGATAGGTGGAGAGAGAAAGAGAGAGGAATCGAAACAGATTGCGATAGATCTGAAAAACTGAAGTACGTAGATACAGCTGGCTACACAGCAACATATAGATCTGAAGGTTCAGTAAATATAAATATTAATATTTATATAGTAATCCCTACCGGATGATGCCTCCGTCCAGTCTCGAAAGACAAAGGATACCCAGTATAGGAGCAGCTGCGCGTGTAATTGTATAGCAAGGGCTGCGCAATCTCCAACCACACCTCTCCTGAATCGGCGCTGTTTGAATCCAGTGGCAAGAAGTCCAGGACAACTAGAAACAATGCCGAGATAAGCGGAGAGAACATACAGCACCTGGAAGTCCCACATGGTCACCCATTTAGTAATGACCAGATTCAACGTTGCTTAACTTCTGTGATCCAGCGATAACCGGTGCGTCAACGTGATTATGCCGTACAGTAATCCCTACCAGATTTAAAAAATCTCAATACAACTAAAATAGAAAATAGTGCTTGCTATAGAAGAAAAAAATAATTTTTTGACAGGATACTAAAAAAATAAATATATAGAGAGAGTATTTTTAGAGACTGCAAATTTTAAAGAACTGAAGTAGATACAGTTGGATACACAGCAGTAAATACTGATGAGCTGTGAAACGGCGAAACAGTACTGTATGTGGATGACTATAATGCTCCTCTTCTTGAGTTGAGCATATTGAGAAGTGATACACGAATTACCATTAGCATATAAGCGACGTTCTTTGTGTAAACAAATTGAGCTTAGGAATTTCGGACGATGTCAAAACATCGTTAAACTTACGACTAGCTCAGCAGTCGCCGATAGCATAATGGTTAGGCGCCTTGACTGTCGTAAAGACAGTCGGGTTTCAATCCTGGCCTGAAGTAGTTGCCTGTCTAGCCGCACTGGTGAGCTGCGAAACAGTACTGTATGTGAATGACTATATATATATATATATATGTGTGTATATATATATATATATATATATATATATATATATATATATATATATATATATATATAATGTATTTTTAGAGGCAGCAAATTTTACATTGATAACTATATTTTGTTTAATTGCAAATTTGGCAACTATCGGTTGTAAATGATAAAATACAATCTTTGGGATATATGATATACTTATATAATAAAAATATTAATATAATGGAAATATTTATAAAATAAAAATATTGTTTCAGTAATTTATTTTAATTTTAAGTTCGCTACCTCTAAAAAAAGATATATATATATATATATATATATATATATATATCGCTTTATTGCAGATTTGTAAAATATCAATATTTCACTAAATATATGTGACAACAAAATCAAAGTTATGTCATCAAACGACTGCTTTAAGGTTAGTTAGACGCACACTATATATATATATATATATATATATATATATATATATATATATTGTTGAATACTCTCATAACTGTTTACTATGAACGCCAGCCCACGTGGCATTCATACGTACTTGATTTTCTCTATGTATGTGTGTAGTATAATATTAGCATACTGGGGCAATGTCGAAGGTGTTCTAATCGACGATTATTATGAGTATTCAAGCCAAAAAAAGTGTTGTCAGCTAAAGTATTTTTATAATGATCAAAATATTTAGAATAAATATTTATTTACATTAATTTAGAAATGTAACTTAAAAATGTTATCATAACAATTTAGTTTACAATTTAAAAATAAAACATGTAAAAACATCAGGTGATTATCTTAGTGACGTATACTAATGATGTAACAACGTATACTAATGACGTAACGACGTATACTAATGACGTAACGAAAGAGCTTGAAAGACACGTATCAGTTAGTCAAGAGATGTCCTGTCGTATGCCTTTCTTTTGCTAAAAACGTGCAGTGAAAGCAGAAATGTATTTTGAAGTGTTTGATTAGGTTTGGAGGAATCCCATCGTTACTCATCTTTCTTAATGCTAAGCTTTCAATGGTCTTATTCAACTCTGTCTTTGGCTCTTCACCCAGCTTCTCCGTGGTTGAGACACATTCGATGACGTCAAGAACTGGTAAGTAATCTTTGAAGTTCTAATCATCTCCCCATCTCTTAAACCCTGCATATAATCACTTCTTCAATGTTGAATTTGGGGGAGCCGTTTAGCTGTGGACTGACCCAAGTGCTTTCTTGATGCCATCGTACATCCCTCTGATTTTCTTTGTGTTGGTGACTGTTTGGATGTCGTTGCTGAGCCAGATCCAGCACTTGTTGGTACGGCATCTTGAGTCTTATCTATACGACGGAAGTGAGGGCTTCATAGATGGAAGGTGTTAAGTCACCGCTTCTGCCTGATGTAGGTGGTCCCTGTTCCGATTTATATATATATATATATATATATATATATATATATATATATATAAAGCTGAACGTCTGTGTGTGTGTGTGTGTGTGTGTGTGTGTGTGTGTGTGTGTGTCTGGTCACGAATAGGCCACCTTCGTGGCCTTCGGGCCAAGATCAAAGTATGTGCCCAAGTTTTTTGTTCATCGTTGATTTCGACTGTATTTTTAACATGAATAAAAGATTTAATATCTCAAAGTGTAGTATCTGTTCCGGCAGATACTACAAGCAAAGACCATATGTGGGGGCAACCCCACATATAAGACCTTGGTCAATGTAGGGGAAACCCTTCATACCAATTGTCACTATCCAGCTCCCCTACTCCCCGGGGAGTTGGTCCCCATTTTCCCCTTCACTCCTCACATTAAAAATCGGCCTTGTGCCTAATTTGCTCGGTGGGGGAGGAAATAAATACGTGGTCACGAATAGGCTCCTATATGGTTGACTATTATAGAAAACTGATAACATATAATGATAGACGATGTATCGAGACACAGGAATAGGTATGTTTGATCTGGCATAATAATGATTCATTAAAATTGTGGGGTCTGCGTACGCGCCTGGTCCACAAAGTATGGAAATAAAAATTTAAAAATGTAAAAAAAAACGTTTACAAATGTTTTTGATATAGATGTACATAATAATACTTTGATGAGTATGTTTTAACTTAAATAGGGCTGGTGTAATAAAATGGTGGGGTCTGCATTCGCCCCTGGCCTCCATAGAATGGAAATAGGCACAAACTTTAATAAAGATTTTTCATATCTATCTGCGTAAGTATACTTTGATAATTATGTTTCAGTTTGAAGAAATATGGTATAATAAAATTATGAGGTGTTCGTTCCCGCCTGACCTCCATAGAATGGAAATATGTCACAAAGTTTTACAAGGTTTTTTAATATAGATCCACAGAATATTGTGATAAGTGTTTCAGTTCAGTGTGAACAGGTATGGTATAATTAATTATGGGGTTTATCTATTTTATTTTTACTTTCATCATATTTTGTTTTGGTTTTGATACCCCCAAATTCGAAGCTATCTCTTTACAACCCTTCCTTTTCATAACTTATCATAGTTTCATAAATCAGAGTCCATTTTCTGTAGGCTGTTTTTGAACCCAGTCAACGACGAGTACTTTTGCTAGTATATATATATTAAAAGGGAGTCACCACTTATCAAAGCCCTAAGTCCACTCGAGGATAATGGTCACTGAATGTGAGGCGATAGTTTAGTAACAGTTAATAGATAAGTATAATTTGGATTACTTAAAGAGACGGCTCAACAAGAATATGTTTACATTGGACTTGAAGACTTCCCTATTGTAATCGGCTGGAAAGCATGTCAATGGAACAGTTTTCCACGCGCAGACAATTCTGTGAAAGACGCTTTGTTCATGGAATCTGCGTTTAGATTTAAACATAAATAGAGAGTGGGGAAAATCGTATATAGTGGTTGTAACTAGTTGAGTGTTTTTTGTGAAAGTTTGACAAAAGGGGAGGACTATAGATTGGTGCTTAGAAGGACACTTGCAATGAAAATAACGATAGAGCAGAAACAGGCTCGCAACGTTTTTTCTGTGGGAAAGAGGTTGCAAGAAAGAGAAAAGGGCAGCACCTACTAGGCTTTAATGAATGCCATAATAATTAATTTGCGTCACCTTATCAAAAGAAAGGCACATACCAAATTTCAGCCAGATCGGTCCCAATAGTTTCAGAGAAAAATTAAACAGGCAGACAGACTAATTCAGAGAGACTAAAAGAAATATATGTATGTGTGCGTCTAAGTATGCGCGTAGGGGGAGCTAGGAGGTGCATATATATATATATATATATATATATATATATATATATATATATACTAGTGTTTGTAGGTATTTAATAATTATTATAGTAAATAATTATGTCAGCTCCTTTAAGAACTCGATTCTCATAGTTAAGCACTTTACAGCTTAAATAAAGTCAATCAATTTAGCTCACATGTGCAGATCATGGTGTTATAATCATTAGAACACTATGACAGATGTTTAAATTTATAACATTTCTTGCGGTTAAGGTTGGCCGAGATAATTTGTTCCTTGCTAATGGAATTAGAGATGACTTCGCTGCCGGGTTCGTTTCTCCCGACCGGCAGTAATCGTGTTACCTTGAACTGATGATTCCCGAAAGGATGAAACACTAGTGTCTATAGGCATTTAATAATTATTATAGTAAATATATATATATATATATATATATATATATATATATATATATATATATATATATATATATATAAAATAAAAAAATTTAATTACGCCTTCACTTATTTTTCTTAATTACACCTTGCCTCGGCAGCCGAGTATCTTTCTTTTAATAATATTATTGGAATTTTTTCCCCATTTCCTTGTGCCTATTTGTGAATTATTCAACGGATTTCTGCCTTTTGGAGTATTTTGGATCATCTTCCAATTACGCGATTCCCTTGGATTTTACTTGTGTGAATTAAAATTAAACTAACTTCTTGGATTTGCATCTTTTGATTTTACCGTCATTGGATACTTTACCTTTCATCAGACTATCCATTCACGTGAAATCACTTTTTTCTTCACCCGATTCCCTCTGCTTTACTTTTTGTTATCAAGTAACATTTTTGATTTGTAGTTCCATCAAATACTTTTGCAAGCAAAATCCGATCCCGCATTTTGCTAAATCCTACCCTCTGATGAAAAGAAAAGTATTTCTTCGAAACTCCGCGGATTAAGGACTATCCACTTATTTAGTTTTTCATTTTTAAATTAAATATGTTTTAACTTTTTATAAAAGTGTTTTTAACATGTTTATCAACTATTTGCTCATATATATATATATATATATATATATATATATATATATATATATATATATATATATGTATATATATATACTCGGGTTTTTTTATATTCAAAAGTAATGGACTAATGAATTCAACGAGGTTGTTAGATAGTGCTCAATAAAAAGAGCTGATAATACTTGTTTATTGTTATATAAACATGCTCACATCCGCTGCTACAAATAGCCACTTGTTTCAATCAAACAACAGATATCATCAGGCAGCGACTTGACTATTCAAAAGTTCAATGAATAACGTTATAATAGTTTATTAATTGAACTTTTGAATAGTCAAGTCGCTGCCTGATGATATCTGTTGTTTGATTGAAACAAGTGGCTATTTGTAGCAGCGGGATGTGAGCATGTTTATATAACGATAAACAAGTATATATATATATATATATATATATATATATATATATATATATATATATATATATATATATATATATATATATATGATAAAAATTATTACCGGAACAGTAGTAGAAACTCGCTATGAAGCAAGCGAACAACAGATGTTGTATTTGAGAGAAACAGTTTACCTTATAGGCTTGTATATACTGATGTTTATTAGCTGTATTGTTTTTTGATAAAGTCAATGTCAAGGGAGAGATAAAGCGCCTTTCTAGGGCTTCCCTCGTCTAAATTTTATAAGATGGTGCTTTTTGGTGGGTATTTCATTGCATATCTTTTAAAACTTTATATAGTCGTGTTTGGGGGGCATTTCGTCTTATAGATAATATTGGGTCATCAGGAGAGAATACACACCGTTTCGGGGTCTTCCTCTCTACGGCTTGTTTGCGTATCGGCCCCCTCACTGATGTGAGGCCCAACTATCTGCCCAATACCATTAAAAGAAAAGACATTTGATAATTAAACGGCTCTTGGTACGAGCAACGGCTTTGCGCATGTCGTTCAATGTTCAAAGGCTACGTTTGACATGTTTGTTAGGACGCGCACATATCGAAGAAAATAATGATAATATCAATAATAATAAACAAAAATAATAAAAAATACTATATATATATATATATATATATATATATATATATATATATATATATATATATATATAGCTTTAAGTAAAAAGAAAAAAAGAAAAATCAATTCCATAAATTTTGCCTGTATTCCACTATTAAATAAATGATCCACTCTATATCTACCTATATATAGTTTTGTGTTTTCATTTCATACTCTTGTCTTATATATATATATATATATATATATATATATATATATATATATATATATATATATATATATATATATATAACCAAAGATATATATACAGGGTGACCCCAAAAAACGTGATATCTCCATTATTTATTCACCGATAGCCCTTATTTTATAGGGCATGACAAAATCAACGACCGTGAGTTCACCAAGACTCCAGTGGGAGCTGCGACAAAGAATACGCTGTGTTAAATTTCGTTCTGACAAAACACTAAGAAACGGGGACTAATTAGAGTTGAGGCCCATTTTTTGGGGGGTCACCTTGTATATAACATTAATAAAAAATATATATATATATGTATACATAAACACATAAAAAAAGATAAATCTACTCCCAGTAATAACTACACTGTAGACTCTTGCGAACATATGCGGTATTCCTTTTCGCCTGGATTGAAACGTCAACTCTCTCTCTCTCTCTCTCTCTCTCTCTCTCTCTCTCTCTCTCTCTCTCTCTCTCTCTCTCTCTCTCTTTATTTTTTTATTTCATGTTTCTCGTATGAATGTTGTTTTCTACCCGGCTGTTATAAGGTATTGTAAATCCAATCTAGGTGAGTATTTTCCTTGTTACGGCTTTTATATATGTATAAAGTTTATTCAAAATAATTAAATAATTACGTAGAATTCCCTTCCTTTTGGTTATACACTAATCAAATGTGTTAACTGTGAAAATAGAAAACCATGTGACAACTCTCCAACACACATTTACACACGCATACATATTTACACACACGCGCACACACCTGCACACCATATGCATCTACACACATATATTCACGTATGCACGCTTATACATATACATATACATACATTCAGTCACATAGCTTGAAATATTTTTATATAGAAACGTATATCACAATTATTGTCATATATTTTATTTTCGAATTCACAATTTTGGTTCCAAACGCATCCAGACATAAACACATGTGAAAGGCGCTGTTGATTGGACTCGCTGAAAGCTTCACTATTTTTAGAATAGTCGGCGCGGTGTTTCGTGACCGTTCCTAGAAGAAAACACATCCGGCCACATTTAATCACACTGCATCAAAATCCGCATGATTACGTGTTGGCAAACATCATCATTACCTGTGAGAACCTCCATGTAACGAACAGTCCTATCTTATTTGCCTTCCCGTGAGGAGTGTTTGATCGATTTTAACGTGAGGGAAATCCCAGCTCCCCAAGGTGGATAATAGATTGTGTGCAACATCCGAGCAGAGGTTGCTCGGTAAATCCTATCCTTTCTTGATAGAGTTCAAAACCAGCTTCGAAATCTAGTAAGTGATGCCCTTTTCTCTTCCTTGCAACCTCTTTCCCGCAGAAGAGGCGTCGCTATTTTCATGGCAGGTGCTCGACTAAGCTCCACTCTATGGTCCCCCTTATTTTATTTTTACTCACGTTCACCTCTAACAAGGCATATCGCCACTTGGCCATATAAGGGAGAGGTTAGTCGTACATACACCAGCCCAAATGTGGCAACAATACTCCATGCAGGTATGATTAGTCTTCTAGCTCGATAAAGGAAACCCTCCTTCTTTGCAGCATCCTTTACAATGTCCTCAGTGCATTTGTTCCAGTTCATATTGCCCACAAAACGTTAGACCGAGGAGTTTGAAGGAAGAATTATCAGTTAGGGTGTTATTTGTCATGGATATCGGTGGTTGCAGAAGCATCTTGTAATTGTTAAAGAAGAGCAGCTTAGTCTTACTAGCATTAAATGTTACTATACAATTGCGGTCCCATTCTAATGTGATGTATAGGTCATTTTCTAACGATGCTTCTATTGTCTTAGATTTATGTACATTTCGTTCTTCCGACATGCATGTTATACAGCTTTGTATGATCAGCAAATATACTTATCTCGGACACAATATTATCAGAGAATTTGTTTATGAATATCAGGAATAATAGTGGTCTGAAGATCGACCCCTGGGACACTCCCGTAATAATGTTATATTGCTTGGATGTACGTCCATCAGTGGCAATCCGAATAGTTCTATTGTCTATTGCCAAACTTTCATAAAAACACTCGACTAGCTACAACCACGATATACGATTTCCCCACTCTCTATCTGTGCCTCTAAACGCAAATTCTATGAACAAAGCTTCTTTCCTAGAACAACTCACCTTTGGAACACTGTTTCGCAGGCATGCTTCCCGGTTGAATGCAACATGGTAGGTTCCAGATCTAATGTAAACAAGTTATTGTTAAGCCGTCCTCATAAATAATCAAATTCTACCCAACTGACACCATAAGTGATTACTATGCCATCACCTTACATTCATTAACACTTATCCTCGAGTGACCTTCGGACCTTGATAAGTGGTGACCCCCAAATGAAAAAATTGTCTCAATCGAGACTTAGGACAGAAAAAAATAAAGTATCACTGTATATCAGGCTTCAGGATTACCATCGTTAAGAACGCAGATTGAATGGACGCAGCTTATTTAAGATGGTACATCCACGTAGTTCTATGAGACTCTCCGTCAGTTAGTTTGACAATCTTTTAGGACTGACCTTTATTCCTGACCTTAAATGGAAGACCTACATCAGATTGTCAAAACCACTGGATAAAAGAGTGGAATCATTCTATACCTGAACAAGAAGCAGAGTACAGTTTCCTGCCTTGACAGAGTAAAAAACCGTCTTCAAAATCTGTTGGGTGAAGACCTTTTCGCCTCTTTAACTTCCTCTTTCTCACAAAAGAGACATTGCAAATCTATCTCTGCTTTATCGTTACTTTGATGGTAGGTGCTCGAGTGATCTTTAGTCTATGGTCTCCCGTTGTAAAGCTTTCGCAACAAATACTCGAATAGCTACAACAATCGCCAACAATCTCCCCCACTTTTTATCTGTGCCTAAAACTAAACGAAAATGCCATGAGCAAAGTTTCTTTCCGGGAACTGTCCGTCAGTGGAACGCAATACCGTGCGGCTGCTTCCCAGCTGACATTTTCAAATCTAATATAAATAAATTTTTGTTTAGCTATATTCTTTATATAATTAAACTCTACCCAAGTTCCACCATTACTGCTCATCAAGGTGTTGTCTCACTGTCTACCTAACACTCATTATTCTAGAGTAGCGCCGTGGCCTTGATAAGCGGTCGCCCCAAAGTAAAAAAAGAACAACTGTTTTTGTCTGCCATGAGTAAATTAAAACAAAAAGCAATTTTCGATTGTTAGTTATGCTTGACAATAATAAACACTGATTGTCATCATTAGTAGCACCCTTCACGAGATTCCGGTATTTGAACTCCTCGACCTAACATCCACATAAGTATTTAGATAATCCTACCATGAATGTACCAAAGTAGAAAACTTGTCACGCATGCCAGTATCCTAGATTTCTGTATTCGAACATGCCTGGAGTATTGATGCCATATCTGGTGCTCCAACCACTAAGCTTTCCCCTTTTGGCATGGTACAAAAATAAATTTCTAATCTAATATGGCTTGCATTATAAATCAAGCTCCGGCCCGCGTCCAATAGCCACATTGGGGTATCCCTGTGCTTGTTTTAAATACCTTCGATAAACCCAACTAGCAGCAAAATCCCACCTCTTCATTGTATTGATGCTTCCAAATGATGAGACGTTCTACTTGGATAGCTCTTTTTCTCAGACTGCTTACCTTTGAATTCTGTTTCCTACTTCTTTAGAAATTCACACGTGAACAAATATTTGCTGCACATCTTCCCACTGTTTCCTACTTGGGAACCACCATTTATCAAGGCCTGAAGGCCATCTGAGGATAAGAGTTAATGAATGTAAGGTGGTCGTGTAGTATTCGTTAATAGTGTAAATTGGGTAGAATTTGATTATTTATGGGGACGGTTTAACAAGAACTTGTTTACATTAGATTTGAAGGCTACCATGTTGTATTCAACCGGGAAGCAGGCCAGCGGAACAGTGTTTTAAAGACGGGCAGTTCTTAGAAAAAAGCTTTGTTCATGGAATCTGCGTTTAGGTTTAGGCACAGTTAGAAAATGGGGGAGAATTGTATACAGTGTTTGTAGCTAGTCGAGTGTTTTTTGTGAAAGTTTGGCAAGAGGGACCATAGATTTGAGTTCAGTCGAGCACCTACTATGATTTATGATGTCTCTAATAATCTGACCTTTAATTACAGTAAATCTTCACGTTATCGCTGTAATATGTTTGGGGGGAGTGAAAAGTTGTGTTTTTTTTTAAATAATATTTTTTATTTTTAGAAATTGCTCCAGACAACTCATAAAGCCACTTAATGGAAGGGGGTGAAAAAATTAAAAAGTACTTCTTCAAAGTTTATAAAAACAGTTAACGATAATGTGAGATGAATGAATGAATGCTATTGTCAGAAACACATCTCACAAATGTGAAACTAAAAAACAAAATAATGGAAGCGAGAGTTATAAGTGTGCCGAAAGTAAACCGATAATCCATTTTCTACCATGTTTTGTTTCTTTAATGCGTTGCTTTCTATGACAGATATTTACGTAACCTTATTAAACCTGTAGCAGAACTTAAAGAAGGAAGGCGTTTATAAAAGAACGAACGTGAAGTACCAGGATCCATTTTCAACTCCCCTTTTAATATTCACTTGCAGATGTTATATATCAGGCGCGTAATATAAAACCTCAAACACAGTGTCTTTCACTTTTCCAGTTTCTTTCAGAGCACGTTCCTAATCCGGCTTCTGGACTGAGAACACGCGTCATATACACACGAAACAACAACACACAGCGACAGCATATGCACACTGCTAACCGAACTTACACCAAGGTTCGCGCATGTATTCTCAAATTGACTAAACAATGACAATCATACATACGCACACTGCCTACGAAACTTACACACGCATGCGCATGACGACAAGAGATAAACATGTTTACACAATTTCTTATTCTTCACTTAAGATGTTCTAAACTAGTTTGAACTTTCATTCACTGTTAACTGTTCATCTATTATTGTGCTTACAATTTGTCAGTAAAAATGCATTCGTATCATTTCGATTCTTCAGACTACTATTCTCACCTGGAGTGCTATTTTCACAATGTTTCAGTTGATGCTTTCCCAACTGTACTAACGTGCAGAAGTTCAAGTGCAACGTGAACCGACATCTTGCTGCCCAAATCCCTACATAGTACCCCAGTAGTTGTTGCCCCTGATAGTAGCCCCCTACACCAAAGTGACAGTGTGCCTTGTTTGGCGTGAAAATGTAATAAAAAAATTTTTTTTAAATGTAACCTCTGACCTTCTTCAGTTATATCTTGTCAGCGAGTTTTTTGTCGTACTAGAATTGTCCGCAAGGACTCATGGCGCAGTGGATATAGTACTTGGCAAATTCCGTTGTAATTTTACACTCGTGTGGAGGTTGAAAATTCAATCCTCATTACGGGCGACAGTCAAAATATCATTGCGAATTGCTTAGGGCTTTTATCCAGTCATGGCTGACGGAACAAGAGTATGCTACCCCCATGGATTAAATAATAGATTTTGTTCGAACTTGTATGCAAATTTCTGAGTTCGATAATATATACCTGAAGAAGATTAAAGGTTACATCAACCGAAACGTTGTAAAAATAAAACTGAAGATGAGACCAAATAATCCAAATAATCGATCGACATCTAAAATGTCCAGAAAAATAATGAAAATCCATATATTTTTGTATGGATCGACATCATTGCTTTTTGCTGTTACATTGTCTTTCTCGCTACACACTATTTAGGTTAACTTCGATTTTGAGTAAATGGTCTTCCGTAACTAATATATTTGGTTTTCATGAAGAAGTACTTGTAGAAATTATTTCACTTTATTTTCCTATTTTAAAAGTTAAATAATCATTAATATTTTATTTGGAATTGGGAATTATTTAAATTTCGTTTAAACTAATCAAATATTTTATCAGGATTGTTTGAGAGATGTTTATCGACGGAAAGTAACTGACTAACGCCTAGCAAAGCTCAGCCAAGATCGATTTAATCAGGCTCGTAATTCTCTACACTAAACTTTCGATGTTGAGGAAATTTAAGACGCATTAAATGAGGGGGAAAACGAGTCGAAAATCTGAATTAAGAATTTATGGCTTCTTTTTCTTTTTCTTCATCTCACGTTGATTAACACTAATACTACCACTATTACAACCACCACCACTACTACTACTACTACTAATAATAATAATAATAATAATAATAATAATAATAATAATAACATTGATAGTCATTAGAATAGTTATGAATGATTATAGATGGCTGAAAGACTGCGAAAAGAGAATATCATCCAGACCTCTACTGGAAGAGCACAAAGAACACTCGAATCCAGGGTGTCAATGACTATTATCAAAGAGAGGTCGATGTTATAAATTGTACCGGTAAACGACAACTTTTATTTCTTTCTTACTACTTTGCTTCTTGAAGGGAAGGTAGGGGGATTTTAGGGCAATAATTTGGCGCTTTTTGTAACCATCCGGTGTCAAAAAAGTGGGGGGTTCAGTTGAGTCTAAGCGAGCAATGCATTACCGTCGTGTCAACTCGATTGATAATTTACCATCTTTTTTGTATGAAGGCCTTCAAACGAAAAACAGCACAACTTGATAAGCATTCCGAGTACGTGGAACACATCGTTCTGCTATGAAAAACAGCATTGGATTTCTTATATAAATGTTTGATTTAACGGTTGTGTTCAGAGTTCTATGAGAGAAGAAATTCTTACTAAAGATCAGTTGCTACAATGTGAAGTGATTTACAACGGTTATAGAAAAAGTTGTGTAAATATAGGAATATTTGCCACTTAGATACCATGGGATGTCAAGTGTTGTTGCATGCAAGCGATAATTAATAATGACTCGTGTGAGAAATCCTAACGACTAAATAATCATAATAATAATAATAATAATAATAATAATAATAATAATTGGAAATCTGGGGAGACTTGTTGTCATCCAGCTTCCAGCGAACACCACAGACTGTTTTCAATGAGGTATTTAATGATCTGTGTGAAATCTCCTTGTGAGCCAATAATAATAATAATAATAATAATAATAATAATAATAATAATAATAATAATAGACTTGTAATCACTCAAACTCCAGAGAACATCATAAGTTGTTCTCAAATAGCAATCTTTGATGATGGCTTGTGTGACTACTCCTAGTGAGTAAATAATAATAATAATAATAATAATAATAATAATAATAATAATAATGATAAGAAGAAGAAGAAGAAGAAGAAGAAGAAAAAAAAGAAGAGCTCTTTTTCCTTAAGTATCGTTCGTTCAACCGTCGTTGGGGTATGGCATTCAGGCGTCGTTTCCATACCTGGTTCGTGACATTCAGCATCTAGAGCGAGTGCAAAGGCTGGTGGCCCGGTCGGTGCGAGGTTTTCGTGAACATCCTGCGGTGGTCGAAGCTTTTTTCGCTGGAGTGCCAAAGATTGAGGACGACCTAATTTTTTTATATATAACCTCCTTCGTGGCCATTACGACCTCTCTCGAATTTTATCTCCACTCCGGCACTCGAACATGGACTGAGACGACATGACCTGAAGCTGTTTCACCGGAGATTTCGGCTAAACTGACGAAAATCCGCATTTTCCATTCGGCTTCCTGGAAGAAGAAGTGGAAAAAAATTAAAAGCAGAAACAGAAGAGTAAACAAACTAAAAACAAAGATGCTACTACAGAATTGAACAATTAAATTTATGCAAGTGCCAAGACGGTAAGTATGAACTTTAAATGAGAGAAAATCCAGGGAAAGAAAATGGACTGGATTGGAATTCAACAGCAAACTTAAAAAAAAAACAAAGAAATAAATAAAATTAAAAAGAACACAAGACTATTGTAAAATGGAAATATGACTCGCAGAAATGAAGAACTAAAGCGGAAAAATAAGAAAAACTAAGAAATCGAAACAACGCAGGCAAAACATGGCATTTGAAAATAATGAAAGCCAATTCTATCACAATCACTATGTAAACAAAGCAAAAAAATTTTTTTTAACAGAATAATCAGACTTGACAGAAACAAAACTCTTTTGGAGGAAGATAAAGGAAGAGCGACAAAATCAGAACAGGAATAGCGAATAGATGATAGACATAAAAGAAGGGTTACAGCTAACTGCAGAGAATGAAATAAGTAAGGAACCCTTGATACAACCCTAAGGAAAATAGCAAACTCGAGAGAACCAGGTCACAACGAAACATACGCATAATGGTTCAAACATGAAAGCTTAATTCAAAATCTGGAAAGATATATCCATGAAACTATCCACGAAGCAGACGTGCCAGAATTGATGATCAAAGCTAGATGTACAATGATACAAAAAATACAGAAAAGGGAACCGGACGCAGTAACTATAGGCCTATAACTTGCTTACAACCATGTGAAAAATCTTAACAGCACAACTTTGAAAAAAAATTTATCACTCCCTTAATAATCGTGGAACAGAAAAGGATACTGAAAAGAAAAAAGGGGGATAATTGATGTACTATACATATACCAAAAGATTAAGAAGAAGATTAAAAAAATTAAAATAATATAGCCATGGCATGGGTCGACTACAAAATATCAGACAAGATTATTAATTGGATTTTTAAAAAGCAATAAGAACATGGAGACTTTAACTGACAGCTGAACGACAATACATAACTGATATAAAAATACAAAGTGGTATCTTCCGAAGAGATTTTTTTTACAAGGTGGTCACCACTTATCAAGGTCCGGAAGCCACTCGGGGATAAGGGTTATTGCGTGTACAGTACGTTAATGTTGATATTTGATAACGTGTCTTACTTAAGGGGCGGTTCATCAGGAATTTGTTTATGTAAGACTTGAAGACATCCAAGTTGTAGTCAGGTGGGAAACAGGCAGACGGAACAGAGTTCCACAGGCGTGCACTTCTAAGAAAGAAGCTTTGTTCATGGAATCTACGTTTTGGTTTTGACACAGATAAAGAGTGGGGAAAATTTTTGACTGGTTTCAGCTAGACGGGTGTTTTTCATAAAAGATCAGCGAAGGGGGACCAGGGATTGGAGCTCAGACGAGCACCTGCCATGGAAGTAACGATAAAACAAAGACAGGCTCGCAACGTCTCTTCTGTGGGAGAGAGGTTGCAGGGAAGAGAAAAGGGCATCCCTACTAAGCCACGAAGCCTATCTTGTACCCTGTCAAGGCAGGATAGAGTGTGTTTAGCAGCTCCTGCCCAGATGTGTTCCATTTCAGGTCAAGAGTAAACGTCAAGCCAAGAAGCTTATCAAAGCATGGAGCTTTCCCTATTCGAGAGTCATCCATTTCAATTGATGACAGAAGGGGATCAGAGCCTTGATGATGTAAAGATAGGAGCTTGGTTTTAGGTGCATTAAAAGTAACCAGCCACCTCTTCCCACACTGTACCACACGCTCAAGATCCGAGGAGAGAGAATCAGAGAGAATTTTGTCATCAGCATAGATGTCAACGAATGATTTAAGTATGTGTTTTGGGGAGATCATTGATGTAGACCAGGAAGAGAGTTGGGCCCAGGATGGACACCTTAGGGACTCCAGCATTAATACTGAGGGCTTCTTATTTCTTCCCATCAACCACTACTCTATCAGAGAGAAATGATTTAATGATCGAGAAAACATTTCCAGTTATACCGTAGCTAGAAATCTTGTGAAGTAGACTCTTATGCCATACTTTATCGAAGGGTTTTGATATGTCAAAAGCAATTGCCCTAGAAAGGAAGCCTTTGTCAAGAGATTCACTAATCCTGTGAGATATAACCGTTAGCACGTCTGCTGTAGATCTAGCAGAACGGAAACAATATTGTATGTCACTAAGAAGGTTATTCCTGCTGAGGTGGTTGACTACTTCTCTATTGAATATGGATTCCAGCAACTTACTCATGACACAAAGGAGAAGTATTGTTCTGTACTGAGAGGGAGACTACTTATCACCTGAATTCTTAAATACAGGGCATACTAATGAGGTTTTCCAGGGTGTAAGAAGCACTTCTCTTTAAGGCAACGCTTAAACAGTTTTGTAAGTATGGGGACAAGTTCTGGTTCAAGCTTTTTCAGCACTATAATTGGAATGTTGTCAGGGCCAGTTGCTTTACTCTAAGATACTCTAAACCGTTCATAGGCTGAACCAAAGAAGAACAGGGGCATTTCAACGAGAAGACCAGGAAACTTAAGAATATGCATAATGCACCAGAGCCAAAGAATGATGCAAAGTGACTCTCGGTAGAAAAGAAAAGTCGGGAGAAGAGGACTGGTTTGTATGAAGACTGCGTGAACGCCAAAAAAAAAAGAATTTAAAAAATAGATAATGCAGAACACAAAAGGACAAGAAACACTGGAAAACTGAAAAGACGGAGGGCAGAAGGCCAAGGGTTAAGACAAGAAACGAAAAATAGGAAGAGAAACAGCGACACGGACAAATTATAAGGATGACATGAGATGAGACTCACAAAAACACTTGGACGTGAATACAAAAAGCAGGAAAACTAATGCCTAACGATAGCCGCAGAATATAACGCGATCAGAACCAACTATATCAAAGCAAAAATCAACAAGACATAGGAAAACAGCAAATGCAGACTCTGTAGACAAAGAGACGAAACGGCAAACCACATAATAAGTGAATGCAGTAAACTAGCCCAAAAATAATTTAAGAATAGACATGATCAAATGCGCAAGGAAGTACACTGGAAACTATGCAAACAACTGCACCTTACTGAATGAGGAAACGAAGTGAACAATTGTATGTTAGAGATATTAATTGAAAAATAAGTGAGAGAAACATTGAAATAGGGGTTAAATCTCTCAACTAATTAATTGCTGGATTTAAATTATGAAATATCTCCAAATTATCTTTCAACTTGTTTTGTTTAAATAGGTTATACTCGTGAATAAACAAATTGATCACTCTCTAGTGGCTGACAATGTTTATATAAAGCATTGAGATATCACTTACAACGAAGCCGATTAAGTGGTTATAATCGCTGACTATCAATTAGACCACCGTTTGACTGACTCCGGTAAAAGACGACTACTAGTTAGCCTCACTAAATATGACCTCCTTGATAAAATTGTTTCTGAGATGGATATATTCACTGATGACGCCACACTCTATAGCAGGCACGCGGGAAAAAAATAAACACATATCATGGCAGGAACGCTAGAGGAAGACCTGCAATCTGTAGTGGAATGGGGACACAAATGAAGGGTCACATTCAATGCTGCCAAGACTAAGCTTGTTTCCTTCAATAATTACAAGAAACCGTCTCTACCATCAATAGCAATGGTCAAGAACACATTACCCGAAAGTACTTCCTCTAAACTCCTCGGCCTAACGTTTACAGGAAACATGAACTGGAATAGATACATTGCAGAGCATTGCCAAAGTTGCTGCGAAGAAGTTGGGCTCTCTCTACCGTGCTAGAAAACTACTTACGCCTGAAAGTATCATATACCTCTATAAGGCCACCATTCGCCCATGTATGGAATATTGTTGTCACATTTGGGCTGGTGCATCTGCTACTTGTCTCTCACTCCTTGACAGGGTTCAAAAGAGAGTCGCCAACCTGATCGGTCCTGAACTGTCATCTAGGCTTCAGCCTTTGTCCCATCAACGAAATGTTGCATCCCTCTGCCTGTTCTACAAGTACTTTAATGGTGAATGCTCTGACGAACTACAAGCACTTGTACCCCCTGAACGTGAATACCCCCGACAAACCCGACAAGCAGCTAAATCCCACCTCTTTACAGTAGAGATCCCTAGGTGTAATAAAGCCTTCTACTCCAATAGTTTTTTTCCCCCAGAACTGCGATACTTTAGAACTCCTTTCCGAGATTCTGCTTTCCCAACTGTACTGATATGCAGAAGTTCAAGTGTAATGTGAACAGACATCTTGCTACTCCTCTCCCTTCATAATACTCCTGCAACTTATGTCCCCGATAGTAGTCCCCTATTTTAAAGTGGCACTGTGTCTTGTTTGGGGTTAAAATTGAATTTTTAAAAAAGCTGTGTTATAGCGAAATAGTTTGTTTCTGAATTATTATATTTTTCAAAGTTCAATCATCACTACAAACGATGCTCACTAGAAATGCAATAAAAAAGTTCAGATTTATACCCTGTCATGGTTGACGGAAGGAGAATAATCTAAATGAATTAAATGATGTGTTTAGTTCGTAATTTCGTATAGACTCTCGACGTCGACATAAAGATTCCCGAGTTCGCAAATGCGCTTGACTATGGTCAAATTTAAACATTGTGACAATAACATCTAATATGAGAATAGTAGTGCGAATGATCACAATATCCAAAATTTAAATCCTTATCTAAAAAACTCTGAAACGTTTATTAAGGCATCAGGTTGACAAGAAGGTTATTGCCGTAAATTCAGATGAGCATATCTCATCCATTTCTTAACAATAGTTCTCCACCGAAATGATTTCGTCTGCATTCAAAAAACTGTAATGGATGAGACCGATCACAGACCACGACACAGTCAAGATGACCTTCTTTTGGTGCAACTCTGGGTTCAGAAAGTGTTGTGGAGCTTCGTCAGCGTCTAACCACTGAGCTGAGCGTCGCCTGTTGTCGTAAAGAACCAACTTTTCATCGCAAGTTACAACCCGATCGAGAAACAGTTGTTGTGTAAAAGAAGGGAAGATGACACTTCATAACGGCGTTTACTTTGGTTGTCGTTCAATTTGTGAGGCACCATTTATCAAGAGTTTTGTCTTTCCAATCCCTCTCAAGTGGCTGGAACTCGACGTATACATTACGTTTGATTCAAAAACAAGTTCTTGGAAAGTTGTGCGTGAATTGGCTTCGACTAATGTTCTTAATTGATCGTTGTCAACATCCGATAGCCGACCACTACGCTCATCATCTTTAAAATTCGCTTCACCACCTCGAAATTTCTTTATACTCTGCGTTCAGTAGTAGTTCCTGTGCCAAACGCTTCGTTGAAGTCGCGAACTGTTTCAGCAGCTTTTTGGCCTAGCTTGGATTGAAATAAGAAAATTGTGCGAATTTGCTTTTGTTCATCTTGTATTCAACGTTCTGAAAAGAAAACATAATTGTTTTAAAACGATTGTAATTTAAACGACTAGATAGAGCGAAAAGTGCTCTTTAAATGATATATAAAATAAAGGTATTATAACGAAAACTTATTTGAAAATACATCACTGGAAATCAAAATTAAAAATTCTGCAAGAACTTTCTAATCAACCTAATCAATACCATTCCACATCTTTGAACTATTCACGTCGTTTTTTTTTTCTTATTTTCTTCTTTCTTTTGTTTATTTCTTTCTTCCCCTTCTTTATTTCCTCCTTTCTTTTCTGTTTTTTTTTTTCTAATAACACTAAACACATTTATTAAAGCAGAATTCCATCTCGTTTCCGTCTGTCAATTCGCAGAATGCTGTGATCGTTTCCATTGTCTCTAGAAGGAAGAGACAGATTGATTTTGTCTAGAATTGCCGCGGGAAAAGTGCCCCATGTGTGCGACAATAAATATTCACGCCTCGTTGCTTTTCCGTCGACAATATCCACTTGTTCTCATGCCGGCGACATTTCCTAGGATTATTCAAAGAGAGTGTTTCAATTGCGTAGTTTCCTTCTTCCATATTTCCATACCCATTCTTTCAATTAACTCCGCCATTTAATTTATTCATTTTCTCTTAACTTTTTTTTACGTTCTGTTTTTCTTTTCTATTTTCCCACCTTTCAAATATTTCACCTTTTCTTTAAAAATTTAAAAACAAGTTTATATTTCTTTTTAAAATTGTCACCATAAGCGTGTGTATCATTACAGTTTAAACATGTTTTTATTGTCATTTCACTCCAAATAAGGCGCAGGACCACTTTGTCGTAAGGAGCTACTATTTGGAACAATATTTACATTTTAATACTCTTTAGGGAGTTGGTTAGCGAGATGTCTGTTCACATTACATTCGAATTTCTGCATGTCAATAATTTTCCCCACTCTTTATCTGTGCCTAAATCAAAACGTAGATTCCATGAACAAGGCTTCTTTCTTAGAAGTGCACGCATATGGAACTCTCTTCCGTTTGCCTGTGTCCCACCTGACTACAACTTGGATGTTTTCAAGTCCAACATAAACAAATTCTTGATAAACCGCCCCCTTAAGTAAGACATGTTATCAAATATCCATTACTGACGTTTACTACGATATTATCCCATTGATTACTGTACACGCAATAACCCTTATCCCCGAGTGGTTTCCGGGCCTTGATAAATGGTGACTACCATGTAAAAAATGCCAGTATAGTCAAAGAAGCAGGAATCGGGAAATAAATTCCAAAGTCTGGTAGTCCTAGACATAAAGCTATTCGAGTAGAAGGCTAGGGATCTCTACAGTGTGGTGGGAGGACTTCAGGGCGTATTAGGTTGATGACTCTTATTTGGACCCTGTCTAGGAGCGAAAGACTAGTGGCAGGTGCACCAGCCCAGATGCGGTAACAACACTCCATAAATGGGCGAACCGTAGCCTTGTAGTGGTACGGGATACTCTTGGGTGTGAGTAGCCTTTTATCACGGTAGAGAGAGTCCATCTTCCTATGATAATCTACTCTATAAAATTATGTCTCAAATCAAACTTAAATAACTCCTACCTTGAAATGTTAATATTTTATGCTTAGTAGTGCTGTGGTGTCCACCTTACGGATAACAATAAGCTTTTCCGCTTATTATACAGACCGGCAGAATATACACACTTGGCGATCAGACTGGCCTGTCACAAGTCTATTATGTTGTTTTTCTTTTTCTTTTTTGATATATTTCGTTTCCACTGAATACTGAATTCTATCTTTATTTAGATCCTTACTAGTCTCCAACACGGGCCACGAGAATTATGAAGAAACTTTTATTTAATAACAAACGTAGAGGAACAAGTAGTGAAATTCCTCAACAACTTCAAGTGCTAAAAAAAATGTCTGTCGGTGTACTTTAAAAAAGTCTGTAATTTGGTTTCTTTTTTTTTTTTTTTAGTTAAAATTTTCTATTTTTCTCGCAAGGAAGTCAGCAATTTCCCTCTTCTATTCTAGTGCTGTGGTAATTTTTCACAAAAAAAGGAACATTTTTCTTGCCTTCTAAAAAAGAAAATAACACCAAAAGTCTAAACGTTATTTTTTACTGTTCACTACTGTAATAATCGTAAGAAACTGTTACGCAAAAATGTACTAATAAAAGTTTTTGCTTGTCAAAAAATAAGGTTTTATACGTTACTTGCTCTTTTTTATAATTAATATTACGATTACGAGCGTAATGTTGAAAAATTCCACATCCGTATTTTTATAAAGAAACAGTTAAACAGTCATTAACTATAGAATATCTGAAAATGTTCTCTTAATCGTCAAATACTTTCTATCCAATAGTTCTATAAAACAAGGGAGTGGCCAGGAAGGAAGAATTAATCGGGGTTCAAACTTTCGTAGCAAAAGTTTTCAAAATATAGCGTTTCGTTTTAGTGAAGTTTCGTTCGTTTTTTATTATAATTTGTGAAACGTAAAAATTGCAATTAATTATTCTCATAAGTGAAATTTAAATATTTTGATTTATTTATGATTTTTTATATAATTACTCAGTCAAATTACTCAACACAATTAATAAATGCAGTTTGGGGTTGTCTTAATTAAAATTTTCATGTTTCATAGTTTTGCTAAGCCTTAGTACCTTTTGCCACACTCTAGTTGTAATTAAATACTTATAGATGTACGAAACAATACGAAAAGTAGCGTTTCGTACAAAAAATGAAAATAAATTAGTAAATACTTTGAACGAAACGGAACGAAACAGAGCGGAACGAATCCAACCCTGCAAAATTTTCCTATAGATAGGTAAACTTATTATGACCTTATTTTGAAATGGTAGGCGTTTCGTCAGAAGCAAATAATTCCGCCATTAGCAAGCAAATTATTTACAACAAGGCAAATGCCTGCCTTCCTATCACTGGCTGCCCTACGGGCGCTTTAAATTAGGGAAAGAAATTTCGGCTGACTTCTCCGGAAAGCACGGCTGACTACGCCCTTGAAAAAGCACTTGTTGACGAGAAAACGTTGGAAGCACATGGATGCCGATATATCCCAAATATCCATTCAGATTCATGTCTTCCTGGTATTCATAAATGATTTTCCCAATCATATTCTAAGATCATTCGTTGATTATTTATAGCAGCACTTCGAAGCTCTGGTGAGTTAAATTGCGAATGACATCGCAGCTGAAACATATATGCACATATAAGGTAAGGCAGCTCTACCTGTTAGGCTGGGCTTTCATTGAATTAACATCTAAGAATAAACAACAATTAAAGTACGAAGGGTGCCTCAAAAGTATTGTCTTCCTATTTTTATTCCGCCCGAATGAGGTAGAGAGGATTGCAAATTGCATTGTTATGATGACTGAACTTATGCATACATGACCTGAAAGTTTCATCCCTCTGTTGCATATATTGACGGTGTAAAACTCTAAGAAAGCAACCTTTGTCATGGATGTGCGTCAGAAGCAGGGATGTGTCATTAAATTCCTGGCAAAAGTACATAAAAAATGGTGGTGACTATGTAGAAAAATAAATTCTGGAGCACAAACGGTCGCTCATTATAATTGTATTACTCCGGTCTTTGTAGCTCTTACATTTTTTTACTTAAAAATAGGAGGCTTTATTTTTGGAACGGTTTCGCATGACAAAGTGTGCTTCCGACGCGCATGCACAACTATCGTTCATTGCTGGCAAAAGTGCACTGAGAATGGTGGTGACTATGTAGAAAATAATTCTGGAATACAAAAGATCGCTTGTTTTAATAGTACCATTCCAGTCTTCGTAGTACTTCAATGTTTTTATTTTAAAAAATAGGAGGCCTTATATTTGGAACTACCTATGTATACCCATAAATAAGTAGTTTTTTTAATGTTTCCTGACGTATAATGTTAGCATGTCTACGGAATGAGATACAACAATAACCATGTGCGCAGATATATGCGCAGTCTTCCACGACACACGTTCAGTTTTTATTTATAAATATTAAACATGAAACATAGTCATCGATATTTTTTTATAGTGTCGAGTAAATATGATGATAGAAAATCTATCGCTAAAATGCAATAAACGACATAATCACGTTGGCACACCGGTTTCGTTAAAGTTAAGCGACGTTCAGCCTAGCAAGTACCAAATGGGTGAGCACTTAAAAATACTAAGGTCTGTATATACTGTTGTGCGATTAAGGGGGGGTAACAATTCGCAAAGATTCGAAACATGTGTCAAAAATCAAATATACAACAAATAAATGTTATCACAGCCAATAAAAGTTACTTTGCAACCTGCAATATTTTGGTGTTTTTAAGTAGTTTTGAATGCTTTTTATTTCATCTCAAATATTAATCTTTCGAATTTCGCAACCAATATGGCCGGTCGCTTCTACTCCTCCTCCTCCTACAAAAAATTATAAATGAGAGCAAAAAAGAGGTAGATTTAAATCTCCGTCCCCAACAAAAAATGCGAAATACCCCCCCACACACACACACACTAAAATATCTTTTCTCTCCATGGACAGAACTCTCCTAATGGCGACTTTAACCCCCCTCCCCCCCAAAAAAATATTTATGAAAAACAGCGCAAGATAAATTCGAAAACGAGGCTGCCCGCAAAAAAATTATCAAGGCGGTAGCCATATTGGTTGCGAAATCCGAAAGATTGTAAAAAGTATTAATATTTTAGATAAAATAAAACGCATTAAGAAGTACGTAAAAACACAAAGAAAATATTCAGGTAGATTGCAAAGTGACTTTTCTTGACTATGGTAGTATTACCATAGTCAAGAAAAGTCAACTTATTTGTTGTATATTTGATTTTTTACCATCTTTGGGAATCTGTGTTAATTGTAAAACACCCGATTTTGTACTGTATCGCAATGAGTTAAACCTCAATGCATTACAGGTCACCGTCTGATATTCTAAAGGGTTACCATGCAGTGAGCAGATAGTTCTTCAGCTGTGGTGAAGACAATACATCTAGAAAAGGGTACTCTCTTGAAAATCAACCCGCATAAACTTTATTGTCATTAAAAATCGTGTAGCAAATGTAAAGCAGACAATCTATTTCCTGTCGTTAAATTTTATCCATGGTCATTAGACACCAATTAAGCAAGATTCCATGTAAATTTCCTCTTAAGTTTCCTTACACTTAAATGTTACACATTTTGTAGAAACAAAATTCGTATCTACCAGTTAATTCTTTTTACTAGAAGGCTCCATTGCTTATCAGGGTCTAAATATATATATACTCTCGGGGACACGGGTTAACGAGTGTCCGTTGGCCGATGAAACAACACCATCATGTCGGAAATGGTGGAATTTTAAGGGTATAATAATTTAAGAGGAATTTATTTACAATAGATTTGAAAACACGCATGTTATAGTAAGCTATATGTCCTGTTCAACTAGAAAACTCCAGTTTTCTGTATCCTTCGTTTTCACTCTAAACTGATGGTACAACAAAATCTACTATTTGGCAAGTGTGTTTTTCTTTTTCTGATTATTTTAGTAGTAGTAGTAGTAGTAGTAGTAGTAGTAGTAGTAGTAGTTCATTGTTGCGATTTTTTCTTATTTTGTTATTTATGCGGTCCGTTTCTGGACGTCGCTTTTCATTAGAAGTCGGACATGTTTCCTCGGCATGAGAAAAATTCGGGTGGATCAAAAAATATCTGTCAAAAGTAAAGCGGAAACGAAATTGACAGATAATAAACCCCTCTTTCCCTCCATATATATATATATATATCCTCTCTGAAATTATTAGTATAATCTACTTACCATGAGTTATCAAACGAGCAATGACAAGTGCTCGTTCACTGGCAACAGCGTGTGTTCTCTGGAGTCTGAATGACAACAAATACCCCCGGATTTCTAGTCCCCTTCTCCGTATTTTTTTGTTTGTTTTTAGTTGGGTTTTTTTCTTTTTGAGAATTTTTAAAACTCGCTTTGTGTTCTAACAAAATTAGTTTATCATTGTGTTTTGTTTTGTTTTGTTTTGTTTGTTTTCACTGTAACAGCCGGAATTTATTGCATTACCTATTCCAATTCCTTGCTTTTTAATTGTAAGGTTTTGTGGGTACTGTCATAATTGGGCGGAGCTTCAATAAGAAATTACTTTACTTCCGAACATTTTTTTGTTCTAAAATACAGGAATTCCGTCATTTAAATCTGATTTCAACATTTTAAGTGAGTCATTTTTCTTAATGTTGCTCTATTCAAAGAAAAAACCTGGAGTGGATTCTCAGCGACACTCTCCGCTCTTACCACGTTCCATCCGGTTCTCGAGAACTCAACGGCTCGACTTTTAACCAAACATCTTAAGATCTTATGCAAATTAATGCGCGATCGACCCTGATGATTTGTCGCCTTCTCGTCTCCCATCGCTCGGGTTTCGAGTTCGCACATGCAGCCCACCTCTGTGACTGCAGTCACACTACAATTTCCACTACAGTTGCCATAAAATTTATTTGATACTGATTGTTTTTCTAAAATATCAAACCATTTTATATAAAATGAATGGTTTCTGCAGTATTCTCTTCGTTTAATGTGATGTGTTATAATTGCTGCAACGGTTTAATCACAAAACATTTTAACAATGGGAAACTCTTGTCGCTGAATATTAGTTAGTTTTGATAATTAATAAACTGAAGATCTTTTACATTTTTTTTTTTTTTGCTAACATCATCGTGTTTTCACTTAATTGCTTTATCTCATAATTCATCAGTGGAGAAGAATACTGAGGATTTCATGATTCATTTGTTGAATAAATAAAGATAAATAAATTTTCATATCTCTGAAATAATTAGTAATTATACTTTTTTTATTTTGTCGAACAAATAAAACATTGATTTATGGCAATATGTTTTACCTCCTCATTTTTGCTTTAAAAAGTCGCTGAAAATTTGTTTTTATGTCAGATTTTTTATCTAAAACCTTAAAAAATATTTTTCTATAAAAGAATCACGAAAAAAGCAATGCCCACCAGCGATTAAAACATTGAATTATTCGATTTAAAAAAAAAAATAGAAATCTATTTCATGAAAATAAATGGGCAACAGTCAATTTTATCATAATTTTTTAAAAATTCCAAGCATGAGAAAAAACATAATACAAATTTTATCATAATTTTTTAACAATTCCAAGCATGAGAAAAAACATTATACAAATTTTATCATAATTTTTTAACAATTCCAAGCATGAGAAAAAACATTATACAAATTTTATCATAATTTTTTAACAATTCCAAGCATGAGAAAAAACATTATACAAATTTTATCATAATTTTTTAACAATTCCAAGCATGAGAAAAAACATTATACAAATTTTATCATAATTTTTTAACAATTCCAAGCATGAGAAAAAACATTATACAAATTTTATCATAATTTTTTAACAATTCCAAGCATGAGAAAAAACATTATACAAATTTTATCATAATTTTTTAACAATTCCAAGCATGAGAAAAAACATTATACAAATTTTATCATAATTTTTTAACAATTCCAAGCATGAGAAAAAACATTATACAAATTTTATCATAATTTTTTAACAATTCCAAGCATGAGAAAAAACATTATACAAATTTTATCATAATTTTTTAACAATTCCAAGCATGAGAAAAAACATTATACAAATTTTATCATAATTTTTTAACAATTCCAAGCATGAGAAAAAACATTATACAAATTTTATCATAATTTTTTAACAATTCCAAGCATGAGAAAAAACATTATACAAATTTTATCATAATTTTTTAACAATTCCAAGCATGAGAAAAAACATTATACAAATTTTATCATAATTTTTAACAATTCCAAGCATGAGAAAAAAAATAATACAAATTTTATCATAATTTTTAACAATTCCAAGCATGAGAAAAAACATAATACAAATTTTATCATAATTTTTTAACAATTCCAAGCATGAGAAAAAACATTATACAAATTTTATCATAATTTTTTAACAATTCCAAGCATGAGAAAAAACATTATACAAATTTTATCATAA